>NC_081758.1:40686736-41011736 GCF_963082965.1 Carassius carassius | reverse complement strand
GAAACAGAAACACACTTCATATATAAATACTAAAGACATCATGTAGAAACAGTAGAAGTGAAACTCCATTTAATCTCTATTCATTTGATTATCAGATCAGTGAACTCTGAAGCTTTACGTTCCTGTTTGATTCATCTCCCTGTATGACAGACAGCTCTGAATAAAAGCACCACATTTGTCTGGACCTGTGATGTTTATCAGACAAAAGACATCGGTTTGTAATTAGATGAGACTGTCATTTATATACCTCTTCGCTGAGGAAAGTCTTGACAGAAAACGACGAGTGCAACGATGTCAGCATAAATATTTATGAAAACAGAACACCCATCAATGTACAGATATATAAAATGCAAAGATATGAAACAGTACTAACCCTCCTGCCTTGTTCCAAGAACTCTGTGTTTGATTGACATGAAATCAAAATTCACCCCCTTTTCCTCATCTAATTTTGAACAAATCAATGGCTTTTAGTGCATTGCAATGCATTTCCTAAGTGTTCACTGACAAAAATCCAGCGTAAAGTCTTGGTCATAATTTGTTCTCTATGACTCAAGTCCCTCATTTAATGATTATTTATTTAGATAAACAGCACACTCTCCTCAATAAGACCAGTGATTAGAGGAATAATTCATGTTTGGAGCACAAACAGTGTAGGAGAGTTAAACAAAAATGTAATACTTGATTTAAACAAACTCCCAACCAAGTATAAGCAACAGTAATCGGGATTCGAACCAGTGCTTTTCTTTGGAAGATCACTGAAGGCCTTTGTTAACAAAAGAGATGCAAGGTGATGTAAAGCTAAAAGCCTGTTAACACCCACTGTCTACAGCTGCATCACAATCTAAACAACATCTGAGTCTCTTCTGTTCTGCTACCGTAAGTCAATATATTCACTTTCAACTGATGCATTTGTGCATTTACATTTGCAGGATTTCTATTATTAAACTGAAATAAAAAATCTTGCTAAAAAAAAAAGTTTTGTTTAATTAGTCCCTAATAGCTGAAATAAATATTACCCTGGCAAAGATCCTTTAGTAAAAATGCCTCATTAACGTTCTAAATGAGACCTTCAGGCAGGATGTTAAACTGCCCAAATAAAATACATTTTATTATCATATTCAGCATTAAACTGGATATGAATATGAAACCTGCAGCTCAGTTTAAGCAGCCAAATGAATCAAATTAACTGCTCAGTTTTGTAGCACAAAATACTTTCTTAACCTCCCTTTACATTTTACATCAACACAATGACATGATTTGCCATGTGTACCAAATCCATTTACATTTATGCATTTGGTAGATGCTTTTATCCAAAGCAACTTACATTGCATTTAATGTATGCATTTTATGTCCATAAGTTTATGCATTCCTTGAGAATCAAACCCATGATCTTGCTGTTTCTAGCACCATCCTCTACTGTTTGAGCTACAGGAATGCCTTTCAATTAAAAAAAAAAAGAAAAAAAAAATAACCCACATCCAAGGGACCACAGCAGTGACCAATGACTTTCACTTTTAAACTGAGCTAAAGAGTTACACTCATGGGGTCGTGACGTTACGTTCAAATATTTTACAACTATTTAGGTCTCTTATCTCACTTTGACCTACAACAGCAGATCCCATCATTGACCATAACTTTTCTAGCCACACCATGTAATGCAAAACCTCAGAACTATTTTATGATGTCTCTAAATCCTGACATGAAATAGTCATCTGAATGTATTATTTATTATTTTTAAATGGAGCAGTATATTGGACATTTAGACAGCATATATATATATAGACAATATATATATATATATATATATATATATATATATATATATATATATATATTTATATATATAAACAATCTGTATCATTCTCTGTAGGTTCTAAACATATAATGCAATACTCGATGATTGAGAGATGAACAAATAAATGTTCCTCAAAAGCCTGATGATCATATTTGAGAATCACATTTGAACACGTTTGTGCATCAAATTTGATGCACAAATTCGAAAAACCTCATGTCATGTCATGTCACCTTTATATGTATAGCGCTGTATAAACTGATTGTGTCAAAGCAGCTTTGCACTGTCAAACAGGAAAATAGTTAGTCAATAATGCAAGATAATGATCATCTCTTGAATAGTTATTTTTAACATGAACATTTATGAACAGAGACATTACAATGACTGTTTTTGACTAACTAGTGCCAATAACTCTGGTGTAGAACGTCTCTATAGCGCTACACTAAAACACGTCTGTATCGCCAAGACAACCGCATCATCACTTTCTAATGCACAAGTCTGTGGTGTATGGTACAAAATCAAATATGTTAATCATCAGTCATTTTTCTTTGCATGTGAGCAGACTATTCCAACTGTTAGATGAATTGCATCTCTATGGCATCCTGTTAGTAGCAAAACACGCCCACTCAAATAAAGCTCTGAGAAGAGTTTTGGTTTGAGAAAATGATGAAAGGAACATGACACAGACTCTCTCAACTTTTCCATGACCATAATACAGTAGTTTAAAGGGTGGACATTATATTACTGACTCTTCTTCAGCAACACTGATGATGTAAACATTTAATGTCAGATTGTATATTTGAAGCATCTGTTAAATACAGGCGGGTTACAGAAAACATGTTAGAAATATCAGAAAGACCATGAGGAAACTATCACAAGATATCGGTCTCACTCCATTTCCATCAGCACAAGTGGACATAAATGATCCCAAACAGAAACAACAACAGATTAACAGGAAGACCGAAGCCATTTGGATGACCAGATAGAACACAAGAACCAGCTGGTGTCTCCTACTGCCTCCAGCATCCTGACTCAAACGCATGATATCCTCTCCAAATGCTTGCAAACTGTAAGTTTTAAGGTTTGCTGATGCTATAAATATCAGAGACTTGTAGGTGTAGGATTCTAGGAATCCACCCACAACAACCTAGAATCATGTCAGGCAACATGCATATTTTCTTATGAAAATGTAAGCAAGCATCTCATTTTTCATACTTTTGCAAGTACTATCAAAAGTAAAACCAAGTACATAAAAATGACGTTAATCTCTATAATCACCATAATCTTGAACTATAAAATCTAAATAATAAAATTGAACTATGATAAATAAATGTACGACATGACCCAATTTCAGAGTAAACATCTAAATCTCTTGCCTAGATGTGAATCAATAATCTGTCTGCAGATCACGTTTAGCAAGGCTACTGTGAGATTTCAGCTGTAAGGAAAGAAAGCGCCTAAACAGATGTTTAATGTGAATTCCTAAAGCGTTAAGTGATGAGATATATCTGCATGCTCTGCATCACTGTTGTCATGCAAGTTACTTCATATTTGTATATATACACAGTTAGAGCATGGTAATGGAAAAGTTTACAAACAGCACTTACTGATTTGTTTGTCCGGATGATCAGCTAACAAACAGATGAAAAGGAAATCCATCCATTCTTCAAGTGACTGAAGCCTGAGTTTAACATGCACTTGTCCTCAGTGTGAATGGTTCAATGCAGCCTGATATTGGACGAGCCTGCAGTCAATATTAAAGGGTTAGTTCTGATATAATTCATTGTTACACTTACAGGTGGATGGCTAGTGAGTCCAGAGCTCCACATCTTCTGTGATGGTTTACATTCATGCATATCACTGTAGAGTGTCAATAGAAGCTCATGATTTTGCCATTTCATGAAGATGGTTCTGTTGCAGGAGAAATGAAAGCGGGCTTTAACTCTTATCACATAGTGTGACATCATAATGTGAATCATAATCCCTGTGCAAACTATGAACATTGGTGTACATATCCATGCATTCTTGTGCAACTCAACTTGCACAAGTAAGCCTTGGAAGTTTGAGGCCTGGAAGCAGACATCTTTTTTTTGTTTTTGAACCAGTCACCTGATCTGTAAACACCAATTGGCTCCTTTTTTTGTCAGTATAAAGATCCTCCTGACAAACTCCTACTCATGCATGCTGCACAAAGAATTATGGGAAATGGAGTTTTGTTGGTCATTAATCTCATTTTTTTGGGGAACTTTTATCACTGTTCTTGTTAAAAGCGCACACAATGCAAATTCAAAAGAGTAATCATTTCTTGATTACATCTTATGACCAATATCAATTAGCTTTCACAAGTCTTTAGTTTAATTTGCAGCTACATTTGAATGGATGGCAATGGAGAAGCAAACAGTGTTACCAACATCCTAGTGTAGATTTCCCATGGGACATTTAGCTGCATTATGTTAATTAATTAAATAAATCATTCATTTTGATCATAAAACAGTAATATTGTGGAAAATTATTACAATTATTACACCTGTTTTCTATTGTAATATATTGTAAAAATGTTATTTTTGACACACAACTATATTTTCAGCATCATTATTCCAGTCTTCAGTGTCACATGAAGACTGTAATAACATTTCTTATTATTATCTGCAAAGAAATCAATTGTGATATTCACATTTTTGTGCAAACCGTGATACATTTTATTCATTATGTATTTATGAATTATTTGCATTGATTTAAAATAGTAATCTTTTGTAACATTTCAAAAGTCTTTACTGTCTCTTTTGATCAATGCAATGTATGTATGCTAAAAAAGTATTAATTTATGAAAAAAAAAATAATAATAATAATAATCATCATACTGACCCCAAACGTTTGGCCAGAAGTGTATTCATATAAAAATGCACATATAAATATGAATATGAAATGTTTACCATGGTAAACTAAGGCATTAGCAAAAAAGCGGAATCTGCATTTATTAGCTGAAGAAAATAATTGTAGTTTTGCTGTTCCTGCCAAGTGGTTTAACGGCCTTTTTTCTGTGTGGTTAGCGAAAGCTGTTTTTGTACATTCAGCTGAGATTTTCAAAAAGATTTCTTCCTCCTCATCATCTGGCGTGCTGTTGTTGTTTCAGTTGCTGTTATTTAATCCACTGCTGGGACACACTGCGGTGTTACCGTAATGCTCAGTCCCTTTGGAAAGACTTCCTTTACCTGGATAAATTCCCTGTCTGTCAAGTTCTTTTCACGTTATTTCCCTGATTATCCAGGATTCCCTTCCATCATCCTTAAGAAATGTTAAACTCCACCTTGGCAGTTTCGCTTCAGTTGACACTGACATAATAATTGTTAATCCCAACAACATGGAAGCATTTCCTGAGCATTCAGCTTTTGGATGACTAGTTTCTGCAGTTTGCTTCTGCTGGTGGATACTGTAACTGCACCATTAAAAAGGAAAAATTTTTTGACAACAATGCAAAATGATTTATTTATTTATTGTCAACCATCATCTTTTCAATCGATATCCAGTGTTTGCATATATATATATATATATATATATATATATATATATATATATATATATATATATATATATATATATATATATATATAGATAGATAGATATATCTATATATATATATATATATATATAGATAGATAGATAGATAGAAATAGATATATATACTGTACACACACATACACACGTCACAACTGTTTTCATCGCTGATAGATAAATCAATAAATTGCCATACTGAGATCTCTCCAGATATAATAATAATAATAATAATAATTGATGATAATAATTACAATAATAATTAAATAATAATTTATTGAAAAAATCTGTCATTATAATACTTTAAAAGTTTGGGGTGGGTAACATATATGTATTATGCTAAAAAACAAACAAACAAAAAACAAACAGTAATTTGTGAAATATTATTACAACTTCAGTGTCACATGATCCTTCAGAAATCATTCAGATATGCTGATTTGCTGCTCAAGAAGCATTTCAGTGTTGAAAACAGTTGTGCTGTCTATTATCTTAAATAAATTTAAATAAAATTAAAATATTTTTTTATATCTATTTTCTAAATATAGATATATAAATAAAATCTTACCCCAAACCACTTTGAATGGATTAATACTGTACATCATATAAAATAAACTCCAGGAATGTGTTCAATTTGAATTATTTTTTTATTTATTTTATTTTTTTATGGGGATAAAGCTGTTAAAGGTGTGTAATTTATAAATGCTGAGGCAACAGAGAGGCATTTCCTTCTCCCATGTGGATCCAGCTGCTGTCCACATGCTCACTTCCACATATTAAAACCATTTACAGGAATCTTCTCAGTCAGTAGCATCTACAGTACAGGCCATTACTGTGATGCTGGACTATGAAGGACAGGAGGCAAAAGCAAGTTAACAGAGTTTATTATAATATTTGAGATGATGGTAGGTTGGAGAATGACGCAGGAACCGCGATGGCAGCACAGACTGGTGAGTAGGTGAATTGAGTGCGCTGCTGATGATGACGGCGGTGGTAACTCCAAGTGAGGTGACGATAATCTGTGAGCGAAGGTAATGATCCAACAGAAACCGAACAGGAGACAAAGCAAGACAGGAACACATGAATCAGACATCAGACACGGACGACCTCAAACAACGATCTGACAAACAAGAGACGAAAGACAGGGTGTTAAATAGGCAGTTGGAATGAGATGCACCTGCCGCTGATCAGACGATCAGCGGCAAAACCCACATGAAACAATCAACATGACGTAACATGAATACAGCTGGAGACGGTGCATTCATGAACTGTGACAGTACCCCTCCTCCTAAGGACGCCTCCTGGTGTCCCCAGAATCTCTTACCTGTCGATTGTAATCATCGATAAGGGAGTGATCCAGGATGTCCCTAGCAGGTACCCAACTTCTCTCCTCTGGACCGTAACCCTCCCAGTCCACCAAGTACTGAAATCCGCGTCCCCTCCGTCTAGAGTCCAGAATGCGATGGACCGAATAGGTGGTCTCCCTATCTATTTATAATATTTGGGGGGGTACCGGGGTAGGCGGATTAATGGGAGTATGAAAAACGGGCTTTATTTTGGATACGTGAAAGGCGGGATGAATTCTCCTGTACGCAGGAGGGAGTTTAAGGCGGACTGCCACCGGACTAATGATCTTGGTGACAGTAAACGGGCCAATAAATTTGGGAGCCAACTTATTAGATACGGAACGGAGAGGAATATTCTGTGGTAGAAAGCCACACTTTTTGACCCACGACGTATACGGGAGGCCTTGACCGGTGGCGATCGGCTTTGGCCTTGTTGGCGCCCCCACCTGGAGTAGAGTCTCGCGGGCTCTAGTCCAAGTGCGGTGACACCTCTGGACGAAGGCGTGAACGGAGGGGACCGCAACCTCGGATTCCATACTGGGAAAAATAGGTGGCTGGTAACCTACACTACACTCAAAAGGAGATTTAGACACAAATTGGGGTTCCCTGTCGGAAACCACGTCTATCGGGAGGCCATGTAAACGAAAGACGAGGTCTACGACTGTTATGTGGTGGTGCTTTAAATTACTGAATGTTAATTGTTCTATCTGAGATCGCAGGTGCAGCCATGAATGACATCATGGGAAACCCCGTATTTAAGCTGGTCCGGAATTGAGGCTGGTCTCTCGGTTCTCTCTGCTCTCGCTGCTCTAGCTGTCTCCACCCTTCTGATCAGTGACAGCTGGGGTTTCTTGCCTCATGGCGAGTGGTCCACGATCTTCGCCTCGACTGTTCCAGATCATGGACTGAGTTGTTATTTGTTATTTTCAAGTCAGGTAGTAGGTATTTTCTTTGATCACTTTTATTATTTAGTTAACACAGCGTAGGAAAGCAGTGGCCCGGAAGACTCACTCTGTTTGTTGTTTTCTTCGGGAGCAGATAAGATCTTGCCTACAGAGTTAGATAGTCAGGTTTTCTGTGTTCCTTTTTGCTGCCCTACCTGTACTATTAGTTTGATTTATTGTTTATTGTTGGTGCGCTCTCTCATTTGTTTCATTAAAAGAAACGATTTACACCTTGAAACCTCACCCAATCGTCTGTGATTCTTAATATGTACGGTCCTTGTCTTACATGTGTTTTAACGAGCCAAATTAGATAAAGGGCCGTAACATATTTGGGTGCTCGTCCGGGATTGAATTTTGTGTGGCTTTGTTTGATCTTTTGATCTGCTCACACTTTGTATTTGTTACTTGAGTAACTTCAGTAACTTTGTTGAATCACAGTCGATTGGTGTGAGTATACTTTCTCGTGTAGTGCTCGTTAAATTTTTTCCTTCTAATAACCAGACGTTTTTTTTAATCATGTTTGAATTAGCGAACTTCATTGCGAAACCGACGCAAGCTGAGCTGTTTCAAATTAATAGAGTAGATCTTACGAAGATTGCTGCTTATTTTAAGGTCAATTTTCGTAAGACTTCAACTAAACAGGAGCTTCAGATTCTGCTTGTTGATTCATTGCATGAACAAGGCGTTTTTGGTGATGAGGAAAAGATGACGGATTATCCTGATGTTGAATTTGAAGGTAGTTCTGAAGATCTTGCGATGCAGATTAAAAAATTGCAATTACAAGCTAAAGAGCACGATATAGTTTTGTTGAGAGAGAGAGAAGAGTGGGAGCGTGAGAGAGAGAGAACTAGAGATCGTGAGAGACATGAACTTGAACTGAAAAAGCTCGAAATGGAGCAAGCGTGCCGTCTAAAAGAGATTGAGTTAAGCGCTTGTGAAAGGGGTTTATCTGACACTTCTGATTTTGACGTGAGTCGTAATATTCGTATTGTTCCTCCTTTTCGAGAACAAGAAGTTGATAAATTTTTTGCTCTTTTTGAACGCGTCGCTGTCAATATGAAATGGCCGAAGACTTTTTGGCCCATGTTGTTACAGTGTGTTTTTGTGGGTAAAGCCCAGGAAGTTTTTTCCTCTTTATCAGTCGAAGACTCTCTTAATTATGAGCAAGTGAAGACATCCGTTCTCAGAGTGTATGAGCTAGTCCCCGAGGCCTATCGTCAGAAAATTCGTAATTTACGGAAAACTGATGAGGCTTACGTTGAGTTCGTTCGGGAGAAAGAATCCCTGTTTGATCGTTGGTGTGCTTCCATGAAAGTAACTACTTTTGAAGAGCTTCGTGAACTGATTATTTTAGAGGAATTTAAAAACTGCTTACCAGAACGCGTTGTAATCTATCTTAATGAGCAAAAAGCTTCTAAATGTTCTGTTGCTGCGACATTGGCTGACGAATATGTGCTCACACATAGGAACGTGTTTAGTGTTGCATCAAAGTTTTCTTCAGCTAACAGCACTCGGTCTTCTCAGCGTAATTTTGAACGCCCCCTGCCTGTTGATAAAGCGGCGCTAAGTTCTGATAAGTCTGTGTTCTCACCCGTTTGTTTCTATTGTAAGAAACGAGGACACATTATTTCTGAGTGCAGTGTGCTCAAAAAGAAAAACCGTGTTCCTAAACCGGTAGGTTTATTGATGACGTCCATGCCACAAGTGGAAGGACATGAGTTGTTGGCTTCGGAAGCTGACAGGTGTGAAAATGAGGGATATGTGCCGTTTTTGATGGACGGATTTGTATCTTTGTCAGGTAGTGCTTCGCGCAAACCAGTCAAGATACTTCGTGATACAGGCGCTGCGCAGAGTTTTATTCTGGAAGGAATATTGCCGTTGTCTGATGAGAGCTCTGTTGGTTCAAGTGTCTTAGTACAAGGATTTGAGATGGGCTTCGTTAAGGTACCTTTGCACGAGATCGAAATTGAATCTTCCCTTGTGTCTGGCCGCGTTGTTGTTGGAGTGCGACCATGTCTTCCCATTCGAGATGTCACGTTTATCTTAGGGAATGACTTAGCGGGAGGAAAAGTTTTTGCTAGCCCTGAGGTAACTGATGATCCTTTTTTGTATCTTACTGTTGCTGATGCCTTAGCTCAGGAATATCCTGAGGTTTTTCCCTCATGTGCTATTACTCGCGCTATGACTCAGAGACTAAAAGATAAAAACCTTATTGAATCAGAAAGTGAGTGTAATTTTGATTTGAGTGATACATTCTTTTCTAATTCTGATTTTTGTGAAGTGAAATGTTCAAATTTTGTTGACGGTTCAGATAGTGCCGTTAAAAAATTAGATGAACATTTTATGGGGCCTACTAAATTGTCTCTGTCTCGCGAGCAGCTTATGGTTGAACAGAGGAAAGATGAGAAATTGTCATCCCTTTTTGAAGCTGTTGTTCCTGCTGAGCAACTCGAACACGTATCGCAAGGATACTTTGTAGAAGATGGAGTGTTGATGAGGAAGTGGAGACCACCTACTGCATCTGCTGATGATGAGTGGCAAATCGTCAAACAGATAATAGTTCCCTCCTCGTACCGCTCAGAAATTTTGAGTCTTGCGCATGATAGCCCGTTTGCCGGTCACTTAGGAGTAAATAAAACGTACGATCGAATACTCCGAAATTTTTTCTGGCCTGGCCTGAAAACTGATGTAGCAAGTTATTGCAGAAGCTGTCATGTGTGCCAAATGACGGGAAAACCGAACCAGAATGTTTCACCTGCTCCGTTGTATCCTATTCCAGCTATCGGTGAACCATTTGAGCGTGTGATGATCGATTGTGTCGGTCCTTTGCCTCGCACGAAGTCGGGAAACCAATATCTGCTCACTATAATGTGCACGTCAACGCGTTTTCCAGAGGCTATTCCTCTGCGTAAAATCACTGCACCAGTGATTGTAAAAACACTTATAAAGTTCTTTTCACTGTTTGGACTTCCACGTACTATTCAGTCGGACCAAGGCACGAATTTTATGTCCCATGTGTTCAGGCAAGCTTTAGCTCAGCTGCATATCCAACATTGCACCTCAAGTTGTTACCATCCAGAAAGTCAGGGAGTACTTGAGAGGTTCCACCAGACTTTAAAATCAATGTTGCGTGCGTTTTGCCTTGAGTTTCAAAAAGATTGGGACGAAGGAGTGCCTATGGTCATGTTCGCAGTGAGAGAAGTAGTGCAGGAGTCGTTAGGTTTTCGTCCGGCCGAGTTAGTGTTCGGGCATACTGTTCGTGGCCCACTGAAGTTGATTCGGGATCATTGGACTAGTGATATAACTCAAAATAACATACTTGACTATGTCTCAGGTTTTCGTTTTAAGTTGCATCGTGCATGCGAATTGGCCAAAGAGAATTTAGAGATTGCACAGCAACGAATGAAGAAGCATTTTGATCGTCGTGCTAAACTTCGTAGCTTTACTCCTGGTGACAAGGTGCTTGTGCTGATGCCAGTGCCTGGGTCTGCCTTGCAGGCTCGTTATTATGGTCCCTATCGAGTGAAAGAAAAGGTGAGTGAGCTTGATTATGTTATCTCGACGACAGACAGAAGAAAGAAAACTCGTCTCTGTCACATTAACATGCTCAAGCCGTACTTTGAGAGATCGCCAGATTTGTCTGGAAGAAAGTCGGCTGTGTTAACTGTCTCACCCACAGACTTTCCGGTGGCCGGAGGACAGGCGCTGTCCAGTGCTGATATACCTGACACTGAGGCGCTGTCCAGTCCTGAATCTTCGATTCACCCATTGTGTTCTGCTGTATCGGACAGCGGTGATGATTCTTCTTTCGAGGAGGATGTAGAGTTTCCTTCTACCGAACTGGTTGCGGGAAGATTGAAAAATTCTGAGATCATTCGAACCTTAGACTTGCACCTTTCTCATTTCTCAACGAGCTGATGTGACTAATATTATTCAGACGTACAGTAATTTGTTCTCTGATATTCCATCTCGTACTTCGTTAATAGAGCATGACATCGATATTGGTGACTCGTTGCCTATTAAACAGCACGCATATCGGGTAAGTCCTGAAAAGAGAATGTTGTTGCAAAATGAGGTGACCTTCATGCTTGAGAATGACATCGCAGAGCAAAGTTTTAGTCCATGGAGCTCACCCTGTTTGCTTGTAAAAAAACCTGACCGTACATTTCGTTTTTGTACTGATTTTAGACGCGTTAATGCTGTGACCAAACCAGATAGTTATCCATTGCCTCGTATGGAAGATTGCGTGGATCATGTAGGAAATGCTGTGTTCGTTACGAAGATCGATCTGCTTAAAGGATACTGGCAGGTGCCGTTGTCAGATCGTGCGAAAGAAATCAGTGCGTTCGTAACACCAGATAATTTTCTCCATTATACCGTAATGGCTTTCGGTTTACGAAACGCACCGGCAACCTTTCAGAGACTGGTCAATCGCGTCCTCGAAGGCATGCATAACGTTGAAGCATATTTGGATGACTTGGTCCTTTACAGCGCGTCTTGGTCAGAACATGTGGAGCAACTCGACGCGCTTTTCAGTCGTTTGTCTCAAGCTAACCTTACGGTTAATTTAGCGAAGTGCGAATTCGGCCGAGCTACGGTCACTTATTTGGGAAAGATTGTTGGTGGCGGTCAAGTTCGACCCGTTGAGTCTAAGGTAGAGTCCATCACTCATTTTCCCGTGCCCAATACACGTCGTGAGCTTCGTCGATTTTTGGGTATGGTTGGGTACTACAGAAATTTTTGTAAGAATTTTTCTGTAGTTGCTTCGCCCTTAACCGACCTTCTTAGTCCTAAGGTTCCATTTAAATGGTCTGAGATTTGTCAATCGAGTTTCGAGAGAATTAAAGCCCTTTTAGTTAATTCTCCTGTCTTGTCTGCTCCTGATTTTACTACTCCATTTTCTCTTGCTGTTGATGCAAGTAACACTGGTGCTGGAGCTGTTCTCCTTCAATCAGATCACATTGGCGTCGAGCATCCTGTTTGCTATTTTTCACGTAAATTTAATAAACATCAACGACGTTACTCGACTATTGAGAAGGAGGCTCTCGCCCTTGTTCTTGCTATTCAACATTTTGACGTTTACGTTGGTTCTGTTTCGTACCCATTGACTGTTTACACGGATCACAATCCCTTGATTTTTATTGATCGGATGAAAAATAACAATCAGCGTTTGATGCGTTGGAGTTTATTCCTACAGCCTTTTGAGCTTGACATTCGTCACATTCGGGGTAAGGATAACGTGGTTGCGGATGCTTTATCTCGCATCTAAATTAATTGCAGTCTCTGAGGTAAGATATATATTTTCACACTACAATTAATTATTTAAGGGTGAGGGTGTTATGTGGTGGTGCTTTAAATTACTGAATGTTAATTGTTCTATCTGAGATCGCAGGTGCAGCCATGAATGACATCATGGGAAACCCCGTATTTAAGCTGGTCCGGAATTGAGGCTGGTCTCTCGGTTCTCTCTGCTCTCGCTGCTCTAGCTGTCTCCACCCTTCTGATCAGTGACAGCTGGGGTTTCTTGCCTCATGGCGAGTGGTCCACGATCTTCGCCTCGACTGTTCCAGATCATGGACTGAGTTGTTATTTGTTATTTTCAAGTCAGGTAGTAGGTATTTTCTTTGATCACTTTTATTATTTAGTTAACACAGCGTAGGAAAGCAGTGGCCCGGAAGACTCACTCTGTTTGTTGTTTTCTTCGGGAGCAGATAAGATCTTGCCTACAGAGTTAGATAGTCAGGTTTTCTGTTTTCCTTTTTGCTGCCCTACCTGTACTATTAGTTTGATTTATTGTTTATTGTTGGTGCGCTCTCTCATTTGTTTCATTAAAAGAAACGATTTACACCTTGAAACCTCACCCAATCGTCTGTGATTCTTAATATGTACGGTCCTTGTCTTACATGTGTTTTAACGAGCCAAATTAGATAAAGGGCCGTAACAACGACGGTCAACGCTGTCTCCTTGGCTGAGGGTAATTTGGGCAAGGGAATAAAGTGGGCTGCCTTCGAGAACCGGTCCACCACGGTTAAAACTACTGTGTTGCCCTGGGAGGGCGGTAATAAAATCTAGAGCGATGTGGGACCAGGGTCTCGAGGAACCGGCAGCGATTGGAGTAACCCATCAGGGGGCCGATTGGAAGTCTTACCAGTGGCACAACCCGAGCAAGCCAAAACAAAACTGTGAATGTCGTGAGCCATAAGTGGCCACCAGAATCGTTGCTTGACTAAAAATCTAGTACGGTTAACCCCTGGATGGCAAGCTACATTAGAGCAATGTCCCCACTGGATAACGTTGGACCTTAATCCCTCCGGCACAAATAAGCGGTTCGGTGGGCACCCGGGCGGAGGCGTTACCCCTTCTAAGGCCGTTCTGACCTTCGATTCGATCTCCCATGTGAGAGTGGAGACCACTAATGTCTCAGGAAAAATACACTCGGGAGTGGACGGGTGTTCGGAATGGTCAAAAATACGCGACAAAGAATCGGGTTTGAAATTTTTGGAAACCGGGCGGTACGAGATAGTAAAGTCAAAACATCTGAAAAAAAGTGCCCATCGAGCCTGCCTGGAGTTCAATCTTTTGGCGGTGCTAATGTACTTTAAATTCTTGTGGTCAGTCCATACTATAAAAGGAACCCCCGATCCTTCTAACCAGTGTCGCCATTCCTCCAATGCCATCTTAACTGCCAACAATTCTCGGTTACCAATATCGTAATTTCGTTCTGCCGGAGATAAACGATATGAAAAATACGCGCAAGGGTGGACCTTGTCGTCTAAGGGAGAACGTTGAGATAACACCGCTCCTACCCCCACCTCTGACGCGTCGACCTCCACCACGAAACTGACGTGTAGGGTCAGGGGTAATCAGAATAGGGGCTGAAATGAAACGGCTCTTCAGTTTGGCAGCTGTGTCTGACCACCTGAACGCAGTCTTGGAAGAGGTCAAGGCGGTCAGAGGTGCGGCTAGTTGGCTGAAGTTGCGAATGAAACAGCGGTAGAAGTTAGCGAACCCCAGAAACCTCTGTAGGGCCTTACGGGAATCTGGGCTTGGCCATTCTACCACAGCCTTAACTTTCTCGGGATCCATGCGTATTCCCTCAGTCGACACGATACACCCCAAAAATGGAATTGACTGTGCATGAAACTCGCATTTCTCCGCCTTGACAAAAAGCCCATTCTCTAGCAACCTCTGAAGCACTCGTCGGACATGCTGCACATGTTCCTGGAGAGAGGAAGAAAAAATCAATATGTCGTCTAGGTAGACATAAATGAACTGATCGATCATATCTCGCAGCACGTCGTTGACGAGTGCCTGGAAGACCGCTGGGGAGTTGGAGAGCCCGAAGGGCATCACCAAATATTCAAAGTGCGCTCTGGGGGTGTTAAAAGCAGTCTTCCATTCATCCCCCTCCCTGATCTGAACCAAATGATACGCATTGCATAAGTCCAGTTTTGTGAAAATTTACGCTCCCTGCAACCTCTCGAAGGCCGAAGACATCAACGGTAAAGGATAAGTGTTCTTTACCGTGATGTTGTTCAGTCCTCGGTAATCAATGCAAGGTCGCAGTGATCCGTCCTTCTTTCCCTCAAAAAAGAACCCCGCCCCCGCAGGAGAAGAGGAAGGGCGGATGAATTTAGAAGCTAGAGAATCAGAAATATATTTCTCCATAGCCTCCCTCTCTGGAACAGATAGTGAATAAAGTTTGCCCTTAGGCGGAGACTTACCTGACAGTAAATCTATGGCACAGTCGTAAGGACGATGCGGAGGAAGAGAAGCAGCACGGGACTTACTGAACACTTCCTTCAGATGGAGGTACTCAGCGGCACGTTAGACAAATCCACCGCCTCCTCCTGTAACACAGACAAAGACACAGACGGACAGGCAGACACTAAACAAGACTCATGACACTTCTTACACCAGGACAAAATGGAATTAGAGGACCAGTCTATTTTGGGGTTATGGAGGAGGAGCCAAGGGTGCCCGAGGACAATGGGTGCCAGGGGAGAGTCAAGGATGTGAAAGGATATGTCTTCAGTAATGTACGAGATGGTAGGGAGTTGCTGTCCAGTGAGGGCGTGAACCGTGATGTGGTGCGGAAAGGGTCTGAGGGGAATGTGGAGCTTGTGTGCTAATGTGCTATCCATGAAGTTCCCCTCTGCCCCAGAGTCCAGTAGTGCTTGACAGTGGTGTGTCTGTGCTGACCACCGCAGCCTTACCGGAAGGAGCATAGATGATGATGATGATGGTGATGAGGTCTTCTCGGCGGAGATCCCACCCGATAGTAGCCTCATGCGTACTACCGGGCCTGGCCCATTTACCGGACAGGCATGGGCTTGATGTCCGGCCCCCCTGCAGTAAAGGCATAGGCCCAGGGACCTCCGCCTCTCCTTCTCCTCCCGGGAAAGCCGAGCTCGCCCTACCTGCATGGGCTCGTGATCGTAGACGGGGCTAGCCACGTCCCCGCCGCTGAACCGCACGTCTGCCGGTCCCCTGGATGGGGAGTTGAGAGGTCAGATTGTTCTGTGACGCTGGACTATGAAGGACAGGAGGCAAAAGCAAGTTAACAGAGTTTATTATAATATTTGAGATGATGGTAGGTTGGAGAATGAAGCAGGAACCGCGATGGCAGCACAGACTGGTGAGTAGGTGAATTGAGTGTGCTGAAGATGATGACGGCGGTGGTAACTCCAAGTGAGGTGACGATAATCCGTGAACGAAGGTAATGATCCAACAGAAACCGAACAGGAGACAAAGCAAGACAGGAACACATGAATCAGACATCAGACACGGACGACCTCAAACAACGATCTGACAAACAAGAGACGAAAGACAGGGTGTTAAATAGGCAGTTGGAATGAGATGCACCTGCATCTCCCACATGAAACACCCACATGAAACAATCAACATGACGTAACATGAATACAGCTGGAGACGGTGCATTCATGAAACGTGACAATTACAGAACAAAATTACACTTGTAAATTAACAAGCACTCCAACAGAGGGATCTACATCAACCTTGCCCTAATTACTGACAATATGTGCCTCAAAAAATCTCCTACTAAGCACACAAAACAACTCTGATTTCCTGTGTCCTGCATTTTTAATTGTTTATTGAACACACCCCAGGGGTTGAATCTGACTCAGTCCGGCCGTTTGGTGTCAGTAGAAACAGCAGAATTTGTGCTGCATAAAATACTTGCACTGTACCTGGGTCGGAAGGGTGAGAGACTGGAAATATCATTTTAATGTACACAGCTCTCCCACTAATCCAAAAACATGGCAGTTCTCTCATGAGAGAGCTTTTACTATTGACCAGAAATTGCACTGCACGAGATGACTAGTTAATTAAAAACAGGTTTGGAAATCTCCATTTAGATCTTGACTCATATTTCCTGTCTCCTCTTTTTTATTATCATTGTGAGTTTCGTCCCTGGCATCTTAATTGGTTAATGAGTGATGTCAGACTTTCCTTCTTTAGTTTAGATTACTTTTTTTTTGTGTAACTTTCCATCCTTCAACTACATATTTCTTTAGATTAACATAAATGTCCTACTAATTCACCTCAGACTTAAATGTGTCAACTAGCTCAGCATTTGCTAACATATGGAGGCCACAAGAGTGCCTGAGGCTTTCATTAAAAGGATTTTTCAGATTAAGGTTCAAAGACGAACATGATTTCAACAGTTCAATGTATGTTCTCAATAAACATTTAAAGTGTGACAGAGTTGCAGTTTAAATGTATGCACTTAAATATAGCAGGTTTACATTGCTATGAGAGAAAAATTAGAAAAAGCCTGACCAAAATTGGTCCTGAAAAATGCCGGCAGATGTTGTTTTGATCTTTTCAGTTATGATTTTTGTTGTGTCGTTTCTTCCATTGCTGCCCAGACTGTCTGCATTTACTGGCCAGCGGCTTGCTCTCCAGGGTTTCAGACTCTCGCTCTGGACCATCACTGTTCTCTTCTGCCTGCTTGCTTGGACTGATCATTGTTATTGATCCTCGCCTGTCCTGACTATGATGTGCTTCTCTTCATTGTCCAGCTGCAGCCGCTCGCCTGGTATTTGATCTTCGCTCGTCAGACTTCTGTACGTGTTATAACTTTCCTGAGCTTCATTTGCTGATCGAACTGTCTGGCATCCTCTCCAATGTCTTCTGAACCAAAGTGTGGCAGATCGTTACCAGTTTACCTTTTTGTAATATGTTTTTATTGGAGCAACTAACTGCATTTGGGTCCCTCATCACAGAGAATCCTGGCACTTTCAAAAGATTTCCATTTAAAATAAATACGGTTCATTTAAACTTTCAATTCATTAAAGAAACCTGAAAAAGAAGTATCACCATTTCCACAGAAATATGAAGCACCACTATTTTCTACACTGATGATAATCAGAAATGTTTCTTGAGCAGCAAATCATCATATTAGAATGATTTCTGAAGATCATGTGACACTGAAGACTGGAGGAATGATGCTGAAAATACAGCTGCGCATCACAGAAATAAATTGCAATTTAAATAATATTCAAGTAAAAAAAAAATAGAGATCTCGTAAAACATAAAAAATCTTGAAAATTAATATTGACTGTGAGCTGATGATAAACATATAATTAATTATATGAAATACAACAAACAGCATACTGACTTCTAAAAGCTTGTAAATATTAATTTGGGGACTTAAAATGAAATATTTGTGAATAATTGTGATTAAGATACCAATTATTATATATGAAATTCTGAACTGTAAAAAGGGATTTTTCAAGAGAATGGAGATTATTAGAGAATGTTCCACAAGAAAATACTGTTTCAGTCTTTCTACTTAAAAATGTCATGTTTAATTTAATGTGTTAGTTGTTTGTTTGGGAAATTTTTTTTTGAGTGAGAAATGTGTGACGAGTGGGGCGGGGCCGAGAGACGTGGGAACAGGAGCGAGGCCGGTGGAGTGATTGGAGATGAGCGACACCTGCTCGACCCACTGGTCTCGAGTCCCACGGAGGAGATGGAAGGATATAAAACAGGAGCGACGACAGTGAAGGACGAGAGAGGACCAGGCCTGGGTTTTATTTTGTGTTTGCTTTTTATTTGTGTGCAACAGTCGTCTGCGAGGGGCTGTTGCGCTGTTTTGTGTTTATTTTGAGTATTAAAGTTTCAGTTGATTGTCCGCCGGTTCCCGCCTCCTTCTTCCCGAATATTACAGAGTTTTTATCGTTACAGTGGTGCCGAAGCCCGGGAGAAGGAGGGACACGCTGCTAAAGATCCCTCACCACTGTGGTGAATCCGCGGTGCCATTGAGCAGACGAGGGAGTGTGCCGCCATGGACGCTCGAGGCGGTGGGCTGGAGTGAGTTGCCGGGGACGGGCGAGCTTGCTGCCGGCCGCCCGTGATGTGGAGGGGGCGGCTGCCGTCAGTGAGGGAGCGGAGGAGTCGGCACCGTTCTCCAGGGGGCCGGAGCCTGCTGCCTCCATGAAGGCATCCGAAGGGAACGGGGGATTCCTGCTGGCTGCCCAAAATCGGAGGAGCCGTCGCCGTCCATCGGGCGGCGGAGGAGTGTCGTGCCGTCCGCCGAGGGCCGTCCAGTGCCACCGCCAGGCACCGCGGAGGAGATCACCCAGCTGGTGGAGGGCCGAGCAGCAGTGCTGGGAACCGGATTTTTTTTTCTTTTCTCCTCTCTCCCCTCTCTCATCTCTGTCGCTCCTCCTACCATCTCCTTTTCTCTTGCCTCGTCTGTCCTACCCCCAGGTTCCCACAGGTCACCTTGAGCGGTCCCCCCCGGAGGGATGGCGGGAGGGGGGGGGGGTGGCTGGGAGTAGAGCGCAGTCTCGAGGGTACCCCCGGCCTGCGAGGGGCGATGAATATGAAGTTTGTATTGTTACAAATTGTTTCTACACTTTTTTTTTTTTTCAAGATTCGGTGTAAATCCTGAAATGACTGGTCATTAAACAAATACATTTAAATGAAGGATACTAAAATAAAAGTAATACAGTCATTTTAGTTACTCCTCAGTGCTTTCTTAGAGCAAATTGATTCAAATGACATTCCTATATAATGTTGAAGTTACAGTACATGTCCTGAACAAATGTGGTCAGGAAAAGATGAAAAGTGTGTTCAAGGAAATTTGAGATTTCCTACTTATTTTGATTTACAAAACACTCCCTGGATTCAGTCCTCGAGAAAGCTATGGTGAAGGAGCCCCTGATTTGGGAGCCCCTAAAACTGAGGGAAAACGGAAAGCATAGCATCATCTCGTCCTGCCAAAACAAACTCTCTGAATCCATGGCCAGTAATTCATTAGTCAGTGCAAAGGCCAGTAAAGAACAGTAACAGAGACAATGCTCTGCGGCCACTAATGCAGGTCAAGAAGCAATCGTGAATAAGTGGCTATTTAGTATTGTTAGGTTATATGTGCTCAGGGCTCTTGAAAGATAAATGGAGGCTATTACTACTCGCAGTAATGTCTTTAAACATCCCAGCATGGAGCTGGTAAGGGTTCAGATGTGTAAAGTACCTCAGGGAAAGTGATGACTGCTTCTTCTCAAAGTCTTCCATATGGAGTCTTCTGGTAATAACGCGCTTGATATAAGCAAGCTTCGTAGCTATTATAGTTCTGCCCCAAAATGTCTAGAAATGGTATTTACTGAGGCTGTCCTAACAAACACAACACTGTCTCCTCACACTGACTCATATGTTGTTCATGGGTATACAGTACACAGAACAAACTGAACATTGTGTGCTTGTCGCTGGTATATATTTACCACTTTAAATTTATATGTTAAAAAAGATTATTGCATTCTACATGTCCAGCATTTGCAGATGGCAAAAATGGCAGATTGATTCGATAGACAGAACAATAATAATAGATAGAATGATAGACAGAATGACAGAGCAAAAGATGATAGATATATTACCCTGATCTTCAAATTCAAAAAGTTTTCAACTCCAGGCTCTTAATGCATTGTGTTTCCTTCTGAAGCATCATTGAGCGTTTGAACTTTTTTGTAATAGTCGCATAAGAGTCCCTCAGTTGTCCTCAGTTTGAATAAACATATAGAGAGAGAGAATGAGAGAGAGAAAGACAAAAAAAATATAATAATAAACATTAAAAGATGGTCACAAACCTTGTAGAACCTCTAAGTATCATGGTGGTGAGTTGCAGATAGTCATGCATCTCACATTTTGTTTAGAAAATGTATAAAGGTCTAAGTGTTCGCTTTCATTTCAGTATAGTTAGTTTAGCAAACTGTCTCAAATGACACAAATAGCATTTAGCATTGATTTTAAAGTTATTCTCAGACTACACACAATCATTTACATTCATTCGTGTCTGAGAATGAGTTTGCTTTTAGAGCTCCTAATGGAGATTGCTCGTGACACATCTTTATACTGGCATTCCGGAGAGTGATTAGCTTTTCAGATTTATCAGCAACTAATGTGACTTCAGCCTCTGTCAGTGCAGCGGGAGATTCATAACGGCCTGTGTTTAGTCTGCAGAGCGAAGCTCACGTTGGTCCATCTGATGACTAAAGCACGCAGCTGAGTGACGACATCGTACTGGCAGTGAGGTGAAGTCATCCAGTCGATGGTCTGGAAAGAAACGCAGCTGAAATGAAGTGAGGGATTTCCTGGGAAAGACCAAAAATCTGTTCACTGTGGCGACCCCTGATAAAAGGGAGCAAGCCGGAGGAAGAGAGAGAGGTGCTTTATTCTCGCCGCATGTCAATCACTACAGTGACTTAGAAACATCAGCAAACAAACACTTTAAATGCACTGCAGAGGACTTCAGAAATGACATGCACTCTGGAATTATTTTGTATTTTTTTCATGTAAAATCATGTTCCATTTTGTTTTTACATGGGTTACAATCATATATACTGTATTTAAAAACATTATCCAAATTATAGCAACCAAAACTATATGTTTGTATTTGTATATTTACATGCCATTTTTAAAACCAAGCCAAGCTTATGCATTTTTAAAGCTTATTGCAATTTTATTAATTACATTCACACATACACAAATACATTTTAAATACATGTTAAATATATGTTGTGTACAGTACATGCATATATATAATTCTGTAAATATATAAAATATATAATATGTATATATATATATATATATATATATATATATATATATATACATATATACAGTACAGACCAAAAGTTTGGACACACCTTCTCATTCAAAGAGTTTTCTTTATTTTCATGACTATGAAAATTGTAGATTCACACTGAAGGCATCAAGGGCTATTTGACCAAGAAGGAGAGTGATGGGGTGCTGCGCCAGATGACCTGGCCTCCAGTCACCGGACCTGAACCCAATCCAGATGGTTTAGGGGTGAGCTGGACCGCAGACTGAAGGCAAAAGGGCCAACAAGTGCTAAGCATCTCTCGGGGAACTCCTTCAAGACTGTTGGAAGACCATTTCAGGTGAATACCTCTTGAAGCTCATCAAGAGAATGCCAAGAGTGTGCAAAGCAGTAATCAAAGCAAAAGGTGGCTACTTTGAAGAACCTACAATATGACATATTTTCAGTTGTTTCACACTTTTTTGTTATGTATATAATTCCATATATAATTCCACATGTGTTAATTCATAGTCTTGATGCCTTCAGTGTGAATCTACAATTTTCATTGTCATGAAAATAAAGAAAACTCTTTGAATGAGAAGGTGTGTCCAAACTTTTGGTCTTATATATATATAAACAATAATATGTCTATACTATCATAAAAAATTAAATCTTAGATAGATAGATAGATAGATAGATAGAATTTTATAAATGAATTAATATTATAAATATTATTACTACTTTGTTTTAATTTAATTTAAGTCATTATGCCAAATACAAATGCTGGCTAAAGTAAATATTTATGACAAGCATCAAAGAAGATTAATGGTTGGATTGAGGCCTTTATGGTTGGATGTATGCTGTGGAAACATGTTTAGTCTGTCTTTAGTCTGTTTGACAGATATCGCTTGCTTCTAAAAAAAAAAAAAAGAAGGAAAAAAAATGCAAAGGAAAGTAAAATAGAAAAAAACAACAACAAACTGCACGAAAGCATTAGGGGAAAAGTTAATGACAAAAAGCTGCACTGGTGAAACCTTCAGACTAGCATATATTGTAGAAGGTTGTATGAAGGCCTGCATGAATCCATTGGGACATGGTAAGATTTGCTGGTTTGTGGAAAAATTATTGCATAAGTCAAGTAAGTGGTTGTCCTAAGAGTTGAGCTGGGCAGTCGGGGCATAATATGAATAAACTGAAAGTAGAAGGTTCACAGGAAGGTTTTGGTGGTCCATCAACTACTATAAACCAGCACTAACCTCTGTTTTCTGGTCTGGTCTAAACTGGTCTTTTCTGTGGATGTTGTCAGGGTTTCACCGAGCAGCTCTGTAAACCTCGCTAATCAGGATCATTTACACAATGTTCTTGAAGGCACAGCAGTGCAGCTCTTATGATACTGTCAGGTCACCTTTTCCTAGTACTCCATCTGAAATTATTAGTGTACAACACCCAAATGTGTGAGTTCACACTTGAAGAAACTTCCTGCCAAAAGCAGACACAGATCTTCAGTGCATGCATGTTGTTTCCACAAATGGACGCTTTTATTCATGGCTCAGAAGAGTTGAGGATTATTCAAAAACTGACTGTATATGAAGAAAACACAATAATAGTTCAGAAAAAGGATATCCATATAATATATAATACATAAATCACATTTAATTATATGTTTTTTTTTATTTATTTAAATTAATATTTTTAATTAAAATTAAAATTAAAATTAAATGTAAAAGTTTTAAAATATTTTTACAGATGACTTTAATTATTACCAAGGCTGTGTTTGTTTGATCATATATACAGTCAATACAGTTATATTGTGAAATATTATATGTTACTTTTTAAAATGTAATTTATTCTTGTGATCCTGAGATTTTTTTCTATCTATCTATCTATCTATCTATCTATCTATCTATCTATCTATCTTGATAATAAAATTAAATGGATGTGTACAGTATACTTAAATGAATAATTATTCTAATATAATAGAGTACCCCTAGGCAATGGAAATGCAGTAGAAATGGTTAAAAATGGCATTAAAATATCTAAGTATGGGAAATGTTAATAAAAATTAGCAAATGCCATTTCTTAATATGTCATAAAAACAGATCTATGTTTTAGCTTACGAGATACAAAAAAAAAAAAAACATTAAAAGGTTTTTTTTTGTCCCTCCTTGAACTGCCACCTTAACGTGGTGGAGGGGTTTGAGTACCCGAATGACCCTAGGAGCTATGTTGTCCGGGGCTATATGCCCCTGGTAGGGTCTCCCAAGGCAAACAGGTCCTAGGCGACGGGTCAGACTAAGAGCGGTTCAGAACCCCCTTATGAGAAGACTAAATCTAAGGACCGTGACGTCGCCCGGTATGGCGCAGCCGGGGCCCCACCCTGGAGCCAGGCCCGGGGTTGGGGCTCGTATGCGAGCGCCTGGTGGCCGGGCCTCTCCCCACGGGGTCCGGCCGGGCTCAGCCCGAAGGAGCGACGTGGGGCCGCCTTCCCGTGGGCTCACCACCTACAGGAGGGACCGTAAGGGGCCGGTGCTTAGACAATCGGGCGGCAGTCGAAGGCGGGGGCCTCGACAGCCCGATCCCTGGACACGGAAACTAGCTCTAGGGACGTGGAACGTCACCTCACTGGCGGGGAAGGAGCCCGAGATTGTGCGTGAGGTTGAGAGGTTCCGACTAGCGATAGTCGGGCTCACCTCTACGCACAGCTTGGGCTCTGGAACCACACTCCTCGAGAGAGGATGGACTCTTCACCACTCTGGAGTTGCCCATGGTGAGAGGCGGCGGGCTGGTGTGGGTTTGCTTATAGCCCCCCAGCTCAGCTGCCATGTGTTGGAGTTTACCCCGGTGAACGAGAGGGTCGCTTCCCTGCGCCTTCGGGTCGGGGATAGGTCTCTCACTGTCGTTTGTGCCTACGGGCCGAACGTCAGTGCAGAGTACCCGGCCTTCTTGGAGTCTCTGGGAGGGGTGCTGGAAAGTGCTCCGACTGGGGACTCCGTCGTTTTACTGGGGGACTTCAACGCCCACGTGGGCAACGACAGTGACACCTGGAGGGGCGTGATTGGGAGGAACGGCCCCCCTGATCTGAACCTGAGCGGTGTTCAGTTATTGGACTTCTGTGCTAGTTACAGCTTGTCCATAACGAACACCATGTTCAAGCATAAGGGTGTCCATCAGTACACGTGGCACCAGGACACCCTAGGCCGTAGGTCGATGATCGACTTTGTGGTCGTTTCATCCGACCTCCGGCCGTATGTCTTGGACACTCGGGTGAAGAGAGGGGCGGAGCTGTCAACCGATCACCACCTGGTGGTGAGTTGGATCCGATGGCGGGGGAGGAAGCTGGACAGACTCGGCAGACCCAAACGTACTGTGAGGGTCTGCTGGGAACGTTTGGCCGAGTATCCTGTCAGAGAGATCTTCAACTCCCACCTCCGGCAGAGCTTCGACCGGATCCCGAGGGAGGCTGGAGATATTGAGTCCGAGTGGACCATGTTCTCCACCTCCATTGTCGAAGCGGCCGCTCGGCCGTAAGGTTTCCGGTGCCTGTCGAGGTGGCAATCCCCGAACCCGGTGGTGGACACCGGAAGTAAGGGATGCCGTCAAGCTGAAGAAGGAGTCCTATCGGGCCTGGTTGGCTTGTGGGACTCCTGAGGCAGCTGACAGGTACCGGCAGGCCAAGCGGACTACAGCCCGGGTGGTTGTGGAGGCAAAAACTCGGGCCTGGGAGGAGTTCGGTGAGGCCATGGAGAAGGACTATCGGTCAGCCTCGAAGAGATTCTGGCAAACCGTCCGGCGCCTCAGGAGAGGGAAGCAGTGCCCTACCAACGCTGTTTACAGTAAAGGTGGGGAGCTGTTGACCTCAACTGGGGATGTCGTTGGACGGTGGAAGGAATACTTCGAGGATCTAGTCAATCCCCCTGTCACGTCTTCTATTGAGGAAGCAGAGGCTGAGGGCTCAGATGTGGACTCGTCCATCACCCAAGCTGAAGTCACCGACGTAGTCAAGAAACTCCTCGGTGGCAAGGCACCGGGGGTGGATGAGATCCGCCCTGAGTACCTCAAGTCTCTGGATGTTGTGGGGCTGTCTTGGCTGACACTTCTCTGCAGCATCGCGTGGCAGTCGGGGACGGTGCCTCTGGGATGGCAGACCGGGGTGGTGGTCCCTCTTTTTAAGAAGGGGGACCGGAGGGTGTGTTCCAACTACAGGGGGATCACACTTCTCAGCCTCCCTGGGAAAGTCTATGCCAGGGTACTGGAGAGGAGAATCCGGCCGATAGTAGAACCTCGGATTCAGGAGGAACAGTGTGGTTTTCGTCCAGGCCGTGGAACACTGGACCAGCTCTATACCCTCTACATGGTGCTGGAGGGTTCATGGGAGTTTGCCCAACCAGTCCACATGTGCTTTGTGGATTTGGAGAAGGCATTCGACTGTGTCCCTCGCGGCGGCCTGTGGAACACTGGACCAGCTCTATACCCTCTACAGGGTGCTGGAGGGTTCATGGGAGTTTGCCCAACCAGTCCACATGTGCTTTGTGGATTTGGAGAAGGCATTCGACTGTGTCCCTCGCGGCGGCCTGTGGAGGGTGCTCCGGGAGTATGGGGTCCGGGGCCCTTTGCTAAGGGCTATCCGGTCCCTGTACGACCGGAGCAGGAGCTTGGTTCGTATTGCCAGCAGTAAGTCAGACTTGTTCCCGGTGCGTGTTGGACTCCGGCAGGGCTGCCCTTTGTCGCCGGTTCTGTTCATGATTTTTATGGACAGAATTTCTAGGCGCAGCCAGGGGCCGGAGGGGGTCAGGTTTGGTGACAACACGATTTCGTCTCTGCTCTTTGCGGATGATGTTGTCGTGTTGGCCTCATCAAGCCAGGACCTTCAGCATGCACTGGGACGCTTTGCAGCCGAGTGTGAAGCGGCTGGGATGAGAATCAGCACCTCCAAATCCGAGGCCATGGTCCTCAGTCGGAAAAGGGTGGCTTGCCCACTTCAGGTTGGTGGAGAGTTCCTGCCTCAAGTGGAGGAGTTTAAGTATCTTGGGGTCTTGTTCACGAGTGAGGGAAGGATGGAACGGGAGATTGACAGACGGATCGGTGCAGCTTCTGCAGGAATGCGGTCGATGTACCGGTCTGTCGTGGTGAAGAAAGAGCTGAGCCGCAAGGCGAAGCTCTCGATTTACCGGTCAATCTACGTTCCTACTCTCACCTATGGTCATGAGCTTTGGGTCATGACCGAAAGGACAAGATCCCGGATACAGGCGGCCGAAATGAGCTTTCTACGCAGGGTGGCTGGGCGATCCCTTATAGATAGGGTGAGAAGCTCAGTCACCCGGGAGGAGCTCAGAGTAGAGCCGCTGCTCCTCCACATCGAGAGGGGTCAGCTGAGGTGGCTCGGGCATCTGTTCCGGATGCCTCCTGGACGCCTTCCCGGGAAGGTGTTCCGGGCGCGTCCCACTGGGAGGAGACCCCGGGGAAGACCTAGGACACGCTGGAGAGACTATGTCTCCCGGCTGGCCTGGGAACGCCTCGGTGTCCCCCCAGAAGAGCTGGAGGAAGTGTCTAGGGAGAGGGAAGTCTGGGCTTCTCTGCTTAGACTGCTGCCCCCGCGACCCGGCCCCAGATAAGCGGAAGAAGATGGATGGATAGATGGATGGAATAAAAGGTTTTCAACAGTGCCAAAGCTAAACAAAATGGTAATTTATGTTGCATTCGCTCATGTGATGGCAGAGCAGCCCAATGCACCGCGGCACCCAGGGGGCAAAGGCTTTTATCTTCCATGACAAATGCCTGGTCTGCACATGGGTTCACAAAGACCTGTCATCTTTCCGAGCGCTGCAACATCCCTCACACTTCTCCCAGCTGAAATCATTATTGCCAGGTGTCTCACATTTTAGACAGAGGCTTGTAAAGCGGGCCCTGCAGGTAACAGTATCTCATGAACGACAAGCAGACAAGCATGCAGCTCCTTTAGAGATCAGTCCGTCTCTTAAACTACACACCCCGCCAGCATGGGATCTTTTTCCTTTCCATTCACTTGTGTCTCAGAGCTACCATTCCATCATGCTCAACTGGACATGCGTGAATTATGGATCAGCATGGATTTGCTGTAGCTGACAAGCCATTTGAAGCTTTGGAACAAGAAATGCCCTTTACCAACACAATCATATTTATCTCCTGTCTTAATCCAGCCTTTTCCTGTTTAATTACCTCCAGAGCTAGAAGCATGGACAGCAGTGAGACTGGAACACGAATTCAGAATTGTATCTTTAAAAGGAAAATATCTAAATGAAATAGTCTGTTATTCTTCACACACAAAGATAAAGGGTGAATCTCATGAAGAAATGTCTGGGTTCAATTTCATTAAAATAAACAATATTTTCACACAGACACACACACACACACACACACACACACACACAAAAAGCCTCTATTAAGTAAAATTTTCACATTCTGACATTAAAGGGTTAGTTCACCCCAGAATGAAAATTCGTCCATCTTCTACTCACCCTCGAAGCATCCTAGGTGTGTGTGACTTTCTTATTTCAGAATAATCCAATCAGAGTTATATTAAAAATGGTCCTTGATCTTCCAAGTCTTTCAATGGGGAAAGTGGGTGTTTGTTATCAACAGCTCAGAAGACGTGAAATAAAGTGTGCGCATCTATAATAAACGTCCCTCACACGGCTCCGGGAGGTGAATAAAGCCCGCTTGTAGCGAATACATGCATTTTTGTAAGATAAATATCCAGATTTCAAATGTAATAAACACTTACTATTTTCTATAATGTAATGACTGGGTGAAGGAGTGGCAGGAAGCAAGATTATTGAGATTTAATGATGACAATGAGACAATACAAAACTGAGACACAAATAACACTGGAAGGAATGCACAGTCCAAGATGGTGATGATGAATGACGAATCCGGAAGGTGGAGGTGAGTAGGCAGCAGGAGAGGGTGACACAGGAACTGCGGGGAAGCGAGCCGAAGGTAAGTGGTGTTGCTTGGTGGTTATTTGCGTAGAGTGGACGGGGTTCCTGGGAGACACGGACATCCAACCAGAAACACACAAGAAAGCAAAGCAAAGGTCACAAACATGAAACAACGCTCTCACGAACACACAAGACGCTAGACAAGCCAATATATAGGGATGAGTAATGAGTGACAGCTGTTGCTGATGACAATTAGCGGAGACGCCCACAAACTAATCAGTGCTGACGCGTAACACACAGACTTCACCCACAAAGTGCAAAACCCAGAGATCACGGTTTACCAACCGTGACATATAAGCTACTTACAATTGTACTTTACAAAGGTGCTTTACAATTTAACAAAGACAAATGTAATAAACATTTTCATGAGATTCATCCAAATATGTCCCCTGAGTTGTCTAAAAGCTATCAGTGACTTTGGAGAGAAGAAAGCAATCAAAATATTAAAATCTGCAAACGTTTCCATCTGTAGTGATCCATGTCTCTATCACTGAAATAATAACAAATGCTCCAAGAAATCTATTCAGGAACATTTTTTTCCAATAACCAGAAACTTAAAACTAGCACTCCATAAATACCCTCACTTATTCCACTAAAACTCACTTAAAATTCTGTCTAATCAATTTGTCAAAGCTTGTGTGTTGCATAAGAGCAGCTTCAGAAACCTTTTCACACATCATGCTTGGACACAAATAATGGTAATATTTAGCACAGGAATGGATGGTGATTACACTGTATGGACCAGAAGACAATCATATAAAGCTTTGCAACATGCTCAGTGAAAAAAATAATTCATTACATAAAAGTATCAATCAATTGGTTCATAGTTATATTACGTTCCGGGTGAATCTGGGCTGCAACAGATTTGTTTTCTTGAAACTTTGGGATTATTTCTCAATTTATTTAAATTGAAATAAACTTATTTGACCCAAAAATTTCTAGGTTAAAGGTAGGTGCACGGACCGAAAAATTGAAAAATATATATGTAATTGTTATGTTTTTCAACTACCCTCTGAGGGTATTTACACACACACACACACACACACACACACACACCATCATATATATATATATATATATATATATATATATATATATATACTGTACATACATATATATATATAGATAGATATACTGTACATACATATATATATATATAGATAGATATACTGTACATATATAGATAGATAGATAGATAGATAGATAGATAGATAGATAGATGATAGATAGATAGATAGATAGATAGATAGATAGATAGATAGATAGATAGATAGATAGATAGATAGATAGATAGATAGATAGATAGATAGATAGATAGATAGATAGATGATAGATAGATCTAAGTCACCATGCATACAGAAAAGTTGTAGTTTGGTAGTATGTTGCTTTCAACCTAGCTAGTGTGTTCTGGTTTTATACTAAGCATTTTAACAAATACAAGATTGCATACAGAATGCATACCAAAAATTCACTGCATGATGTGGAAATAGTATGAGCTGTATGCTACTCTGAATTTAAGTGTACCATTAAGGTCCCTGGGTCTACGGAAACTTCTCACATATCGCAAAAGAAGACTGTGATCTTCTATGGAATCTTCCTTAAACAGAAAGTTAAAGCGCTGAGGGTCTCTCATATAAATTAAACAGTTCATCGCTTTTGTTATTTGTTGTATCTCATGGACCTGTATCCTGGATACTCGGTCCAGAGCGTCTGTCTCTCTTCTTTCAAGAGCAGGCGTTCTGGCTGGGCCACACAATACAAATTGTCCTCTCAGGACACTTGAGATTTTTCCTGCTTTCCACGCGGCATCACCAAGCTTCCAAACACGGTAAATTATTAAAACATTTGTGCTGCAGCAAAGTAAGAAAAGCAAATGACAGCGTGTTCAGTCAACACTAAAGGGGAAACATCAGGTTTAGTTAATTTATGAACATTTTATATTTCAGAATAAATGCATAATTCTTGGACTGCATTGTGTAAACTGTATTATTTTAATTATTTTTAAGTTGTAAATAAAACAAAGATTACATAAGACTATTTAAGCCATTTTACTTCAAATTTTCACATTAAATTCAATGTGTACTTGTTGTTTCTTTGTAATTATTTGTGAAATGTAGCAATTTTCTGGATGAAAGGGTTTTAAAGTCTATCGTTGTAATGCATTTGAGCTAAAGAAGTTTTGGATAATATTTTCGATTATCAATCAAATTGCAACATACCATGAATGCAAAAGTATTTGGATAGGCCTACTTAATGTCTGAATGCAACTGCACTAAAAATGTTACTCTAAACAAGTACTTAATTGCTAGCTACTACAACTTCAACAGTAATTAGATTAATGTACTTATTACTCTCTTTAAAGTACTGCATTACTTATTACTAAATCCCATATAAACCTTGAAAAATACAAGAAAAGACATAAAACTGCTCAATCAATTTTTTTTATCAATTCAAATAAATAATATAAAATTACACAAATTATTTTTCAACTGACCAAAGTATTCAAAGGGAGAAGGTTACATTAAAAACATAGGATTTTAACATTAGATGTTACATCTTTATGTTAAATCCACTATTGTTTTATTGTTGTATAGTCTATACAGTATTTAATGCAATTAGATGAGAAGTAACTGCAATTAAATTACAGAAAAAGTAAGAGTAATTTTAAAGGAACCTTAAGTCCCTGTAGTTCATCACATTGAGTTCATTAACATTATCCACCAATGCATCACAAACACAACAAACGTTTTATCATTTTTAAACCAAACAATATTCTTTATTTAAAACATTTTGCTTGAATATTGTGTTTGCATTGTTTCTTGGAAACAAATGACACTTGTCTTGATATTTGGTCTCTAATGAATTACATTCAGAAATTTTAAATGCGCCTTAATTGATTAAGTCTTAAATGCAGTGTTACAGATATTGCCTTCAGATGCTGACAAAGACAAACTGAAACAGTGAAGAATTACTCAACATCTGGACTATATCACCCCCACCTGGTTACTGCAGGCACTATGTGAGTCTCTTAGCACATGGGTTCGATTCTCAAAAAAAATTTTTTTTTTACCAATATTCACAACTCTGCATGATTCTTCCAGTCATTCTAAATCATTAGTTAAATATATTAGTGATAATAATAATAATAATTATTATGATTATTTTCTAGAGAATTGCATTGAAATATTGTTGAGCTGACCTGTCTAATATATATATATAAAAGAAAAAAAAAAAAAATATATATATATATAAATCATTAAAAAAAAATTAGGCCTATATATATATATATATTCACCATAGTCACAAATTAACAAACCTTTCTCCCATATTATTAATTCACTCCCTTGCTTTAGTTCAATTGTGTCCCTAAATTATGAATTGCTAAAGAATTACTACTTAAAATTAAAGAGTGAATTAATACAACTTAAATAATAGCCACTATTTACTAAAACATGGGAACATTTTTTTTTTTTATGGCCACAAGTAAATTAAAATTAAGTTGTGGGAATGAATTCCTAATTAAAATATTCACAAAAACTATATCAACTAACATTCAATAGCAGTGTATTCTAAATACATTTTTATGCAAGCAATGACTCTGATTGAGCAAGTTTAAAGTATTTTGAAACAGAAAAATTACACACGACTTTGCAGCTTACATATGAGAAACTTTGGGTGGAAACCCCCAGAGCCGTTAGAGTGATTTTCCCAGCTCTGAACATCGAAAAGTGCAATATATGTAGACTGAGAGAAGCACAAACACGTCCATTTCCACATCTGTAGTAAGAATATAAATGGTGGCTGCAGACAGAAATAGTTCAGCCTCCTTGGGGTCTTTTTGCACGCATAAGGGAAAGTTGCTGATTAAATCTTTAAATCTGGTTTTCATATTGAAGCATTCAGGCATTAATGTTCCTTAATGGTTTTAGTACAGCAGTGCTACTGCAATGCAACATATTTTTAAAATGCTTAGGAGTCACCATATAATACACATAGAATAAGAAGCGCACTGCATGAGTAACAATCCCAAGAGCTAGTTACGTTAACTGTGCGATATAAAATACAATCAGCACCTCAATGTGAACTATGGTGCAAACTACAGTGAGCTGCCTATATAGGAAGCATTTCAAAGCATCCTAAACACAGAGTCTGGAATTTAAATGGCAGTAAGAGCAGGAAGCAGAATTGAATTTCAACACAGGTAATGCACACAAGGAAATTAAGTGTTCTTCCACCCTGAAGCAAATATTTATTAAATATGATGCAATATGTAAACTAAATGCAAATTTAGTTGAAATTACAAACTAGGTCCATCCATCTATATATACATATATATATATATATATATAATTACAATGTGTATAATTACAATAATTAAGCATACCATTGATGTATTATCGAAATATCAAAACTTTTAAGAAATGCTTATTTAACAAAGTCATGTAAAGCAATTAGTAACAATTTAGACACACACATACCTCTGAAGGGTTAGAAAAGTCATCGGGACTTGGTACCGCATTGCTTGAAAGACGCAAGGTGGATTTGTCGTCAACAAGGCCGAAGTCCAACATTCTCCAGTTCGCGAAGCTCTCTCGAGAAAAATGTTTGCTGCATATATATAAATTAGATGTGTCCGTTGTGGATGGCCAACCAGCCGCACGGAGCCAGACTCTAGCCCTGGCAGCATCGCGGGGAAAGCTATGCAATGCGCTTGAACTTTTGCACCACGCATACAAACACTTGCGTCCCATGATCGCCTCTCTCATCAACTACGCAATATCACAGTTTGTTTGACAGGTCTATCATTGAAAAGATCCACGTGGTATCATGATTAATTCAGTGAAATGTCTTCTCATTGGATATGAAGGCTCAGCCTCATTAATAATTATGAGAGAACGGTGAGTCATCACTGTACGATCCGTACAGAAAAACATCACATCCTGTGACGTGGACTTGATGAAGATTTCAAACCCGGAAGACGAAAATAGCCGATACAAACTCAAATTTAACCATTTATATCCTATTATTAAATTTTGCAGATTATAACATTGTCTTCTATGGTGTTAAACACACCTACCTCTGTTAAAATCTCAGAAAAATTGGTTTAGGGTTTCATGACACACACACACACACACACATATATATATATATATATTTCATTATCATAGGTATATTATCATATCATAAGTTAACAATAGGTAACAACATACAGTATTAAGAATCAAGCTTGGGTAAAGTTTTAAACAGGGTAATTTTTTATAAATTCAGCTAGTGTTTTGTTTTCCTATGTAAAATATCTTATTCAGCACAGTACTAAATAAAACATATGCATTTTGTATGATCTCTCTTATTTTGGTAAAGAAATAAATCAGATTATGTACGTAAAATTGCCCACAACTGCATGGTGTCCTGCTAAGATAGTATGTGTAACCTGGATTTGAAGAAGAGCAGGAGTGTTTCTTTGAAGAGACGAGCTCATACCTGCAATGTGAGAGAAAGCTATGCATTTTTTTAGCTCAGAAAATGAGGGAATTTCCATCCTCAGTGGCCTTCCTTCTGTGTTTGGTTTCTCTCAGCTGCTGTGTCAGTATATACTTGGCTTCCCTTGCCTTCTCTCCCCTCTTCTGCTCTCTCATCACGTCATCCTGATACTTTGCAGCTTAATTGAACCCCGGCAAATGACAAGAAGTCTAAATCGCTGAGAGCTTCGGCAGCCTGACTTGCTGTTTCATCCTTTTGAATAAAACATATTATTCCTATCACTGTCACTGTTCCAAACCTCTGTGACTGACCTGCCAACTGCTAACCTGGCCGGAAAGTTCCCCTACACCTTCCCCTCTGTCTCTCCCCATCTCTCCGTCCTTTAATCTCTCTCTTTCAGGCGCTCTCTTTCTCTGCAGGTCCTTATCATCCAGTACCACAGCGATTCGGGGAAAAAACACAGTAATTTGTAATTCAATTAAGTATTTCTATAAAATGGCAGAACAGAATTATGATCTGTTGCTCAAATTGGTTTGGAATAATGCAGATTATTTAATGTTTCTGAAAGAAGCCTTTTATGCTCACCAAGGATGCGATTATTTAATCAAGAAATACAGTAAAAATATAATCAAATTTGAATATATTTTCTGTTATTCAAAGCTGGGTAAAAAAGTGAAAGTGACGTGACATTCAGCCAAGTATGGTGACCCATACTCAGAATTCGTGCTCTGCATTTAACCCATCCAAAGTGCACACACACAGAGCAGTGAACACACACCCAGAGCAGTGGGCAGCCATTTATGCTGCGGTGCCCGGGGAGCAGCTGGGGGTTCGATGCCTTGCTCAAGGGCACCTAAGTCGTGGTATTGCCGGCCCGAGATTCAAACCCACAACCCTAAGGGTTAGGAGTCAAACTCTCTAACCACTAGGCCTGCTTCCCAGGTGCCGCAGCATAAATGGCTGCCCACTGCTCCGGGTGTGTGTTCACGGTGTGTGTGTGTTCACTGCTGTGTGTGTGCACTTTGGATGGGTTAAATGCAAAGCAAGAACTCGGAGTATGGGTCACCATACTCCAAACAGCATAGTGTTGTAAAAACAACTTAACCACTGATTTCTAGTCGTGTCCTCTTTTGGAAGACCAGACAAAGTATTTTTGCTTTCATAATGAAACAGTGTCTCCACAACATGGTGCCAGGGGCAAAAGAGAGACTTAAAGTTATGTGTTCTTTCTTTGCATGAACATTTGTCATTATGCGTTATGCAAATCTTCCCACTTAGTGATGTAGACATGTGGGGGGGGGGGTGTTTAAATGAGGTGTTATAGGAGGGTGAGGACAAGTCTTAACTTTTATTAAGAAGATCTCATTGGGTTTGAGACTTTAGTCTTTCAACTTTAGGGATCTTATCTATTCACGCACAGCTTGTAACACTCCAAAGAGAAAGGAAGACTTGAAATTGCATCATATAACACTTGTAAAATACCCCCGTGGGTGGGCCCCTTAATCAGCTCGTGCCTAAATGCACGTGTATACCCTGCATACCCAGACACTATGCCCCTCCCTCTGTTCTAATGAGTTCTGTTTTCTGTTGTTGTTCTGCCTTTTCATTTATTAATGAGATGTGGCCATACATCATGGAGCTTAATCTCTTGAGAATGTTCTTCAAGTGGAAAGACGTGTGAGTGTAAAGGCTTGTTTCCCATCTCACTTCAGGAGCGCAAAACTCAACTTGGATCATTTTCCCCTCGCATTCATGTGAGTGGTGAAGGCTTGTTCCTGCCTCCGTCCTCAAGGATGGCCTCTTTTATTCTTTTCTTTTGATGTTGCACTCTCTCTCTCTCTCTCTCTCTCTCTCTCTCTCTCTCTCTCTCTCTTTTTTATGAGTTGTTAAAGTGTTTTTTTCCTTCTGGGTGTAAATGCTGTCTTTGTTGTGCAATTTCTCCTGCTGTTATTTTTTTCTCGTGACTTGTTCTCTGTCAAGTAGTTGTGCTAACATACTAGGAGCAAATTAAATTGTGACATGGAAACATTCTTAAGTATGTCATGCACTGTAAAAATGCCTGTGATTTTAACAGTAAAAGACTGTAAAAATGCTACAGTATGTTTGCTGTGATGAGCTTTGGTTCATCACGTGACTTTCTCATCACTGCTAGTTTTCAGTGGTTGTCAGTGCATTACAGTTCAAAACAGATATTAGTACTTCAGTATGTTGGTTAATTAACATTACATCAATTAATGAAATATGGTATTTTATTGTGAATTTAAGTTAAGTCTGTAAAACCTAAAATGTTGCTACCATATTTTTTTACGGTGAAGTTCTGGCAGCCACAGCTGCCGGTATTTTACCGTAAATGTCACAGAATTTTTATATATATATATTTTTTTACAGTGTATTTCTCATGGTATATGATGACAGACTCTGAAACCGTTGTTAAATTCTGCAGTGATTGTAGAGATCATAGTTAGTCAGTAGAATAAACAATTTAATCAGGTTAGACACCATGATTAACAACTTGATTAAAAAAATCTTAATTCCTATCCTAAGTCGATTAAGAACACTTTTGCCTGAAATTTGTACAATAGAAACAGAAAAGGGGAACATGCATATAAAAAGGCCAGCAGCTTGGCTGTTCATCACCTCAATAAACAAGGTAAATTTAAGTAATTTAGATACAATATTGCCAGTATCTTGTATATTTCAGAAACAGAAACAATAAAACCCTTCATGAGTTCACATTGTGAGTGAACGAACTGATTCATTCATAAAGGAAATCACTCGTTCCATTTATAAATGATTCAGTGTTGTTGAATAAATTGTTTCAGTAACTGATTCAGTGTTTTGCATATGAATAAGTGCTGTTGAATGAATCAGTTGTGAATGAATCATTCATAAAGAAAGTCACTTGTTTCCTTCATAATTGGTTCAGTGTTGTTGAATTAAATGTTTGAGTAATTGATTCAATGTTTCACTCACAGCCTTTGTCATTCCTGTTTGAATATGTGCTGTTGAACGAATAGTTTAACGATTCAATGAATCATTTATAAGGAAAGTCACCTGCTTCATTCCTAAATGATTCAGTGTTGTTAAATGAATTGTTTGAGTAATTCACTCATAGGCCCTTTTTATTCCTGAATGGGTTAGTATTGCTGAACGAATCCCTTGTGAATGATTTAATGACTCATTTATGAAGAAAGTCGATTGCTTGGTTCCTAAATGCTTTTGAAATAATCTTGTTCATGAACGAATCAATGTTTTTAAACAAATCTGTTATGAATGATTCAGTGATTTGGCCATTAAGACATTGTTGAAAATGGCTGAATGAACCACTGTTTTTGAGCAAATAACTAGCTATTTGATGAATAATATCTGCCAAGTAAAATATTTTTGTTATTGGTCAGTTGAGTTAACTGATAATAAATATAGATCTATATAGGCCTACATAGACCTCAGTGACTGTTTATTTCTGCTGTATCCCTCTAAAACAGACCCAACCAGAGAAACTCTAAATAACAGTATAGTGACCATCAAATCTGTTCTGATTAGCTGTGACATTCTGTCATTTTGTCTTTTTGGGTTTTACTCAATGTGAAGTCCTGATAGGAGAGAGTGAATGGACAACAGGAACAAAGAAAGGGAAAGAATGATAGACTGTCAGAGATAAAACGGTACCTGATAAAGTGGACAGAGTGGAAGTTACTGATGACTTCATTCCCAGAGAGAAGAGAGAGCTAGCCAAGAGAGATTTATTGCTGCTCTCTACATCTCTTAATTTTACATGCTTTCTTTTTGGGATGGGAGTTTAGGTTTTACTGGGCTGCCAGCAGTGATTTATGTCTCTATTCATCATAAAGAACAATCTAAAATATGAGTGTGTGGAGCAAGATATCCAGGTTCACGTATCTCTGGGGGAACATTTTCAAAAGAGGCCTTCTTGCATCCATTAAAGTTAATGAGACGACATAGTGACTCCAATCGACATACACAAGCCTGTGTAAACAGTCATTAGGATTCCTGAGATGAAGCTCTCTGTTCGTCCTTTCATCTGAATAGGTAATAATTTGCACCATGCATATTACAAGAGCTGTTTTTATAGAACCACTTGTCTTCCAGCAAATGAAGAGCACCTTTGATTGAGTTAAAAAGAAAACCCCACCCCCCCCCCACCCCACCAAAAAAATTAAATAAAAATACTGTGATTATTTCCTCACCCTCAGGTCATTCCAGATGTATGCTGCTGTTGTTCAGTGCAACACAAAAAGAGGAATTTTGAAGATTCTGAAGACTCTTCGCCCATTGTGTAGTTTTGTTTTATTTATTTTTATTTTTTCACAAAAATCTCTGCTTTATTCTTTCCCCAGCTATATTACTTTTCTACTTTATTCACTCATCTCTTGAAAGTTTATCATGTACTTATTTACTATGGAAACCAGTTTTTGCTATGGAATAAAAAAAGGTAATAATTACTTTTTAATCTCACAATTCAAACCTTTTTTTCCCTCACATTTTTGAAAGAAAAAAAAAATTCTGATACAAACTCAGAATTCTGACTTTCTCAAAATTTTGAAATTACATCTCACAATTTTTTGTTTATTTCTCAAAATTTCTCAGAATTCTGAGTTTTCATTCAACCGCCCTGTATTTATTTATTTACTTTTTTATTTATTTTATATCTCTGCCAAACCATCAATCCAGTTTAGCCATTAAATGTTGAAATATTGCAGAACTGTATTTTCTTTAAGCTGTTGCCTTTCATTTAAACAGAAACACAATATTTTTATGTAAATTTATACTCATTATATGGCTTTTGTTTACAAAATTCAGGAATCAACATAACAATATATTTTAAAGGTTTATTTAAAAGAGGGGTTTGTACGGTGGCCGAGACAGCTCAACACGCTGCAACTTAAGAAAACACATGCAAATTGAAAAAACATCAGCAAATGAAGAAAACATCTTCATCAGTTTGACAACACAAGTGTTGCAAATCATTCACGCTTCACGCTTCAAATCCTTCACAACACATACATATAAAGAAACGCTGCAAATCCTCACAACACATGCAATTAACAAACGCGCTGCAAATAGCACTGACCACAATGGAAATGTTTCAAAGAGACCTCAAAAAGTGTTTATCGTGCAGTGGCTACTGGTCAGTGGAGTTGTTGGTGAACTGAAAGGAGTTTTTCTTTCTTTTTTTTCTAGCCTTGTTTTTTAAACACCATGATTCATTTTATCTTTTGGATATTATTAGCCTAAATAAGCTGAATAATTACATGATTAAATGTAAAACGTTACTTAAGATGGCTAACTTTAATATTCTCAACTAAATATAATTTCAAGGTTAATGAAAATTGCAATGCTTCATTAATTGTTTCTTAATGTGTATGAGTTGTGAAGGATTTGCAGCGCGTTTCACTATATGCATGTGTTGTGAAGGATTTGCAGCGCGTTTTGCTATATGCATGTGTTGTGAAGGATTTGCAGCGCGTTTCGCTATATGCATGTGTTGTGAAGGATTTGCAGCGCGTTGTTTCGCTATGTGCATGTGTTGTGAAGGATTTGCAGCGCGTTTCGCTATATGCATGTGTTGTGAAGGATTTGCAGCGCATTTCGCTATGTGCATGTGTTGTGAAGGATTTGCAGCGCGTTTCGTTGTATGCAAGTGTTGTGATGATTTGCAGAGCGTTTCGTTGTATGCAAGTGTTGTAATGATTTGCAGAGCATTTCGTTATATGCAGGTGTTGTGGTGATTTGCAACACTTGTGTTGTCAAACTGATGAAGATGTTTTCTTCACTTGCTGATGTTTTTTCAATTTGCATGTGTTTTCTTAAGTTGCAGCCTGGTGAGCTGTCTCGGCCACCGAAGGTTTGTGTTTATTTCAGTACATCTTCAGTGAACCAAGTGCAGTCAGAGCATAGAAATAAACAGCACTTGCAATGGTCCAATTGATTTTGGGCAATCTGTTCTTTGAACTCCATGTCTTTTTCTTGTTCTTGTTGTCTCTATTTATACTCTCTGTGTTTGCTCCTGCGTGTGTATGTTTAAATGTTGTAGGTATGACTGCAGTAGTTATGGGGGCTTATAGCTGCGGCCTGTTCACCTTGTCAGAACTCATCAACTTGTTTCTGCTTTGTTATTGCCAGAGGCATGAATTAATTCAACTACAAATGCAACATGCTTTGTGCATTTTTCTTCTCTATACCCTACTTACCTCTCAGTCGCTCATGCTTAAAATCCATGCCTCATTTTCCCCTCTCTCTTGATTTGTCATCTCTTTCTTGTCCCTCTTCTATATTTCTGTCTCTGTGCGGCAGTGAGTACCCTACCTGAATTTCGCACACATAAGCAGGTTTATTGGCATGCAGGGAGCGGTAGCTGTGGTATTAAAGTAGACTCATGCCCTCTCAGTGGTTTGTTTTTACACGGGTGGGTTTAAATTGTTATTGTTTCTACCTTATGATTTCCTCCAAAGCTTAAACTTCAGCAGGAGCTCTAGACGAGTCTAGAAATGAGAAATACCTGAGCTGTGCATCAAGGTTTTTCTCTGATTCAGAAAGAGAGAGTGTTAATATAAGATCACCTTAAATCTTAAACTCAAGCCTATGCCTTGTTCCTCCGTAATCCAATCCTAAAGTGTAAACTGTACGGTTTACCTCATACTTTACATCAGGGGTAACAAACTGATTTTAGATCACAAATTAGATTGAACTACACATGACCTTAATAAAGGCAGTAAATAAAGACTAAAGCACTAACAAAACCAAAATATTAATAAAATAACAATGCTAATTTAATTACCTGATTTGGATAAAACCGAAATGTTTGTGTGTAATTTACAAATTTTACTTCTTAAAGGCCTTAAGATATACAAGCAAAATATTAATCAAACAATATTTAATATAAGTGAAGGGAAGTGACATACAGCCAAGTGTGACCCATACTTGGAATTCGTGCTCTGCTTTTATCCCATCCAAAGTGCACACACACAGCAGTGAACATGCACACCGTGAACACACACAGAGCAGTGGGCAGCCATTTATGCTGCGGCACCCGGGGAGCAGTTGGGGGTTCGGTGCCTTGCTCAAGGGCACCTCAGACGTGGTATTGAGGGTGGAGAGAGCACTGTACATGCACTACCCCCACCTACAATTCCTGCCGGCCCGAGGCTTGAACTCACAACCCTCCGATTGAGATTCTGACTCTCTAACCATTGGGCCACAACTTCCCCTTAAAAGAAAAGGCCATTTTGATTTTGGCTGTGTTACTTAAGTAACTTTTATAAGTACTTATAAAACTGAATTTAACAAACTAAATGAGATCAACTAACTAATTCCCCTTCTAGGGAACTCGTGTTGCATCCTCTAGCAGACACTTTGGGGACTGCCTTCAGCAGGACCTGTGTCTGCGTGTTCAGTGCTATGCACTCATTTTGATGAGTCACAATGTCAAGGCTTGTCCTTATTTTTAAGGGATCCAGGACAAAGTGCATACTATTGTGTGAGGAGACTCTTGCTGGTCATGGGTATATTCAGATGCTCTGTGGAGAGATGCTTGTGAGCTTTTTCTCCAAGGGTGTTTTAGTAACCTAATTTGGTTTGGGGGTGTACCCTGACAGCTGTTTTGTCATGCCTCGCTCAAATTTCTGATGCCAATGCTTGATGGCCATGATGGTCATGATGTTGCATCTGTAGTTAGGTTAGCTTTCTGGGCTCCTTTGTCATATCCACCATGGCGGTGGTCTTTGAGTTCAGGAAGGCGTGGGATCGGTTGGAGGATTTTAGGAGGTTAATTCTTGGCCGTTTTAGGTCTTCTTCACTCTGAGGGTTCTAGCCCGTCATGATCTGAGGATCATAGACAGGGCTAGGACTCTCCTGCTCCTCTCCCTTCCGGGAGTCAAGTACAGAAGTTGATACCTCATTCCCACTCCAGAACGTTTTCTCAGCCTGGGTACAAAGGTTGGGCGGCCTCTCCTGATTTCAGGGTGTCTTCCAAGTTGGCAGTCCCCCTGACTGAATACCACATGCTAAGTATGGGCTTTCCCCCCTTTGTTTGGGTTTTTTAAGTAGACGGTCCATTGCTTTTGGAAAATAGTTGTTTGAGGACATCTGTATCCATAGCTTGATTTTGGGAAATGTCACTTCTTGTGTTAGCCGGATGGGTTTATGAGTAGGCTGCCTCCCCAGGTCTCAGGGTATTTTTAAGTGGGTGGTCCCTCTGCATATTAAGTTTGGGCAGAGTAGACTGTTCCCCCTTCTAAGGGCTTTTAAGTGGACAGTCCCTGCTCAGAGTGTAGCTGTCTGTGGAAAGTTGTGTTCCAGCTTAAACGTACTTTGCTCTGGAATATAGCGGTCTGAGGGCAGCTGTGTTCTGGCCTGGCTTCTATGACTAGGTTGGGTTCCTCCTAGAATAAGCCCTCTGAAGTAGGCACAGAGTCCTTGCCTTGGAAGATAGCTATCCGAGGATAGACTTGTTTCAGCTCAGTACTACCTGCTTATCAGGGTTTTAAGTACCAGTCTTTGAGCCTCTTGCCTAGATTGTGCTCTCTCCCCTGTTAGGGTTTTAAGTAGATAGCCCACTTTCTGTAGTCTGGGCAATCTTCAGCCTTGCCTGAGGAAACTGGCATTCGAGGATAGCTGTATTCCAGCTCAACGACTACTCCCCTCTTTATGGTATTTATGTAGAGGTCTCCTTAAGCCCATTGCCTAGGTTGTGCTATCTCCCCTGTTAGGGTTTTAAATAGATAGCCCACTCTCTGTGGTCTTAGCAATCTTCAGGTAGGACCTTTGGAGCAGAGCTATATGAAGATAGCTGTTTTCTAGCTCGGTGACTACTCCCCTTACTAGGGTTTTTAAGTAGTGGTCCCCTGGAGCCCCTGTCTAGACTGTGGTATACCCCCTGCTAGGGTTTCTAAGTAGGTAGCCTCTATCTGCGGTCCTTGTATTATAAGACTAAGGTGTTGCTCACATTACGGGCTACAAAACGTCACAGGCTATGTGGACCATTAGGATTGTAGTTGTTTCAGACATGCTTCAGACACCAGTCCTGCTGGTGGCAGTCCCCAATGTGTACGCTAGAGGATGCAGCATCTCGTTCCCTCTCGGGGAAACATGGTCGCATGCAATGAACCGAGACTTTTTTTTCTTCTTCCTTGTTTCCACTCCTAATGTTTCTTGTCTGAAATGAACGACCTAAAAAACAATTGATTAACAATTTCTTGTTATTATAGCCAAATGTTGTACTCAATCTTTCAATTACATGCACCTCAGTTTTTGAGTTAAAAACATTATTTTTAAATTATTTTAGCAATGTTCACTCAAAAACTGAGGAGCATAAGCTCAAATCAATGAGGCCTATGATCAATCAGTTCTAAAAACAAACACAAAACCTGTGCTAAGTGAAAGAAAAGGAGGTGAAATATAGTGTTTATGCTTTGCAACAAGCCATTGTCCTCTAGTGTAAGTGGTGTAAGTTGTTCTTGGTCAAAATAAGATGCAATGTGAACATTAACAGTCAAGGTTATAAGTCTGGTTATAAGAGACAAATCCAAAGGTAAAGTAATTTGAAACAGGTTGTCAGTAACTCTTCCTGCTCACTGTCAATCAGCTGCACTCGTTGATTCAACATCCGTGCTGTCATGCCCGATGCCCTGCTGTCATAAAAATCTCATGAGTGTCTGTTTGCTTGTTCCAGATCTAGCACTAGTCATTTCGAATAGGTTCAAAGCCATCTCCTCTGTAGTGTGAGTGTCACAAAGAGAAACTCAGCGGGCATGTAAAATGTGCTCTTCAATATGCATTCAAAAGGAAAGAAAGATAGTCTGACACCAGTTCAACATAAAGTCCAGAGGAAAGGACCAAAATACAGCAGTGGATTTGTTGGATGATTTAGCAGGCCCCGAGGCAAGTTTCAGCTACAACTTCTTCTGTTTCCTGCTGTGGAAGGAGAAACATTGCCCTGAGCTTCCCTGGAAATAACACAGATAAGCATAAACAAAGCCGAACAGCTGGGTAAAAGCTACTGTCCCCGAACACACTTGATTGATCCAACAGTTCCACAAATCAAAGAGACCAAATAGGGCCAAACTAAGAGGCAAGTTAGTCACCGTAACTTCACAAACAATCAAGCATTCTGTTTGAACAGAGAAAATGTTGCCTCAACATGCTTGTTTGTTGTATTGCATCATCATTTTGATTAATGCCAAAATCACAGGCACTGAAGGTCATGTTGGGACTGAAATTTTTGTTATTCCTCTGTAAATTTGTTTTATCTCGCATTTGCTCTTAATTTTTTTTTTTTTTTTTACCTTTGTTGCAAATTATTATGAATATAGTGGCTTATGCATCTAGAAATTTTTAAATGGTGTGAGTTTTTTGATGATTTCTTAATTTTGTGCATAACAGGGAAGACAATGTAAAGTGGAAATATGAACTACTGTGATTATGTGCTACAGTCTGTTAAAATTCATCCCATACAACTCAAATGATCTTTTGCTGCCGCCAAACAAAGTGAGCCAAACGTCAACTTAATGACTTTTTAAACCAAATGTTAAGGTTTGTGTGATATGCTGATGTAATATGACAATCTATAATAAACTGATCAATAATCACACTAAACTTTGCATGAATGTATTATGTGATACTGTCATAATATTCCATATTTCAAATTTGTTGCATTTCCTGCTATAGATCAATGCATCCTGCACTTGAAACTTTGCACAGATTCACTGTTACATACCTGTTCATTCTCATTGTGAAGTTTGTGCAGTTCACTAACGGCAAAAGTGAACTGATCACTAATAACACTAATATTGCATTAATATATTATATTATAATATATATATTTATAATATCCTATCTTTTTCATTTGTTGCTTTGCATGCTGTAGTTTACTGGATTCAGCACTTGCACAATATGCATGGATTCACAGTTGCAACCCTGTTCATTCCCACTATGAAGTTTGTGCAAGTCACTTATGACCAAAATAAATAAATAAATAAAGTGATCAATACTTGCTGTTAAATGTTCATTCATTTATTATATGATATATTCATAACATCTTTTTCATTTCATTGTACGCTACAGCTCAATGCATTCAGCACTTTATATCCCTCATTCCCATTGGACAATTAGTCCAAATCACTTATGGCAAAAATAAAGTGATCAATAATAACAGTAAAATCTGCATTGTTGTTTTGTGTTATATGATATATTCATACATATTCTATCTTTTTCATTTGTTGCACTGCATGCTATAGCTCAATTAGCTTTCACTGACACGGTTCAAGGCTTCCGAGAGATCCATGACTGTAAAATGAGATGTACACTTTCCTATTTGGCTTCATGTTGGCATTTAGTTACTATACAACTGACAGTGACGTTTAAATCAAATTGTGAGATTTCTTTGGTCTGACCTACTAATTTAATAAACGTTTGTTTCTAACCATGTAGGCCTACACTGGTGTAAAAATAACAAGTAAGATTTTCTTTCTTTTCAATGTTTTTGCATGCAAATGAACTTCAATTAAACTTCACTGATATAAGGTTGTAAAAGGTTCGACTTCCGGTTTGACGAACCAGGAGATGGCAGCTTAGAGAACGTGCTCCCGACAATTTCGGAAAAAGTTACCCACTACAACTCGAATATTTAAAAGCAAACTTAGTTTACAGAGTAATTTAAGACAGTGGGTCTCGAGAATGCCCAAAGGGAAAAATAAAAAGTTAAAGCAGAAGGAGATACTCGACGTCGAAGGAGCTAGCCAAACTTCATCGCCTAGCAGCGTAATGGAGGACGATGATGACGATACGCACACGCAAATCGGAGCGGGTCAAAGTGAGACCGGGGACTTTGGCCTCATACTTAAAGAGTTGAGAGAGTTCAGAAAAGACAGCAGTCAGCAGCTGAATGCTATACGAGAAGAAATTAATAAATCCAATACTAGGATCGAAGAGGCGGAGAAGAGGATTGATGCGACGGAAACACGGTTACAAGTGGCGGAGGATACCGTGCAGGAGCTGCTACATCTTCAGATACACCTAGACGCTAAGCTGACTGATTTAGAGGGCCGCTCCAGACGAGAAAATATCAGAATTCACGGCGTTAAAGAGGGAGCGGAAGAAAATCCCCGTCGATGGTGATGTATGTGGAGCGGTTGCTGCGGGAGGGCTTGGAGCTTCCGGCTACATTTGAACTTCGAGTGGAGAGAGCTCACCGCGCCTTGATGCCGAGGCCACCTGAGGAAGCCTCGCCGAGGTCCATCGTTGTCAAGATGTCAAGCTACAGGATGAAAGAAGAGCTGCTGAGAATGGCCTGGCAAAAGCAAGGATTTCAATATCTTGGGAAAAGAGTTAACCTCGATCACGATTATGCCCCGGATGTCTTGAAAAGCGAAGGGAGTATGCCGAAGCAAAAGCGATATTGAAGGAGAAGAAAATCCGATTTCAGACGCCGTTCCCCGCCAGGTTCAGAGTTTTCTACCAGGAGGGAGTTGTGATGTACGGTTCGGCGGAGGAGGCTACGGAGGATATGGCGAAGAGGGGGCTCCCGGTTTCGGTAATTAAACACCCGGACTCGCTTTTGGAGCGGATTCAGCGGTTCACGTGGCATACCGTCAAGAGACCAGGGATCCGGAACAGAGATGGCAGGGCTTTGGATTATAGGGAGAAATTACAGGCTTTTAGATGCCAGGATTCAAGATGACTGTTAGTGAATTGAAAACTGTTGTGTACGAGTTCACTGGGAATATAACGGGTGAGTCCGTTGAGTCGTTATTTTCTTTTTTCGCTCGGGATTCCCGGAAAAGAGAGGAATTAAGTCCTTTAACATGTTCTGTTTATTATAGAAACTTTGAACGGGCTGCAAAACCAACGGTATAAAGTAAATGTTGGTGGGTTTTTCTTTTATATGTTGCCAAGACAGAGACAATATCATGCATGAAGGCCCTCTCCCACCTGTTAGAGGGGAGGCTTTACCTCAGAGCCCTTTTTCCATCAGGGCTTCATCAGGGTCAATATTAAGACCCCACAGTTGGAAGTCTTTTTATTTCTGTTTTTATTGTTCTTACTGTGTTTTGAGTGTTGCAGCAGTTCTTGCTGCGGTTCTTTGTAGTTTGTGGGATATAATCTATGATTCTTTTTGTTACACATGGTCACTATGGGAGGTTTTTTTTTTTTTTCATTTCTCATTTTTCCCCTTAGTATGCACTGAATGCAATCAGTTAAAATAGCAACTTATAATGTGAATGGCCTTGTCAATCCCATCAAGAGAAGTAAGATATTAACTAAACTAAAGAGAGAAAGAGTTGAGGTGGCGTTTTTACAAGAAACGCATCTTTCGGATACAGAACACGCTAAATTAAAACGATTGGGCTTTAAACATCAGTACTCATCATCATATAAGGGGGGGCACCGGAGGGGGGTGGCAGTATTGATATCTAACAAGATTAGTTTCGAACCCATTTTTTAAAAAAAGGACAAAGAGGGAAGATTTATTCTTGTAAGGGGAAATTTAGGGGGCTCATTGGTTACTCTATTTAACATCTACGCTCCTCCTAACTCTGACTGGAAGTTTTTCAAACAGATATTCGATTTAATAACAGTAGAGACCCAGGGGGTCCTAATCTGCGGGGGGGATCTCAACATTAGGTTAAATCCTAAACTGGACACCTCAAATACACACACAGTTCAGCCCAATTTGATAAGTCAAAAGATCAATCTGGCTATGAAAGAAATCGGGTTAATTGATATCTGGAGAGAATTAAACCCTTCAAAGAGAGACTACACTTTTTTTTCAAATCCACACATGGTGTATTCGAAGATTGATTATTTTCTTACTTTGGCTCAAGATCTAAACAGGGTAGTTGGTTGCGATGTAGGGAGCATGGACCTTTCAGACCATAGCCCCATGTATTTAAAACTAAATCTTGAACAATATCGGAAAAACACCTTATGGAGTTTGAACATATTTGTACTGAGTCAGATGAAGGAACAAATTAAGGAGAATATTGATGAATACTTAGAACAGAATGACAATGGGGAAGTTTTCCCTCCAATATTATGGGATGCATGTAAAGCCGTGCTTCGAGGCAAGATAATTGGATACAGTGCTCATCTAAAGAGAATAAGACAAAAAGAGCTAATTCAGTTGGAAGTAGAATTAAAACAATTGGAACAACACCACAAAGACACAAATGATAAAAAAATAGAGAGCTACTAAGGAAGAAAAAGAACGAAATAAATGAGATTTATACAAAGGATATACAAAAAAAGTTAATTTTTACAAAACAGAAATATTATGAAGGGGGTGGGAAAGCCAGCAAATTATTAGCTTATAGGCTGAAAAAACAACAAGCAGAGAATTCAATTCATAAAATAAAAAATCCTATTACTAATTCTATGCATTACAAATTAAACGAAATACAAGATTGTTTTGAAAATTATTATAAAAAACTATATTCCCAACCTCAAATAGATGGAGAGAAAATGGAAGATTTCTTTCAGAAAGTTCATCTGCCTAAATTAAATAGTGAACAAAGTAGGAATCTCGTAGCAGAAATAACAGTGAAAGAAATCCGCTCAGCCATATCGCATCTTAAACCAAATAAGGCTCCAGGTCCGGACGGGTTCCCTTCCGAATGGTACAGAGTTATGGAGGGTTTTTTGACCCCTGTGCTGCAGTCCACCTTTAACTGGGTACTTAAAGAGAACAGTATACCTCCCTCCTGGAGGGAGGCGGTAATATCTTTAATTCCGAAGGAGGGGAAGGACAAGTCCGAATGCGGTAATTATAGACCAGTAAGTGTGTTGAACCAGGATTATAAAATATTTACCCATATACTAGCCAAACGAATAGAGGGAATGCTACCATTAATTATTAGTCTTGACCAGACGGGTTTTATTCGTGGAAGACAAACTCAAGACAGTATCAGAAGGACTTTACACGTAATTAATCATATAACAGAATATAATTTAGATGCAGTACTAGTGGGGCTGGACGCAGAAAAACGTTTGACTGTGTAATTTGGTCTTTTTTATATAAAGTTTTGGACAAATTTGGATTTCATAGTACATTTATTAAAACATTACAAGCTCTCTACGATAACCCAAGGGCAAGAATTAAAATAAATGGGGCTGTCTCTAGCCCCTTTACATTAGAAAGAGGAACAAGACAGGGCTGCCCAATTAGCCCCCTCCTGTGTGCAATTTTTATTGAGCCCCTGAGCCGATGGATCATTCAGGACAACAATATTAAAGGAATCGCTATGTATGGGGGAGAACAAATTATTTCGTTGTTCGCTGATGATGTACTGGTGTATTTAACTGACCCTGAGCAGTCTTTGGCACGGCTATTGGAATTATTGGAGCAATACGGATCCTTCTCTGGATATAAGCTGAATGTTCCAAAAACACAAATTCTCTGTTTTAATTACAGCCCTTCTGTAAATATGAAAAATAAGTTTAATTTGAAATGGGACTCGGTTTCAGTTAGGTATTTGGGGGTAAACATTCCAATAGACTTGACAAATTTGTTCTCACTTAACTACCTCCCCTTGAATAAAAAGATTAGGGAAGACATAAGGAGATGGGATCTTTTACCTTTTCTCAGTTTCGGATCAAGCGTGGAATCTGTCAAAATGGTTATTTTGCCGAAGTTGCTGTATCTCTTTCAATCTCTTCCACTAGATATAGCTGACCAACAATTTCAGGAGTGGGACAAGTATATTTCAAGGTTCATTTGGCAGGGACAAAGGCCAAGAATTAGATACCAGAGTTTACAATTGACAAAAAACAAGGGCGGGGTCGCTCTTCCATGCTTAAAAGACTACTATACTTCTGCTCAATTGAGGCCATTAGTATGCTGGTGCAACCCAGATTACTGTGCTAGATGGAAGGAGATTGAAGGTGCTATGTCAGATGAATTTCCAATTCAGGCTGCAATTGGGGATAAGGACCTGTTGTACAATTTAAAGGACTTGGGTAACCCATGGATATGTTTGTCACTTAAGATTTGGAGCAAGGTAATAGCTCAAAGTAACCTGAAGGATGTGGTAAAGGTTCTGAGATGGTGTGCATTTGATGCCGATTTTTTGCCTAATAGATGGGACGCAAGATTTAAGAGATGGACTTCGCAAGGTTTAACAGCGTACTGTACATTTATGCATAAGGGGACTATAAATAGCTTTCAAAATCTGAAGACGCAATTTGGCTTAGTTAAGGACGATTTTTACAGATTCATACAGGTCCGGCATTATATTGACCAAATGCAGAAGAGGTGTACAGTGGGCTGGGATAACATTTTGTTAAAAGTGTTTATAGAGGCGTATCTTGCTGGCTCTAACCGGAAGCTCATCGCAAGAATATACAAGGGGCTACAACAAACAAAAGGTAGTTCACTGTATGTAAAGCAAACATGGGAATGGGAAGGAAATTTTGTTCTAAAGGAAGAAGATTGGGAGAACTTATGTGAGATACAGTGGAAACTACCAGTTCATCTTTATGGCGAGAGTTTAGCTGGAAAAACCTTATAAGGTTTTTCATTACTCCAGCCCAGAAGAAGCACTACACCAATTCTTCGGCATGCTGGCGACAATGTGGGTGCCTCGAAGCAAATCATTTTCACAGTTTCTGGTCCTGTACATTATTGATTCCATTTTGGCGGGAGGTTTATAAAATTTTGCAAAGCATTTTTCAGATGGATATTCAATTTAAATTTGAATCTTTATATTTAGGTGCCTTAACAACAGAAAATGTTTCTTCTCATGCCAAATACTTATTTCCGATTCTAAGTGCTGCTAGTAGAAAAGCTATTACTAGAAGGTGGTTAAAACCAGGGAAACCTACCGTGGAAGAATGGTTTGACATTATCTATGATATTTTCAAGATGGAGAGGATTACTTTTGCTTTGAGATTGCAACAGGGGACTTTTTTGAAAAGATGGGAAAGATTGATAACGTATATCACTCCATTACGACCATCTTTTGTTTAAAATGGATTTCGGTGTTTTTTGTTTTTTCTCTTTTCCTTTATTCCCCCTCGGAAGAGGGCTTTGTGAGTCATAGAGGTTTATCACATGTTTGTTTTAGTTCTCGTTTTGATTTTACTATGTCTAAAAATGATTATGCATATGTAATGTAGAAGGAAGGCCTACTGGGTCCTTGCTTACTTTAGTACTACTTACCGAGCCTGTGATGCTTTTTTTTTTATTTTTTATGGGTTATTAGTGCTCATTTGCTGATGGCTTAATAAGAAGTATGACAGGTATTAACATTGATTGTAATGTATGGACCTGTAAAATCTAAATAAAAAAAGAATTAAAAAAAAAAAAGGTTGTAAAAGGTTCATCGAGTCTTTCAAAAGTGAGAAAAACTTCAGTCTGTAAAATAACAAGTAAATCTCTGGAATGGCAGGATCATTTAAACAGACAGTATATACAAATGTTGAAATGTCATAGCAGGACACAAAACTTAATGGTGAGTAGAATTGAATGCATGAATGCACCCAGGCACACACAGTGACTTCAATACTTGATACACAAAACACGGTAATAGTAAAAATCTATTTTTGCACACAAAAAAATAGAGGCATAAAAAAAGTTACTAAACACAGAAAGCTACTAAAAACAACATCATAAACTGTGTAAAAAAATATATAATAATAAAAATGTCTAATAAAAAATAAATAAAATGCACTGTAAAGTTAAGTACAGATAAAGTTTGGATACAAAATACTTGAAATCAGTTCAAGTTTTTAATTCAGCATGTGCTTTATAAAGTATTGTATTAAATTATATTATAAAGAAATGCAATTTTTAATTTGCAGTAAAAGATTTACAGCCCTAACAGTTTTCTGTTATTGTTGCTATTACCTTTCAGAGGTAATCAGTAAGATTTGTTTTTTAAATTATTGTATTGCATTTATGTTTTTATCACATTTCTACACATCACCATTACAGAAATACATGAATGTGGCTGTAGGATTTAATTTTCTCATTTTAATTTTAATGAGTCCTCTATGAGAGTGAAGTGTAGGCTACAGACGATATCATTATTTCAAGCCTCATGTTAGTAACACTGATTAGCTCTCTATTTTTGATGATGTTTTGTCTATTGGCCCTATTAAAGATGTAATACCTTCTAGGTTTTTTTTTTTTTTGTATTTTAAATAAATCCTCAAATGCTTGAATGTGTTTTATAATGAATAATCAGCTGTTATATTTTCTCATATGATACACCAATAGTCATATTTTTGAACTTTGAAGCTTCATGGAAAAAGCATCACCAAATCATTCTTTAATCATTGTGTTAGTTAAGGCTAAATCCAGGTGGATGACAGTGTTTGTGTGCACATCATAATTTTGTTGATGTTTTGTTTTCTACATTTGTCATTTATTGGGTTTAAGCAAAAACAGCAACTGATTCTTGAAAAGTGCAGACTAAGCTCAATGTCAGCATTCTTATTATAATTGTACGTCCTTGGAAAAAACGGCTCATTTTTGTAGCTAAACACATTCACAGAGGATGCCGCAGTGACTTTTATAAAGTGCTGTTTGCAGAGACTTTGTATAGGGCTGCAGTTAAATAGATATTTTGGCGAATAGCTTTATATGACATAGCATTTAATTCAGGAGAAGTCAAATTCAATATTACACAAATGAGTTAAATGAATGTAACTAAATTACTTATTGTAGTCACAACATATTCAGTTTGATTGAAAGCAGCAAAACTGTCAAAATGCTAGAGAGTCACATGATGTCATTTTAATTAAACAAGCAGCAGACATAATTTTCTGATGTATATAGTATGGACTTGAAAATGCCTCCCTACAAGGTTTTATATTCATCTTTAAAATATGCAGGATTCTTTCGGATTTTTGACTTTTATGATGCAGAGATCTGACTCAAGTGAATGTTAAAGGAAATGCAAAAAAATATATATATATTCCAGCTTTTATAGCAGTGTTTTTGTTTTTGTTTTTTTGTTTTTTTATGTCTATGCAAAGATCTGACCGTCTGAGACAAAATATCTTACATCGCCTGCTTTGCACTTTATCAGTGGTCGGTTCTTCCATTCTGCTTGAAAATCATTCCCTGTCACTGAACTGAATAAATACTGGCCAATGAGTTGTCTATACAATACTTTATATGCAAAAGACAAACCCTAAAGATAAACAAATGTTACTACAATTTCAGAATTTTGATGCAGGATGGATGTTTGAGAGTTACACAAACCAACTAAAACTGTCAAAGAATTAACCGAATACTTACTGTGTTAGTTTTCCACCAAAAAGATGTCACTTCCTGGAAGATAATGTCATTAAGAAACAGGTTTTTGTTGGTTAAAGAGATTTAAGGTGAAAAGCTATATATTATATATATACTCTATTATATATGTATTATAAACTATATAATAATGATTCATAAATAGATCAAATTAATGTAAAATATTACTCATATGTATAACTTGTAATGTATATTGTACATGATGATAACTCACTTTTTTTAGCATATTAAGACATATATGATGCATACTTGAAAATGTCCTAGTAGGAATGAGGCTGGCTAACCTTTTTTCCACTGTTCTGAGGTCAGGATTTAGACCAATAACCACTGACACATAAATGAAGGTTCACACTCATTAATCAGTCATCAGACTATAGGAGCAGAAAGTTTGAAGGAATCTTTTACTGCATGTATTTGTGTCAAGCGATCTACAGCCAGAGGAGAAACTCTGAGAGATGTTTTAGCTTGATACATGACAGAAACATTTCCACTCAAAACTACAGTACCAGCAGAACTCTCCAGCATCTATAGCTCAGTGGAAGTGTCTTCGCAGCCTCAGGCCGGTATTTTTTTTTATAGCTGCGCTCACCTGTGTTCAACCACAGAGTTTCTCTGTCAAACACAGAAACTGCTTTTTGAAGCACAGAGATTAAAATATTCGAAGGACAAAAAATCTAAAGTGGCAACTTTAAATGTGTCTGTGCCCAGCTGTATGTGCCATTTCAAAACGGAAAGATGAAATAAACATTTAAACCATCAATCTTCATTTAATAATATTGGAAATAAATGGAAATCTTAACAGGTTGGACCTCCTTTCTGTGGCTCCTTTTAAATATAATTTCATCACATTTGAAGTGTACCCATTTCTTCCGCAATATGAGACAACATTTGCCTCAGTGGGTCTATTAGTAATGCCTGCGGCACTGGATGCAGATCTGCAGGTCCCAGTTTCTTTAAAACTAGCTTCTCAAGCCATAAACTGCTCTTTTAAATGAGCTAAAGAACTGCAAAGCTACTGCTTTGAAAAAAGTAGTTAGATATTGTAAAAGCTCATTACAAATCTTCTAATCTTCTTTCAGAACAAACGAAGAAACAAAGGCATAGTTTGATGAAACCGTGACTGAGTGTAGAATCATGGGAGTTGTTGTCTTCATCCCCACAGCCGATGAAATCCAACAGGACTCGAGCAGAAATCATGGATGAGTTATTGATTTATTAACATAGTAGAATGAAGCAGGGTGAGACTGAAAGCCATCTAAGTGAACCTAGACCACTGAACAAGTAGTCTCGGCCTCAGACGTCACACTCACGGACCGTTGGCTAAACGTCTGATGCATATGGCACACAAAAGTCAAGTCAGGTCAAGTCACCTTTATTTATATAGCGCTTTAAACAAAATACATTGCGTCAAAGCAACTGAAAAACATTCATTAGGAAAACAGTGTGTCAATAATGCAAAATGATAGTTAAAGGCAGTTCATCATTTAATTCAGTGATGCCATCTCTGTTCAGTTAAATAGTGTCTGTGCATTTATTTGCAATCAAGTCAACGATATCGCTGTAGATGAAGTGACCCCAACTAAGCAAGCCAGAGGCGACAGCGGCAAGGAACCGAAACTCCATCGGTGACAGAATGGAGAAAAAAACCTAGGGAGAAACCAGGCTCAGTTGGGGGGCCAGTTCTCCTCTGACCAGACGAAACCAGTAGTTCAATTCCAGGCTGCAGCAAAGTCAGATTGTGTAGAAGAATCATTTGTTTCCTGTGGTCTTGTCCTGGTGCTCCTCTGATACAAGGTCTTTACAGGGGATCTGTATCTGGGGCTCTAGTTGTCCTGGTCTCCGCTGTCTTTCAGGGCAGTAGAGGTCCTTTCTAGGTGCTGATCCACCATCTGGTCTGGATACGTACTGGATCCGGGTGACTGCAGTGACCCTCTGATCTGGATACAGAATGGATCTGGTGGCTACGGTGACCTCGGAATAAGAGAGAAACAGACAAATATTAGTGTAGATGCCATTCTTCTAATGATGTAGCAAGTACATAGGGTGTTATGGGAAGTGTTCCCGGTTCTGGTTTACCTTATTAATGCAGCCTAAAAATCCTTTAACGGATTTGGATAATAAAAGCATATTAGTATGTTATGTGTAAGCCAGGTTAAAGAGATGGGTCTTTAATCTAGATTTAAACTGCAAGAGTGTGTCTGCCTCCCGAACAATGTTAGGTAGGTTATTCCAGAGTTTAGGCTCCAAATAGGAAAAGGATCTGCCGCCCGCAGTTGATTTTGATATTCTAGGTATTATCAAATTGCCTGAGTTTTGAGAACGTAGCGGACGTAGAGGATTATAATGTAAAAGGAGCTCATATAAATACTGAGGTGCTAAACCATTCAGGGCTTTATAAGTAATAAGCAATATTTTAAAATCTATGCGATGTTTGATAGGGAGCCAGTGCAGTGTTGACAGGACCGGGCTAATATGGTCATACTTCCTGGTTCTAGTAAGAACTCTTGCTGCTGCATTTTGGACTAGCTGTAGTTTGTTTACTAAGCGTGCAGAACAACCACCCAATAAAGCATTACAATAATCTAACCTTGAGGTCATAAATGCATGGATTAACATTTCTGCATTTGACATTGAGAGCATAGGCCGTAATTTAGATATATTTTTGAGATGGAAAAATGCAGTTTTACAAATGCTAGAAACGTGGCTTTCTAAGGAAAGATTGCGATCGAATAGCACACCTAGGTTCCTAACTGATGACGAAGAATTGACAGAGCAACCATCAAGTCTTAAACAGTGTTCTAGGTTATTACAAGCAGAGTTTTTAGGTTTCTATAATTAACACCTCTGTTTTTTCAGAATTTAGCAGTAAGAAATTACTCGTCATCCAGTTTTTTATATCGACTATGCATTTCATTAGTTTTTCAAATTGGTGTGTTTCACCGGGCCGCGAAGAAATATAGAGCTGAGTATCATCAGCATAACAGTGAAAGCTAACACCATGTTTCCTGATGATATCTCCCAAGGGTATCATATAAAGCGTGAAGAGTAGCGGCCCTAGTACTGAGCCTTGAGGTACTCCATACTGCACTTGTGATCGATATGATACATCTTCATTCACTGCTACGAACTGATGGCAGTCATATAAGTACGATTTAAACCATGCTAATGCACTTCCATTAATGACAACAAAGTGTTCAAGTCTATGCAAAAGAATGTTGTTGTCAATTGTGTCAAACGCAGCACTAAGATCTAATAAAACTAATAGAGAGATACACCCACGATCAGATGATAAGAGCAGATCATTTGTAACTCTAAGGAGAGCAGTCTCAGTACTATGATACGGTCTAAATCCTGACTGGAAATCCTCACATATACCATTTTTCTCTAAGAAGGAATATAGTTGTAAGGATACCACCTTTTCTAGTATCTTGGACAGAAAAGGGAGATTCGAGATTGGTCTATCATTAACTAGTTCTTTGGGGTCAAGTTGTGGTTTTTTGATGAGAGGCTTAATAACAGCCAGTTTGAAGGTTTTGGGGACATATCTTAATGACAATGAGGAATTAATTTTATTTATTTATTTATTTGTTTATTTGTCAGGGACAGTGCAAAAGAGACACATTGTAACAGGTTACAATAACTTGAACCGATGTGTTGCATATAGGGTTTCTAGCTGAAGCTAATTTGCAACCCCTGTCCCTGGTTAATAATAGTCAGAAGAGGATCTATGACTTCTGGAAGCACCTCTTTAAGGAGCTTAGATGGTATAGGGTCTAACATACATGTTGTTGGTTTAGACGATTTAACAAGTTTATACAGTTCTTCCTCTCCTATAGTAGAGAATGAGTGGAACTGTTCCTCAGGGGGTCTATAGTGCACTTTCTGATGCGATACTGTAGCTGACGGCTGAATGGTTGCAATTTTATCTCTAATAGTATCGATTTTAGAAGTAAAGTAGTTCATAAAGTCATTACTGCTGTGGTGTTGGGAAATGTCAACACTTGTTGAGGCTTTATTTTTCGTGAATTTAGCCACTGTATTGAATAAATACCTGGGGTTATGTTTGTTTTCTTCTAAAAGAGAAGAAAAGTAATCGGATCTAGCAGTTTTTAATGCTTTTCTGTAGGAAAGGTTACTTTCCCGCCAAGCAATACGAAATACCTCTAGTTTTGTTTTCCTCCAGCTGCGCTCCATTTTTCGGGCTGCTCTCTTTAGGGTGCGAGTATGCTCATTATACCATGGTGTCAGACTGGTTTCCTTAACCTTCTTTAAGCATAAAGGAGCAACTGTATTTAAAGTGCTAGAAAAGAGAGAGTCCATAGTTTCTGTTACATCATCAAGTTGTTCTGAGGTTTTGGATATGCTAAGAAATTTGGATACATCAGGAAGATAACTTAAAAAGCAGTCTTTTGTGGTAGAAGTGATTGTTCTTCCATACTTGTAACAAGAAGTAGAATTTACAATTTTGGCTATATGAAGTTTGCACAAAACTAAATAATGATCTGAGATATCATCACTTGGCTGCATAATTTCAGCACTATCAACATCAATTCTATGTGACAGTATTAAATCTAGAGTATGATTTCGACAATGAGTAGGTCCTGAAACGTGTTGTCTAACCCCAATAGAGTTCAGAATGTCTATAAATGCTGATCCCAATGCATCTTTTTCATTATCAACATGGATATTAAAATCACCAACTATTAAAACTTTATCTGCAGCCAGAACTAACTCGGATGTAAAATCACCAAACTCTTTAATAAAGTCTGTATGGTGCCCTGGTGGCCTGTATACAGTAGCCAGTACAAACATAAAAAGGGGATTTATCATTAACATTTGTTTCTCTGGATAATGTTATATGAAGCACCATTACTTCAAACGAGTTATACTTGAAACCTGCCCTATGAGAAATCCTGAAAACGTTGTCATAAATTGAAGCAACACCTCCCCCTTTGCCTTTTAGACGCGGCTCATGTTTATAACAGTAATCTTCGGGGGTGGACTCATTTAAAATAATGTAATCATCAAGTTTTAGCCAGGTTTCTGTCAAACACAGCACATCTATATTATGATCAGTGATCATATTATTTACAAAAAGTGTTTTCGTAGAAAGGGATCTGATATTCAATAAGCCAAGCTTTATCATTTGTTTATCCATATTGCATCTGTTTTTTATTTGTTGAACCTCAATTAAATTGTTAATCTTAACTTGGTTTGGACGTTTTTTATATTTTCTAGTTCAGGGAACAGACACAGTCTCTATAGTGTGATATCTAGGTGAAAGAGTCTCTATGTGCTGAGAATTAGCTGACCTCTATGACGTGAGGCAGCTAGCAGACGGTCGGTTTAGCCAGTCTGTCTGCTTCCTGACCTGGGCCCCAGTTAGTCAAGTATAAACACTAAGACTATTTGCCATATTTCTAGAGAGAAGTGTGGCGCCACCCCAGGAGGGATGAAGACCATCTCTTTTCAACAGGTCAGGTCTGCCCCAAAAGCTCGTCCAATTGTCTATGAAACCTATGTTATTCTGTGGGTACCACTTAGACATCCAGCCATTGAGTGATGAAAATCTGCTATGCATCTTGTCACCACGGTAAGCAGGGAGGGCACCAGAGCATATTACAGTGTCTGACATCGTGCTTGAAAGTTCACACACCTCTTTAATGTTATTTTTAGTGATCTCCGACTGGCAAAGTCGAACATCATTAGCGCCGGCATGAATAACAATCTTACTGTATTTACGTTTAGCATTAGCCAGCACTTTTAAATTTGCCAAGATGTCAGGCGCTCTAGATACCGGTAAACATTTGACTATGGTGGCTGGTGTCTCTATATTCATGTTCCGTACAATAGAATCACCAATAACTAGAGTACTTTCATCAGGTTTCTCAGTGGGTGCATCACTGAGTGGGGAGAACCTGTTTAATGTTTTGATCGGAACAGAAGAGCGGTGTTTTGACCCACGACTACGCTGCCTTACTGTCACCCAGGTGCCCTACTGCAGGGTCTCTGTTGCCGGAACCGAACAATGTACAGGAATCCCTGACCTAGACGCATCCAAAGTCGTATCTAGAGCCCTAACATTCTTACTGTCCTCAATTAAAGTTTGGATGCTTGTCTCTAATTCTGAAATCTTCTCTGTCAGCCTAACTAATTCCCTGCATATATCACATGTGAATCCCTCATCAGCGACAGAGATAGATAAACTATACATGTGGCAAGAGGTGCAAATAACAATAGCAGGAGAAGCCATTACTCACCGTGCTTGATGAAATATTCTTACTGTGGTTGTTTGATAAACTTGTGAAAAACTGGAGCGAGAGAGAGGAGAGGAGAAAAGAAAACAGCGATAGTTTCGTTGTTTTCAAAAGTAGAAACAAAGTCGTCATCGGATTGGTTGAATTCTACAGGATTTCCGCAAGATGTGTTTGTCGCGTTCTTTAACGTTCCACATTGAAACAAAGATACCGTGGAACCAAACCCCCTCACGAAAGAAGAAAGCTGTCGAGTTTACAACTGTGACAACGAGTGCTCATCAGGATCAACTAAACACTGGATATTCAAAAGTATGTGAAATATTTAAAGTTCGGGGCATAGAATCTTTAAATTATACACACTGTCTGTTATTGTGGCAACATTTCCACACCTCGAAATGTGATGCTGAACGAAACAAACTATGATTGATGGTTTGATATGTCTCTCAAACAGCCTCAGGGGCGAGCCGTAGCCAAAGAAAGCTGCGACTACTGAACGAACACATCACACGGCTCAAAAGCAGCGGAGCTTTTATTATGCCACATTCGACCGCTTCTGCTCCTTCCGGTCGTGTGTATGTGGGGGGAAAAAGCAGCACTGTTTTATCATACTAGATACATTTGAAAGTTCTGTTATAATACTACTCTGTGCGGTCATCACAGGTCTATTAAAACACACAACATATTAATATTACTTTGGTGTTTCCATGTTTTCAACAAAACACTACCAGAAATCGAGGGGTTATGACATCATTGGCAGGCAACACAATGTCACTAGTTAAAATTGATTATTTCTCTGAACTTAAACATTCTTCAAAACATTGATAATGTAAGTACACAAGACAGCAAAATATATAATACTGTTCTAGTAGTTTTTGGATATTTTAATAAGAAAATCTCACATATTGTGCCTTTAAGAGTGCAATATTATTTCTAATTATATCAGTGAGGGGTTTTGAATGAATTAACCTAAATACAGTGACATCATCAAAATTTAACAGGTATATCTATACTAAATAAAATAAAAAAATATATAATAAAAAATGTAAATATAAAAAAAAACTGTTATCTGGGTTAACAAATATTAATCATGACTCTGGAGAGCTTAGTGGATCCATTATCTTGTAAGTATTTGTGAATATAAACTTTATAAGCTACATAAACACAACAAACATTATTATTTCAGTTTCGTTTTATTCCACACCTTTAGTATAAGAAATTCCCACCTCAGACTGGTCTGTATGATGTTGCAAAATAATGAAAGCATCTGTGATTGAACACTCCATAATCAAAAGACAAATAAACAGCACCTGACACAGTTTTTTTTGTGTAGTAAAATATGTAATATAGAGCTTTTAATGGATTCTGAAATTAAGCATTCACAAAGAATGAAATGACGCACTCCTTAATTTCAATTTCCCTGTCTTAAATGTCGCCGAGTGTGTATAGTTACTAGATCACCTACATAAAAGCGTTAAGCGTGTGGAATAATTGATTCGTTGAAAGGTTTTCATAGTATAAAAGCTGGTGTTTTAACCCTCATTGTTCCAAAATGATGAATCGTAATCTTGCTTCCATTTCTTACCTGTGATTCCTCTTTCATATCTCTCTCTTTAATGTGTCTTTAACATCCCGTCTCCTGCTGTCACTCTGCATCAGTCACTGTGTGCTGTGAAGTTCATCTCTTTTCAGGTAGTAAGTAATGGCTCAAAGGGTACATGAACCAACTAAAAGCCCCTTCTCCCCCTCCATACTCAGTTTTCAAGACATAAATTATCACCAAGAACTATAAATCTGGAAAATCAAAGTAGAATAAATAGATGTAGTCCAACGACAAAAACAAACACTCAAAATGATTGACAGCGCATAATAGATCACAACAGATCAATGAATATAGAACATAAAGAAAGAATTTCGATTTTGGGTGAATTATAATTCAAAGCACATTTTTGAGACGGAAAGACTTTTTAAATTCTTTCCATGGACTATAAATCTATAATATAAACTCGGACAGCCGTACATTAATCTTGATTCGCCTTGTGTGAAAATGACTGAAGATGCTTTTTAAAAAGACAATAAACAAAGGCTCCTCGTCAAGCGGATGATGTGCCTCTGAACAAGTTAAACCAGAGGACTGGAAGAGAAGAGGCTTAAAGGTGGTTGGAGACTGTCTTTGTTGACTAATGATGTGACGTCCTGCTATCAAAGAGTTCACAGGAACCAGAAGCACTTCCTCCGGCTCTTCTTGACCGTCTGGAGGGCCTGTGGAGAGTCCTGCTGGTGCGGAGGAGGAAAGACTAGCTGAGGAGAGCTCTGCTCCGACTCCTGCTGCTCTGGGACCTTCCACGCCCGCGTCACCTGACCCTCCTGAAGCCGGAAGTCATGTTCCACACTGAAAGAGAAAGATGTTTACAGCTATAATTGTGGCAATGCCATCCAAAACAACTCCAAAAACCCAACAATGGTTTACGCTTTCATTTTAAAGCTTTGTTTTGAGTTTTGTTTTGTTTCGGTGAGAATTTAGGGAAATTTATTGAATGCACAGTTCATCTTTCTTAACTGTGGTAGTGAAATGGTTTATGTCTGTCATATGCAAATAAATAGTATTTGATTTTCTATGAATCATCTTGTTACTTCCTTTTATATTGAGAAATTTGGTTATTTATGAATGTTTTTCTTTCACAGTTGTGCAATGAATTATCAGTGTTTTAAAACAAGACCCTAGGAAAATCCCAGGTAACAGGGAATGTTCACAAGGTTTTCTCAAAGTTAAGAACAGACATTTGTCCAGTAACACAAGCTATCTAGTCTGTAAGACTCAAAACAGCAGCAAAAAAATATTATTTATACATCCTTCATGGAATTTATTTTCTTTTATTTTTTTTATGATTTAGTTGGACATCCATTGCACATTTTTCAAATCTTACTAATCGTTTCATAAAATTCAGAGAACATTCAAAAGCAACGTTCCCATAACGTTTGCAAAATTAAAAAAATTGAATGTTCCCTTAATGTTAATTACACATTCATTTTAAAAGGTAAAAAAAAACTAGATGTTTTGCATGTTCAAAGAACATCAGAAATAAGATTTTCATAACTTTATTGTTACATTGTTCAAAGTCTTTAATTATCACTCATGGAACTTTTTTGGAGGAAATGTTTTGGTTGGATGTATGTCCAACTGTGCATTTTGAATGTTTTAAAGAACGTTCCCATAATGTTTGCAGAATGATAAAAAGGCAGAGTCCCTTAGCATTTGTACAAACCATTTTAAAACAAAAAAATGACAACATCAGAAATAATATTTTCATAATTGAAAGGGAACATTAGCAAACATTCTTAAAACATATTTTTGTAAGCTGGGAAAGCACTCTTCAACCTATTGGATATTGATAGAGTACTTTTCATCCAGATGCATATATTCTCCCATTTCTGCACAAACCTTTGATATGCATAGAAACAAAATTACAAGTTTTATGCATGAGGCTCCAGGTCCAGAGAATCAAACCCTGTGTAGTTACAACCACTAGCGCTTCCAGCTTTTTCTCTTTCCAGATAAATCATTTCAGAAAAAAAAAAGACCTGCTGAGAAGGCGAGTAGTATTCTGTCCCTCCCAGCAGTCCTAATTACCTCACTTCTGGTCCTGAGAATGGATGGACTAGTGCCTGAACCCGATATTACTTCTACCCCTTTCCTTCACTAAAGTCTTTCATTCTCACCATCTTGTCCAAATACGACAATGCTCTTGTAAGTGTAGCATAAGATACAGAACCTCTATTCTAAGCTTTTTAAGAAGAGTGTTTTTTTTCAGCTGTGCAACAAATGATGTGTCTCTGTGTGGGTTGGAGTTGTACCATGGGGAGGACAGGGCTAATATGGGTGGGCTGAATTTAGCAAAGAAGTATTAACGAGATCTGTCCTAATTTAGAGCAGCGTAAGCATCAGTGGAAGATGCTCAGAGCTCCTCTGGGAAAAAGGCATCTCTATAACCAGAATTCATTGAAATAGAAGCCTGTAAAGACATTAGCAGTCTTGAAAGGCGTTAAATAACTTCCCTGCATATTTATGAGCCGATGGTGTCAAATGAGATGATTGATGTCTAAATTCCCCGGCACAGACGTTACAAGTGCATTTAGGATTATGTTACAGTCATATCACCCTGTCAAATCAGACATCATGTGTCAGAACTGGCTAGTACACATCAGATGCAGTAAAAATCGCAAATGTCAGAAAGTAACCCAAAGCTAAATGAAAACCATGGAGATGTTCAGAATGGCACAGTTGCACACATTGTTAAAAGGTCAATTGTTACCTTAAAGAGCTCTGTGTTCCCGATTAAATCCATTATAAATGTTGTTTGTATGAATCAATGTATTTAAGTGATTCAGTGATATGTAATATTTTGACTTGAATGAAAAGTTCATTTATATCCTTTTTCAAATATAAACCTTCAATCAATAAGCAGCATGCACACTGTTATACACAAATTATTTACTAAATGTAAAGTACAGTTTTTTAAAGATTTAATAAATTTCAAACTTTTATTTTATTTTAGTTTACATAAATAATATTATTAACAAAACAAAATATTATTAAATAACAATACAATAATAAATGTATGTAATGTTAAAAATAAATGTATTTTTTTTACTATTTAACATTTAAAATTGTTATTATTATTATTCATAAACATTTTTTAATAAATATATTTGTAAATTATATAAAATATTTTTTAAATGATAAATGAATTGCATTAAACATTTCATTTGAAGACGATGCATATATATATACATATATATATATATATGTACAGTACAGACCAAAAGTTTGGACACACCTTCTCATTCAAAGAGTTTTCTTTATTTTCATGACTATGGAAATTGTAGATTCACACTGAAGGCATCAAAACTATGAATTAACACATGTGGAATTATATATGGAATTATATACATAACAAAAAAGTGTGAAACAACTGAAAATATGTCATCTTCTAGGTTCTTCAAAGTAGCCACCTTTTGCTTTGATTACTGCTTTGCACACTCTTGGCATTCTCTTGATGAGCTTCAAGAGGTAGTCACCTGAAATGGTCTTCCAACAGTCTTGAAGGAGTTCCCCGAGAGATGCTTAGCACTTGTTGGCCCTTTTGCCTTCTGTCTGCGGTCCAGCTCACCCCTAAACCATCTCGATTGGGTTCAGGTCCGGTGACTGTGGAGGCCAGGTCATCTGGTGCAGCACCCCATCACTCTCCTTCTTGGTCAAATAGCCCTTGATGCCTTCAGTGTGACTCTACAATTTTCATAGTCATGAAAATAAAGAAAACTCTTTGAATGAGAAGGTGTGTCCAAACTTCTGGTCTGTACTGTACATATATATATATATATATATTTATATATATATTTAATTGTCACAAATATTTAAGAATTTTTATTCAATGAAAATATAAAAATAAAAACTATAACTAAACTTTTAATATAAATAAAAACTGTAATAGTATCTCAATTACATTACAATATCACTGTACCAACATACTGTGCAGTATGCCACCGATTGTATCCCATTCTGAACACGACCACTGAGGCGGAAATGGGAAGTTAGAAATAACGACAGGATGAGATTTCTGAGAGGATGAGCAGATAATGAAAGACTTTCCTGGAGCCAGATGAAGTGTGGATGTGATTCGTCTGTACCGGGCAAAGCTTCACAGAACTGGCTGATGTCTGGAAGATGGAAGATGGATCACATCGTGAGACTGGAAAGGGTGGAGTGAGACTGTCAGACTGTGAGACAGACTGGACATTGTAGTTACGGTTTAGGAAGACACCTCCAAACCAACCAAAAGAGTGATGCACAATGATTGCGAAGACACAGTAGATGCATAGTTTGTTTTATTTTGTCGTTTCTAGGTTTTCAGAAGAGATGTCAATAATGTCTCAAATTGTGCTCCACCAAGGTATCAAAAAGCTGCAAAGTCAGTGATGTCAATATGAGCACATTTCTGAAAAATCTGATTATTCTTAAACCAAATCAATAAACAAAAATTAGTTACAGAGTCTAAGTAAACATCAACAATTATATATATATATATATATATATATATATATATATATATATATATATACATATATATCATTTATTTAATAAATATCATTTGAGTAAATTATATAAAATGATATAAATAATATGTATTATATATAATATATATTATATATTATAATATATATTATATAAATAAATAAATATCATTTGAGCTGCTACCCACATTCACTTTACATTATACAATAAATCTCAACAATTGTCATATTCTTCTATAATCTTTGTCATTACATTCTTCCAAAACTAAATAAATAGAATGATCTGAGCTGCTATCCACATTCACTTTAAGTACTCTTTGTGGATGTCAACAAACCTCTCCTCTATTTTTATTTCTCCTCAGGAATTTCAGGAGAAACATCTCAGACATGTATTATTTGCCGAGCAGAGCATAAATGACTCATTTCATTTTAGTATGTGCAGGGCTTCGCAGGAGCATGATCCAGCTCTGTGTCTGTACGCTTGATAGCAGCTGGAGCTGAATTACTGATATCAGCACTGAGCATTTGTGCTGCTAAATCCCATGTAAACAAGTCACTGTACAGCATGGGCAGATACAATATGTGTCGAAAAGATACTGAAAGTGTATCATGCATTTTAAAACAGCCACTAAGTAGTATGCATAAGGATAAAGTGTGTGATTTTTGAATGACTTACATGTAAAAATGACTTTCATACGATAAGCTCATATGTGCTTATATCAGAATCTGGTAGATTATACATTATACAGCATTTTTTTTCCCTGTACAGCTTGAATGCGTGGTTATGTTTTGGAACAGCAAACTAATGTACAACTTTTACTATTTCTGCAGCATACATTCTACACTATATAGTTTGGAAAATTAGGATCATTAATGTTTTTGAACGAAATCTCTGCTGATCACTCATTTATTTGATTATTAATAGAGTAATATTGGGAAATAGTATTACAATTTAAATGTGAATCTATTGTAAAATGTAATTTATTCAGCCTCATTTTCAGCATCATTACTCCAGTCTTCAGTGTAACACGATCCTTCAGAAATCATTCTAATATGCTTAAAAATAAAGTTATGGAGAAATAATATATATATATATATATTTAAATTATTAATATAAAACTATAATATATCTCAAATACACTGAATTATACTTCTAGTTGTCAAAGAATCCTGAATATTTCTCATTGCTTTTACAAGATATTAACCCTTTGAAGTCGATTAACGCGGATACGCGTTTTGAGTCATTTTCTCCTGATAACCCCGAAAAGAACTTAAATTACACTTTCAGTTTTAATCGTACAGATAAGAGCAATACATCAATCGAATCTGTAAAGGGTCTTCTTTTTTTTGGATACAGACATAATAACAACAAAACTTTGTGCACTTATAAAATAAAGATAACAAACAAGGTGCGCTGTCTGCAACAAAAACTGGTTTCAACATTGATAAGAAGAAGAACAACAATTATTATTAATTAAAAACCAATAATAATTGATCAGCTGAAAACTCATCTTTGCGTCACAGGAATAAATGACCTTTTAAAATATATTCACATACAAAACAGTTATTTGTGACCCTGGACCACAAAACCAGTCATAAAAAAAGCTTTCCATTGATGTATGGTTTGTTAGGATCTAACAATATTTGGCCGAGATAAAACTATTAGAAAATCTGGAATCTGAGGGTAAAAAAACAAATCTAAATACTGTGAGCATCACCTTTGAATTTGTCCAAATGAAGTTCTTAGCAATGCACATTACTAATCAAAAACTAAGTTTTGAAATATTTACTGTAAAAAATTTATTCAATATCTTCATGGAACATGAATATATACTTAATATCCTAATAATGTTTGGCATAAAAGAAAAATCTATAATTTTGACCCATACAATGTTTGTTTGGCTATTGCCACAAATATACCCCAGTGACTTAAGACTTCATGGTCACATTTGTATATTTAATAAAATAAATGCAGGCTTTGTGAGCAGAAGAGACTTTCAAAAACATGGCAAAATCTTAATGATTCCACACTCCAGAAGTTAAACAATTTGTACATGACATTAAGAATAATAACTGCATGTATTTCTAATATGATATAAATGCAGGCACTTCACTTGAACATTTGGGTTTGCATTTGGTTTCTTGGCATGAACGCATTGTTTGCATGTTATAGCCACAGCATCTGATTTGCGCTAATCCGTAAACTGCGTAAGCGATTGCTCACATTTATCTGTAGATTTACAATTGTATTTACAACACAGCCTAAATTTGAGATTTACAAGATTTACAGTGTTTTCTGCTGATACCGTGACTCGCTCAGCCCTGTTTGATCAGCCTGTGCAATTTGACCGATTCCAATGAGGCTAAAGCAAAGCAAGCAACGCCTTGTTTAACCACTCCACCCTCAGAGGCTTTTGCTGGAGTCATGTCCATTTTGTATCGGTGGCCAGTTATCTGTCCTTCGGAGCTGATTTGTAAACTCTGCGATCATGCCTGAGAGCTGTTTATCGGGACAAACGTTGCCGCTTTGAAATTGAAATCTGCAAATCTGTTCACGTCACTCTTATCTGATGGAAAGGAGCATTCATTTGCACTTGAAAGGGCTTTTTGATTTCAAGGTTGCACACAGTGTGTGTGTATGTGAGGACAGAGGTGTGTATCCCCCAGCTGAGTAAAGGCTTGAAAATGCCAAGTGCACCCATGGCCCACACTAAATACAAGCCCTCAGAGGAGCAACCTTTCTTTTAGATGCACCTTTATTTATTCCTTTCTGCAACTTACAGTACAGTGCAGAACTACAAGGTTTACTACTGGCACAAACCCTCTTTTGTCATTATTTAACAACCAAAAGCATGTTTTAACCCATTTTGCACTTGACATGGCTGCAATAGTTGCTAAATGAGTTGGCAGTCTTAAGTGTAAACATTTGGAAATTGAGATGTATACACAATCTGAAAGCTGAATAAATAAGCTTACCATTGGTTTATGGTTTGTTATAATAGGACAATATTTTTCTGAGATACAGCTATTTGAACAATTTTTTGGCAATATTGGCTATTGCTAAAAATATATCCCAGCGACTTCATATGATATGAGGGTCATATGAGGGTCAAATATGATAAATTATATTCTAAAGTATTAAAATAGAAAACTCAGTTCTAGTTCACAATATTACAGTTTTACTCTATTTTTGATCAAATAAATGCAGCCTTGATGTGCATAAGAGATATGTATATACTGTATGAAAACTTTACATACATTTGTTTATTTCTATTTTATCTCTCCAGGATTGTCTAGCAATGCAAAAAATCTGATCTCAAAAGGAGTCTCTTTCCCCCTTTTTGACTGCTGCACACGGAAAGATTTCCACACATGACTGCGGAGCACAAACTCTCTTTACAATTCTATTTACCGGTGTGTGTGCAATCTGAGGTTTGCTGTGGGGTAAGCAAAACATCAGACATTCCAGTTGAAATGTCAGCACTCAAGAGTTTATATGGAAACAGTGTATGAAGGCGAGATCAGGGCTGTATCGACATCCCTGCTGTTTCATGTGGCAATTAGCAGTGGATTTATTTGAAACAGATAAACACAATAATACTCAGAAATAAATCTGATTAAAAGTATGACAACAGTTTCTGAAACTAAACAAAATACACTGAATAAGTATAGGTCCTGATTAATTCACAGATATTAAATGACAGTTTTGCTCAAAAATGTCTAGTTTACCCATCAGTAAAACTTTTAAGTGCCTCAAACAAAACTCTCAGCTTTGACAAACCCAGTTATTAGTTATTCCTCAAGAGCACATTTAAAATAACAACTCTGTAGCAGTTTTATTTTAGTGTCATTAAGATGTTATTATACTTTTTATTAATATTTTAAATAGTACGTTTTCCGTTAATACATTTTAATAAAAGAAATAAAGTTATTTACTTTTGTTGTGTTTTTGTCCATCCTTTTTATTTGCTTATGAATATATAATATAGAGGATATATACTGTATACAATTATAAAATAAAATTTACAAATGTAAACTTAAATAAAAAAATTAATTACATATAGAATTAATATAACTTCTTTTTTTATCATTATTATTTAACTGTTGTAACCCTGTTTTAAACATGACTTAAACAACCTAACCATGATTTCCTAAATTTAAAAAGTGCATTCCAGGTTTGTTTGCAAAATGCATCAGAAAATCAGTGGCAGTCGATGCCAGTATGATATCTCAGTCCATCACTATGCATTGATTTTGGATCTGGAAGCTTCTTCTTCTTACATGAAATTACCCCTCCATCAGCACTGTTTCACCTGTGGATCCATAGTCACATTCAATACTGTGGCCTCGATAAAAAGCATGTCAACAGTACACTTTCCCTGTCAAACCAACCACACACTGATTTAATACTCTTATGGGAATGTGGATCTGCAGGGTAGGGGGGGGGGGGATTGGTTCATAGTTCTGTGGTGCCTGGGGCAGAAGAGGGAAGGGGGAGCAAGTTCGGGAGCGAGTTCAGCTTCCTGACAGCCTGATGGATGAAGCCGTCCTTCAGTCTGCTGCTCCTGGCCTGGAGACTCGAGCAGCAGACTGGAGAAGCTGTGTGATGGGTGGGATCACCTGCGATGCAGAGGGCTTTGTGGGTGAGACGGGTTCCGTAAATGTCATGGAGGGAGGGGAGAGAGACACCAATGATCTTCTCAGCTGCTCTCACCATGCGCTGCAGAGTCTTTCGGCAGGACGCGTTGCAGGCGCCATACCACACAGTGATGTAGCTCATCAGGATGCTCTCGATGGTGCCTCTGTAGAAGGTGTACATGATGGGGTCCGGGGCTCTGGCTCTTCTCAGTTTGCGGAAGAAGTAGAGACGCTTTTGTGATTTCTTGGCCAGTGCTGCAATCTTGTCGGTCCAGGAGAGGTCCTCTGTGATGTGCAGACCCAGGAACTTGGTGCTGCTCACTCTCTCCACAGTCGCACCGTTGATGGTCAGAGAAGCATGCTGAGTGTGCACTCTCCTGAAGTCTACAACAATCTCCTTCATCTTCTCCATGTTCAGAGAGAGATCTGCAAACTTAATGAAGAGGTTGGAGTTGTGTGACGGTCTGCAGTCATGGGTCAGCAGAATGAAGAGGAGGGGCCTCAGCACACATCCTTGGGGGGCCCCAGTGTTCAGTTTGATGGTGCTGGATGTGTTGCTGCCGACCCGTACTGCCTGAGGTCTTCCAGTCAGAAAGTCCAACAGCCAGTTGCACAGCAAAGTGTTGAGCCCCAGCTGGACCAGTTTGTGAATGAGCTGTTGAGGGATGATAGTGTTGAATGCTGAACTGAAGTCTATGAACAGCATTCTGACATTAGTCCATTTTGACTATGTGTGAGTGCTGAGTGGACGGTAGCTGCGATGGCATCATCGGTCGACCGGTTGGACTGATATGCAAACTGGAAGGGGTCCAGGGAGGGGAGGAGGGAAGGCAGACTTGATGTGGTGCATGACTAGCCGTTCAAAGCACTTCATGATAATAGGAGTAAGTGCAACTGGACGGTGGTCATTGAAGCAGGATGGAGAGGGCTTCTTCGGGACTGGAATGATGTTGGTAGTCTTGAAGCATGTGGGGACAACAGCCTGACTAAGTGAGATGTTGAAAATGTCGGTGAAGACATCAGTTCTTGTTGTCAGGACCCAGAGTTTTGTGTGCATTGATCCTGCTGAAGGATCTCCTCATGCTGTCTGGGGTCAGCGTCATCACCTGGTCACCTGGAGGAAGTGGAGTCTTCTGTGCAGTTGTGCTGTTTTGCTGCTCAAAGCGAGTGAAGAAGGTGTTCGCCTCGTTCAGCAGAGAGATGTTGCTGTCACAGGTCCGCAATGGGGGCTTGTAGTCCGTAATGGTCTGTATCCCCTGCCACAGGCTCCAAGTGTCTCTGCTGTCACTGAATTGATGGGCTATCCTCGTGGAGTGCTGTCTCTTAGCCTCTCTGATGCCGCGGGACAGGTTGGCCCTGGCTGTCCTTAGGCCCACCTCATCTCCAGCTCTGAAGGCAGCCTTCCACATCTTCAGGAGTCTGTAGACCTCCCATGACATCTATGGCTTCTGGTTGGCCCGGACAGTGATGGTCTTTGTGACTGTTACATCATCAATTTATGCACACTACCTGAGCATTACAGCACGCCACTGTGCTTTTCTATCCCTGAAGACTTAGTCAGGAAATGAGACAATTGTTCCACAGACACTGCAGTAAAAATGAGCCCCTTATGTTTGTGGAGCAGGTTAATGTGTTCTGACTTGATAGACCTCCACACAGTCTGGGGTCTTACATATTTATGTAAATATGGCTTTTCCAATAAAATCACAAAGGATTGTCCCCGAGCTGAAAGTAATGAAGTCTCAACACTTGTGTTTATACCGGTCATCTTGTTACTGGGAGCTGATTGAATTATGAAGGTACTCGGCTAAAAGTGACCGTAGCATTTTACAGTCAGTGCACGTTTATGCATGTTTAAGCACTCTGAAATAAATCTAAATTTGTTGAATGAGAAGCTAAAAGAGTCAGACTGGTGCTGCGTATGATGGAAAAGGAGCAAAACAACACTGAAGGTCTCTTTTTTTGCACAAATCAGTAAAATTGTGAATAATAAAATTCTCGCCCTAAAGGCTATGAAATTACTTTTTTAAGCAAAGAAATCATCTCATAATGGCATTCAATTAGATGAGTGAATTTGCAACTATATTAATCATACATCATCCCAAAATACAATTATATTTTGAAAAAAATAAAATAAATAAAAAAATCATTTTTTATACATAGTTATATTTTGCATTATGAAATATGCTAATATGTCATGCAAAAACATCTTCAGGAATAGTTCACCCAAAAAAAAAATAATTTTAAGATGTATTCTCTTTGGTCATCCAAGATATAGATGAGTTTGTTTCTTCATCAGAACAGATTTGGAGAAGTTTAGCATTACATATCTCTTGCTCATCAATGATGAGTTTGAACAAATTTATACAAATTTATTGAACAAAATTATAAACGCAACACTTTTGTTTTTGCCCCCAAGATCTAAGACTTTTTCTATGTACACAAAAGGCAAATGGTGGTCACACCAGATTCTGACTGGTTTTCAGACCCCCCTGGACCCCCTAATACAGTAAAACTGCACATTTTAAAGTGGCCTTCTATTGTGGTCAGCCTAAGGTACACCTGTGTAATAATCATGCTGTCTAATCAGCATCTTGATATGCCACACCTGAGAGGTGGATGGATTATCTCGTTTTGTTTAGTCTATATATATATATATATATATATATATATATATATATATATATATATATGCATTCAGACTTGATGTCATTCAAAAAAACTATATATTTTAAACTCGTCACACACACCTGAAGGTTTGAGTACTACTTTAAATGAGTTATTCTTAATAATAATGTTTCATCAGTGATCACAAACAGGACGTGCACACAGGAGCATCTGTGCGAGCAGATGTTTGTCTATCACAACCCAATATCTTGCTTGTTCTGTTGGATTTTTTTCATTTGTAATATCTGAGTAGTGATAACTTTGTATGTGTACTCACGATTCATCAGCCTGAGGAAAATTTTCAGTGGTGCTTGGTTAGCTTGAATGTTTGGTTGCCACAAACCACCATAATGTAGTGTAATTAAACTTTCATGTGACGAGACTTCATATTCCACTTGATATCTGATTTACAAATAATTTTCCTGGAGAAAACACGTTTCATACTAGATATCAAATGACAACTACAACCTAATCATAATTGCAATAACATACGCAATGAGACATAAAAAAATTTGGGCTTAAATTATTTAGCAGATATATTTTAGAAATGTCAATAAATCTATTTTTGTGTTTAAAACTGTATTGATAAAGCTGGATTAAGAGAGAAATGTCAACGGTTATACAATAAATAATTAAAATAAATACTGGACTAAGGTTGTGTTTTATGAGGAGGTCTCTCAGCGTTCACTGTCCAATTAGCCGTTAAAACGCACAAGAAATAAATCCATTGGGACTCGTGAACGAGTCATTATCTGGCTCGGCTCGGTGTTAAATACAAAAATTGTATTTAATGTCTTTTTAGTTTTGGCAATTTTAGTGAACCTGATTTTATTTTAGCAATTTCTCATTTTTCTTAAAGTTTTTTGAGCTTTGATCTAATATTTATATTTTATTTCAGCTTTATTTTAATTAATAAAAATGATTTTTAATGGTTTTAATTTGAAGCAGACAAAAAAATGCAGTGTAGATGTGACCCTGTGCAAAGTGTTACTTTAATATTATTTATTTCCTTAAACCCATTTATAAACTTACTAGTGTTAGTTTTATAACTTTTATTATTATTATTATTATTATTATTATTATTATTATTATTTTGAATAAGCATTTATTTTATATTTTCAGTCTTCATTTTAATTCAGTTTGTTTTAGTAATTTTATAGCTTTCATTATTTATTTATTTATTTTATATTTTATTTCAGCAACTTTGTTTCATTTTAATTCACATTTTTCATCCAATATTAATATTATATTATTATGTTTCAGCCAGAACGAGTTTACATAGTGTTGGAAGGAATCTTGTTATTTCTTTATTTTTTATTTTTTGTATATTTCTATATAGCTGTCATTTATTTTTATTTCAGTTTATGTTTTGGTAATTTAGGTACTAAAACTTATTGCATTTTAGTTAGTCAAGTCAGTTTATTTTAATTTTTTCAACTAATACTTGCACTGTATTTTATTTCAGCTTTATTTAAATTAACAATTATTTTGAATTTTAGTTAACAAAAACACACTGCATGAGCACATGCATTAACTTTCTGCATCACAGTTACAATACAATGATTTCAGCATTAGTTTGTGCGTGATAAAATGGTGATGCTGCCGACTTTGACCTCAGGCTAAATCAGGCCCATGTTTAACATCAGAGAGAAGATTATATTCTCTCTCTCTCACACACACACACACACACACACACACACACACACTTGTCCTGCTCTGCTCTATGTACTTTATGGTCCAAAACATCTCTCTCCTCAGACGAACGATCCACCCTCAAGCGTGAGGAACAGTGGGACCACCATGTGTTCATGAGAAGCCATGGAGACTCATATCGTGATATCATCGTCCATCGTGATGGCTGACTGACATCACGATGGAGAGACACCATCGTGATGCCACGCCCCCGCCCTGCTGCGAGTCGAGACCATAGACTGTAAAAAATACACACACTAATCCTAGTCTCTTCTATAGACTATAGTTAATCTAAAATCTTTGCAGGAATTGCTCTGTAAATTAAATTGAGAATATTACTAATGCATATATGCTATTTTAAATACTCACTGTAGTCTATGCCAGAGACGTGACGTGTGTTAGTATGTGAAAATACGGTGTGAGGCATTTGATCTTGACATTGTTAGAATCTTGTCTTTTTTTACATGTTAAACACTGTACATTTATTTTTAATTTTGTACAAGAAAACAGGCCTTATTAATGAATTATTAGTATCCTATTGTAGTGTCTCGGGAGATCGTGCTCATTATTAGATGTGTGGCTTTACTGCACTGAAGCAGCAGTTTAAACCCAGAATTCAGCGAACGTCAATTAACTTTTGTCTGGTTAATAAATACCTTTAAAGACAATTTTCCTTGACCATGATGTCAAATCAAATGAAAGAATGAAGGTAATTCAGATAACACAAATTTATTAAAACACAGAAGAACAACAAAGAACAAGAAAACGGGAACAACACTCAGACCGAAACGCGGGATTTACATACATAGACCATGTTTAAATTTCGATGTTTCTGGCCATTATTTCAGATTTTGTAGAATGAAGTTCGGGAGGTTTCATATGGTCCCCTCGGTACCTCGGGTCAAGCAGTGTTGCTTAACGCATCATCCTCTGGATGGTGTCATCACCATATCTGCCTTCCATCTGCTCCAGGATGACACGCTTCAGGTCGGCTGTCAGTTTGGAATCATTACCTGACTCCTCCAGGACACCTTCTAAATGGGCCAACATGGGCAGCAGTGAGGACACCGTTACGCAATTTTCTCCAGAGAGAATGTCTGTGAAGTCCGCTACTGGCTTCAGTGCGTTGTTCACAGATTCCAGAACACTTATGTCTTGCCATGTCAGCTGGGGGAGTGGGCGGCGGCTTTTGTCTTGGGCAAACACACGTTTGATGGCTTGCTCCTGCTCCAGCATTCTCTCCACCATTTGCCGTTTTGAGCCCCATCGTGTTGCACAGTCCTGTCAGTAAAGACGCAGTAAATAATAAAATACATATTAAATAATTTAAACAATATTTTTTTTTTTTAAATTTTTTTACAAATAGTTTTTAAATAATTTGTTCGTTGTTAGATAACGGTTTTAAAAATTACCGTGATCAGTGAGTGCTCAGGGAGTTTCATTTCCACTTGTGCTTTCTGCAGTTCACGTCGCCTTAGCCAGCTGTGCGAAAACGCAGTGTTGACTGCCCGGCAAACCCCGAAAGCTCGGTCTGTGCTGGCCCTCTGTTGCGCAAGCGAGTTGTTTATGGCCAGGTTCAAGTTGTGCCCAAAGCAACTTAACCATGGCCATTTCAACTGCCGGATGGCTGCAACAATATTCGCCCCATTGTCGGTAGTTATACAGGCAATTTGTTTCTCCTGTAGTTTCCAGTCATTAATTGCCTCACGCAGTGCATCTTCCAAATTATCTGCTGTATGGCTTTCGGGCATGAAACAAGTTTGTAAGCATTTGGACTGCAGTGTCCACTCTTTATTTACATAATGCACTGTCACTGACATGTAGGGCATCATATTGCAGCTGGACCACATGTCCGTTGTCAGGGCCAAATATTCTACATCACCCAGCTCTTTCGTGATGTTACTTCTAACCTCGTTGAAAAGGTTTGGGATAGCCGTCTTTGAGAAATATTTCCGACCTGGCAGCTCATACTGTTTATCAAAGGTATGCAGCATGGCCTTGAACGACGGCTTCTCCACTGTATTGAACGAAACCATTTCTTTGGCCAGGAAGCGAGTTACCGCATCTGTCAACTGCCTCCATCTGTCACTGTCGGTTTTATATTTAGTGCCTTTTGCAAAAGCCCCAGTTATCGTCTGCTGGCCCTGGCTAGCTTTTTTGCTAGGTCCAGCACGTGCAGGCAAGGTGGCATATTCTGCTGGATGGCGAACACGCAAGTGGTCATGAAGATTGGTCGTCTGCCCATCTTTTGCGCGGATCACACATGAGCAGATCTTGCACACAGCTTCAGTCAGGTCCCTTGGCTGCCCACTCTCATCAGGTCTAAATCCAAAAAATTGCCATATAGGCGAAGTAGTACCCTTTTTAGCAACCAATACCAACGCCATTGTATCAACTCTTTAAGTGGAAGGACGTTACTTTTTTCCCACACGTGCAACCTATTGGAAATCGCGGATGAGTCATTAATTGGGAAATAAAATAAATAAAGTAATAAATTAAAATAACGAATACTAATTATATAATAACGAAAAATTAAAAAATACCCCCCCCCCCGACGATATCATCGTCCATCCCGATGTTTTACTGTAAACATCGTCAACTGCCAATTTAAGGGACATCGCCCAACCCTAATGTATTTGGTGAAGTGGAGGAGCAGAGCAGATGCCTTCACCAGCCATGTGAAAGATAAGAGGAAGGAGAATTACACTCTAACATCAGCCTTTACATGAATTGCCGTCCCTTTCTTTGTATGGTGTGCATGTGCTGGTGTTTGTTTGTTTATTTGTTTGGATTTGTGTCAGGTTGTGCATTCTGACAGCTTAGCTTTTGCATGTTGATCAAACACATGGTTACAAGCGGACGTTGGGGAGTTTTTGAGTGATGGTCGCTGGAGCAAAAGAGAACAGTTGATGGATTTCTTCTAAAAGAACCTTCCAAAAAAAGCTAGTCGGTGTGTGCTCGTACAGAGACAGACTAAGGCAAAACACAAGCACACATCGCAGGGTGGTAAACCATTGAGAAATGAACTGAGAATGTATTTTGAATTCTAATTACATTTCTGAATTAGATTTTAGGTATAGTAGCAAACAGGATATAGAACTGCATTGTTTAAATAAAATGAGTTTAAATTCAAGGAATATATAATATTTATATAACTGTAATCTTTAACTAGAAAAGAAAAGTTTAGCCGAAACTGAAAGTTTTGAAAAGTCTTGGAGCATGAATATTTATAGGTTGATAACTAGCTAATTCAAAATATTAATAAATGCTTTATATAGACGGATGGATAGATGGATGGATGCATAGCAGAAAATATAAAAAAAATTATTATATATATATATATATAAATACTTAAACTAAAATAAAAATAAAATTGAAAATACAAAAAATAAAAGCTAATTCAAAATATTAATAAATACTATAATAGTGAATAAATAACACTAAAATAACAATGGATGGATGCATAGACTGACAGAATGATAGAACGTTTTCCTCTATTCTAATTCAATAGAATTAAACTAGTATGACGTTTAAACTCCACCGTAAATACACAGTCTGTACCCAAAAAAGCATGTTTCTCCCCTGACAGCCATTTAATTGCAGTTAAAAAAATTTGCCAAGAGAAATGTTGTGCAGATGTTCCTGTTCTTTATAAAAATGGTATCCTACTCAGCTCAGAATCTTATTTTTAAGATTTATTTCACATTTACCCGAAGAAACTAGAAAGAAAGTGTGCGTATTATGTAAGTGGCAATTACAAGGATAGGTAGCTGAGAGTAGAACTCAAGTTAAACCGAGGTTAAGCCCTCAAGAGCCGAGAAAACACCTCACGGATAATAACGATATGGCAAAAAGAGCAAGATTACTTCAGTATAACGACAGACTTGATTATTATTGAGAGATTATTTTTTCTGAACGTACGGCTGCACAAAAGTAGGTTGTAATGACTCACATAAAGACTCATACTGTCTTCAGGTCTTTCTCTATTTCTCTGTCATATGCACACACACACACACACACACACACACATGCACAAAAGATGGTTTTATGGCCTCAGGCTTGGTATTAGTTGGTTGCTGTAGTGGAATTAATTGAAGCTTTGCTGCACCGTGTGTGTGTGTGTGTGTGTGTGTGTGTGTGTGTGTGTGTGTGTGTGTGTGTGTGTGTGTGTGTGTGCGAGACTCAGGGTGGTTGGGATTTGGTATTGCTGACACCTGTATTGATCAGTCAGTGTAATCAGGATCAAAGTGTGAAATGCCCATAATCCCCTCATAGACATACACACACACACACACACACACACATGCTCTCTGTATACCGATGCAGCCCAGTAGGCCCTGCTGCAAAACTAGACTGCTACATCACATGCATGCACCATCACAAATTATATATAATGGGATAAATCTCGATTCAGCCAGCTGTATATGCGCAGATAATCGTGCATAGCAACAAAACATTATTTAAATCCCATTAGCTGTCTAAAATACAAGCATGCAACCAACATTGTTTGTTATAATGAGAATGATTTAGCTTTGTTGCTTTGCGTTGTTTGGGTTTAATTAGAGCATGCAACAAAACTAATTCGCTATGCATAATAGACACAAAGTGAGACTATTGTTTATTGTGGGAAGGCTGTATTGTAGTAAAGTAGATGTCCTGAATTTGTCCTGACTGCAACCATCATAATCAACAAAGCATTGCAAGTGTGCACCATTATAACTTTGTGGTATATAAAGGGAGAAACCTACATTTTGCCAGCTACATTGTGCACAGGCAAACGTGTAATGACAAATAAATGCATCTTGTTTTAAACTGTTTAGATATCTATATTTTAAAACAAGAAAAAAAATATTGTTTAAGAAAATAGAGCCACATCAAACAAGCATGTTTAAACCTTCTCTACCCGTATTCAACAAGCAGATTTCAGACGCATGTGTTTGATTGCATCATCCAATCAGACGAATTCTGCAAATTATTTTTAGATGCAAGCATAACTTTACGTGTGGTGATTAGCCACGGCGGATGCAGAAGAAGTCAAGAGAGTGAAAGACGGAGATGAGGAGAAGTGAAACATAGGTTCTCACTGGCCTTACGATGCCCTAAAATAAAAACTGAGTATGTTGCTAAATTGGTTTTATGACGATGCTTTATACTTCGGCTAATTTGGAACGCTCAGATTGCTTGGCTACTTTACACACTCAGCAATCTGTAGGCCGTCTATCTGTCATAAAGAGGGAGGAGAAGGAGGTGGAAATGTGATAATGCATTGCATATATGACATATAATGCAAATAAGACAAAATCTAATCTATATCGTAATCTATCTTTATGTTTATGTGCTGTGAGTTATAAAGTCAGAATTGCAAGATATAAACTTGCAATTACGAATTATTAAATTAAATTTATACATTTAGCAGATGCTTTTATCCAAAGCGACTTACATTGCATTCAAGCTAACAATTTTCTCCAAACATGTGTTCCCTGGGATTTGAACCCCCAACCTTGCGCTTGCTAACGCAATGCTCTTAACGCAAAGCGTATATCTTTAATCACAACTGCGAGTTATAAAGTCAGAAATACGAGTTATAAAGTCAGAATTGCGAGATATTATGTTTTTTTTTCCTCTGAATTGTGACTTTATATTTCGCAATTTGGACTTTATAACTCGCAGTTTTGACTTTACAAAGTCAGACTTTATGAGATTATAAAGTCAGAGATATAAAGTCACAATTGGGTTTTTCTTCTCGCAATTGCAAATTTACAGGTCCTTCTCAAAAGATTAGCATATTGTGATAAAGTTCATTATTTTCCATAATCTAATGATAAAAATTAAACTTTCATATATTTTAGATTCATTGCACACCAACTTTATCACAATATGCTAATTCTTTGAGAAGGACCTGTATATCTTACAATTCTGACTTTCTTTTTTTTCATTATTGCGAGTTATAAAGTCAGAATTGCGAAAAATAAAGTCACAATTCAGAGAAAAAAATGTTATATCGCGCATTTCTGACTTTATAACTCACAATTGTGATTAAAAATATACACTACTAGTCAGAAGTTTAAAATACTTTAATTTTTGTAATGTTTTAGAAAGAAGCTTTTTCTCGTCTGCTCCCTAAGTCTGAACTTTCTTGATCAAAATACTGTACAAAATAGTCATATTGTGAAATATATTACAATTTTAAATACTTTTCTATTTGAATATATTTTAATGCAAATTATTCCTGTGATGCAAGGCTAAACTTTCAACACATTTCAGTGCCACATAATTCCTCAGATATCATCCTAATATGCTGATTTGCTGCTTAGATATCAACAATGGTTCTTATTTTTATCAGTGTTGAAAACACTGTATGCTATTTCATATTTTTGTGGAAACCGTGATGTTTTTTATTAATCTTTACTCAATACAAGGTTTAAGAGAACAGCATTTATTTTGAAACATTATAAATGTCTTAAATATCACTTTTGATCAATTTAATCAGGCTTGCTGAATAAAGTATTTTTTTTTTCAACATTGATAATAATATTTCCTGAGCATCAAAATAGCATATTAGATTGGTTTCTGAAGAATTATGTGACACTGAAGTGTGCTGAAATTTTTTATCACAGGAATAAATTATAGTTTTAAATATATTATAATAGAAAACAGTTATTTTAAATTGTAATAATTTACACTCTAAAAAAAAATTAAATGCTGGGATGTTTCAAGACAACTTTTGGACAAATATGGACTAACCCATCCATTGGATTATTTTTTATTACATTTTAAAATTTTTATTTTATATTACATTTTTAAGCCAAAAGTTGGGTTAGTCCATATCTGACCAAAAGTTGAGTTGACACAACTGTGTACCATTTTTACTGCATTTTTAAATAAATGCAGCCTTGGTCTTTCAAAACATAAATCTTAATTATTCCAAACTTTTGACTGATAGTACACATTTGATCAGCTGCATTCCCTGAGAATCAAACCCATGTCCTTGCTGTTTCTAACACTGTTTGAGCTATAAGACTGATGGAAGAGCATGTTAGCAATGCCAAGATCAGGCCCGTCACGACAAGGCAGGCAAACCAAGCAATTGCATGGGGCCCCGAGCTGGCCTGGGGCCCCAAGACAACGACTGGTTAAGAATAAAATGCAACGACACTGTGTGAGCGCCACTTTGATCGTCAATGCAGTAACGTGTAATGACACTGTTATCAGGATCCCTCTCAAGGGGGCCACTCTCTGTAGTCGCTGACAGCAGCCAGCCAACCACGTGATCTCTGCTGCTGGCAAAATACAAAACCTCCTCGGCAGTCATGAAGCGGAATTATGCTTCAGGAAGCCAGAAGAGAAAGGAAGAGGAGGATAAGAAAAAAAACAAGATAGTGGTAAGTGATAAATTACACTGGATAAAATAGATCTACTTGTCAGTCTTGCACAAATGGTGTAATTTTGCAGCAGGTAAGCTAGCAAAAATATGTTGATGTTAGCTACCTGCCTGACGGCAAATGCTGCTTGTAACGAACAGTAAGTGCAACTCTTTTTTTGAACAGAAGGAATATGGTTACTGTAATATGTTTTTTAATGGGATAAGAAAGACGCAGAACAGAAACCGCATACTGCAAAGAGTCAGCAGTGTTTTGATTTGAGGGCGCGGGCAAACGTAAAGAGAACGTCATGGCGTGTGTCGATTGCAAGATAAAGCTGGTATAACACAACTAGGGCCCTATGATTTGCGCGAAGCAGAAAACGTGGAGGGAATCACGGAATCCAGTCATAAAAACGGAATTTACAGTTAAACGCAGAATGACACGTAATTTGCCAAATTTTGAATGACTTAATTAAAAATAGGTCATTGCACTTACATCAAATCACGATATGGACTAATATCTGTAAATATTAAGCCGGAACAGTCTATTTAAATATGAATCCTGCATGTTCTGTGTTAATGAATGGAGCAGAAGCGCGTCTTCCTTTATTAACACACACTGAAGCACGAGTGACGCTCGCGGTGATTTCAGCGTCTGTTGCCTCACTAAATAAGACGTGAACACATGAACAACATCTCCAGAACTGCTCTGACAGTCTCTTCATGAGCATTTGACCGTTTGATTTGAGTAAAACTAGCGTCACATCACATACACAGAACTGTAAAGGTACGTCAACCCGTCAAAATAAAAGTCCTGTTTTAGACAAGTATTTGTCAGAGATGTATTACTATTGTTCAGCAGAATGTACATAGCCTACTACTAAAAAAAAAAATCTAACATTATTATTATTATTTTTTTTTTAAGGTTTTATCACACAACATTTCTTCCATGTTTTATTTTTAATAGTAAATCCCCTTTGTTTACCAAAAAGTTAAGTTTACTTAATTTTCAATAATTAAAATATAAATTAAATTAATGTTTTGTGTTTAATGTTTAATGTGCATCTCAGAAAATGCTTTATTTAAAACCCCAACTGAATGGGACTTAAATGCACTTAATTCATCTGTCAACTGTCATTGTCTGTCATTGTTCACAGAACAAGTACAGACAGAGAAACAATGGGTAATAATTAAATGTTTGTTTTTGATGTATGCATTGCATTCTATGCATTTAAAAATAAACAATTATTTTTCTAAAAAAGGAAACTTAGTTGTTCATTTTAAGAGACCCAGGAGTCTTATTTTCTCTTGCATAATTAATATTGCACTTTAATTAAGCAAAAACACATTTTATCCGATTACTCGATTAATTGATGGAATTTTTGGTAGAATACTCGATTACTAAAATATTTGATAGCTACAGCCCTAGATGAAAGTGGCATAGCAAATAGCATGCTATACTATTCCACCGTGATAATCTATTTACCAAATGGGGGTTAGGAAAACCACACAATAAATTCCGTGCACCAAACATTAGCTTGGGATGTTTTTAAGCATTGGTAGTGAAAGCAGCTGCCTGCATGCCTTCCCTTCTAATATCAAAATATGGAAATGCTAACATATCTTTAAGTTTTCAGTAAACTTTATAATAAGTAAAAATACTGTTTGCTAACAGTTAAATGACAATTAACTAAAGATTAATTAACTATCAATTTACCATCTATTAATGATTGTTATTATAGTGTCTACCATCTTAGTTAGCAACTATGGTTTTGGGAAACGCACCCCTGAGCTGTTAATAGTGACCTCTTTCAATATGCTAACAGTGAAATGGTAAAACGTACTTCACATGAAATTTCAGATTTTTATTTCAATTATTTTCCCAGCTACACCTTCAACTTCATCCTCAACATCAACAGATGCATCACTTCTCAGTGCTGATGTTTCCTCTATATAGCCAAGGTACCACAAGCTTTATAATTATAGCTGATATCCTGCACAGCCTAGAGTTTAAACTGATAAGTGTGTGCTGTCATATTATTAGAAAAAAAAAACAAATGATGCAAATCACTACTGAATTCCCACCAAACTATTTTTTCAAGCAGTATTTGCACTGTAAACCTTTTTTATTTATATAAAGTGTGGGTGAACTTAAACTGTATGGCTATGCTGTGGTTCCTGTAGGCTTTGCGTGCGTGCGGGGGGTCGGGGGGCCTCTATGTCCATTTTGCTTGGGGCCCCCAAATTCCTTCAAACGGCCCTGGCCAAGGTCATGAGTTTAATTACCAGAGAACACATGAATGCATAAACCTTGTACATTAAAAGCAATTTCATCTGACAAATGCAGAAAAAATCCAGAAAAAAACAACAATAACAACAGTTACGGTCTTACCAGCAGCTCTCAAATTTTCAATATTGAAATTGTTTTACAGGACTGTGTTTCTTCACTTTATCTTTCCTTGTGTGTTTGTCCTTGTGCACCAGGGTCGGAGCAACCGGGGAATAAAGCAACGCAAGAGCAGATTTTGCTCATGCATCTGTCCTGCTCAGCAAAGCTCTTTAATATGCTACCTGTGTATTAGTCGTCACCTTAAGCTGTGAGGTGGAAACACACAGAAGTGAAATCAGTTCACCGAATTTAAGCCTGGCTGGCCTTCACCTTCACGCACACACACATACACACAAACATCTCATTAGACCCTTCACCTGGAACAGCGGAATAGCTGCACACCTACACACCTATTATCTCTTCCGATCATATTTCGATATCACCGCCATCAGCACCAGATGGGTGTCGGATGCTGATTAAATCTGTTTTGGATGAGGATGGTACTGTTTGATATCGAAATAATGATGTCACATAAGCTTCAACGCATGATCAAACGAGGGTGTCAAATTTGGATTGAGTTAATGATGCGGGGAAGCTTGAAACTGAGAATCATCTGAAGGTGATGCTCGCACCTGGAATAATTAAGCTGTAACAAACTGTCCTTATCGATAAATAAGTAAATTCTGCAACACAAACATATAAACAAGCAAAATTGGAGCAGTGGCGATAAACACTTGAGTTGATATGTGTAGGTTTTTCAAAAATTAAAAAAACTTTCTCCTGTCCCAGTGAAGTGTGACAACGATAGGCCTTTTGTATGCTGATTATTGATAACCAAGGGCGGACTGGCCATCTGTGTGATCTGGAGAATCACAGAACGGCCTGTACTCCAGGACGGCCGGCAGGCCGGCCCACCACCCACCAAGCATGCAGTCATCACCTGTTCCCCCCCCCCCCACTAATCTGTTTTACACTCCAGTACTGTAGGTGGCAGCAATGCACCTTAAAGTTGGATGCCAGCTGCACTGGCCGTGGCTGCCAAGTAGGGAGAAGAAGAAGTGGAAGAGTAGGAAGAAACCAACAGCAAAGACGTTAACGTTAGATAGAAGAAGCATAGAAACAAACAACAATATGCAAAACGCGAACGCGGGAAAAAATCGGAAAGAAAAGGCTGGGGCTGAGAAGGCTAGAGAAAAAAAATGCGGAATTTAGATACCGAAGCCGCTATATGTCCCAAACTAACTGAAATATATAGCAATATTTTCCAGAAGCAGCACCTCGCAGTTAAATATTAGCAGCAGTGAAGAAGTGAGCCAGACAGCTATGGAGCAACATGCCACCAGTGATGATGATGAGGGACAGAAAGATGAGCTGGTTCCACAGGCAGGTCCATATCCAAGTATGGAACATGAGAGGAGAAAGAGAGTTACTTGCTAGGGATGATGTTAGGAAGTGATATTCAGGTTGCTACATTTTTAATTATTACTGTAGTTAAAACAGTAAACTTAAAACTTCAAAATTTATGCTGTAAAATGTAACATGCAGTAGCTAATATTAAGAAATATGTTGTGCTTTTACTTTTTAAAATTTTGGTAACATTACAGTTAATACTTACAAATGTTGAAGATTTTGAATACAGAAGTTACATTTGTAATGGTGTATTTTCATTTAGCTGTGGTATTATTATCTGTGCAGTAAGATTAATTACTGCATAAATTAAGATTATTAAGTAATAAATTCATTTTTAAACAGCATGGAATAGATTGTATAATATACTGTTATAATAGCATATTATATAAACTATTCCATGCTATCTTGGAACAAAACCTGTTTTTTGTTTGTTTTTTAAATCCATTCCATCGTTGGTTAATTCAGGTTGAGCTTAGACCAAGAGCAGAGAAAGACACCCACTCCAGCTCAACATCTAGTCAACATCAGTGCTATTGCTATAATTCGGATGGTATACTATCATGAGCCACAATTAAAGTCTTGTGACACTCATGCCAGGCGTTATTTTTGTTGTTGTCGAGTTTACGCGCGCCGATTGCTTTGGGCCGTGCCTAGTCAAAGTCCAACTAACTGACCAGTAAGTATGAACAACAGCAAATGCTGTGAAGAAAAATAAACACCAGGGTAAATATCAGAAGCTTTAAAAAGTACAGCGAGTGAAACAGTGTTATTAGTTAACTAAAACTAGATCTATAAAAAGACATTTTCATTACTTGAAATAATGTAAACTTATTTTATTAATATTATTTTCAGTTTAGATTTTAAAATTTAAACTAAGCAACATTTCTCATTTAGTTTAATTACTAAAATAATTAACTGAAGTAGAAATGAAGGCAAACTATAAAAACTATAATAAAATAACGGTAACACAACATTTAATAAAACTTAAAAATAAACATAAAAATTAACATGATTTGTCCACCCAGTGTACAGTACACTTCAACCACAATGAACAACGTTTTTCCCTTAGGTAGTTATACTTCAAAACAGCCGCATCGCAGCTTTCTGCCATTTTCTAATATGACGACTCCTCTCCCGTGACCTCATAGTATAGTAAGGTGTCCATCGCATGCATGCTATGGAATTTGGGTGGAAGTAGTAGGTCATCTGGGTACATCTATCCTACTGTTTTTCGAATAGTATGAATTTTGAAATACTACACACCATAGTATGGAAGTCTGCGATTTTGGACGCAGCGATACTAATATTCTAGTAGCATGCCAATCATACTAGAAACATGTTAGTAACTTGCTAATCATGCTAGCAACATGCTAGTCACTTGTTAATCATGCTAGTAACATTTTAGAAACATGCTAGCGACATGCTAGCATTCATAAAGGTTGTGTTCATTTGTGAAGACAATCTTGATGAACAAAATGTGTAAGAATAAAAACTTTTGTTGGTCACTGAGATAAATTTTTGCAATAAAAAATGATATCTCTTGTGTTTCACTGCAGAGGATCCATTGATGTGCAAGTGATGGAATGGTACATTTTTCCAAATCTGTTCAGAAGAAGAAACAAACAAATCTTGAATGGCCTCACGGGAGTATAATTTTGTGCAAATTTTCATTTTTGGGTGAACTATTCCTTGAATTATGACCAATAGACCTCAGTCAAGGCAGACACTGAATTTAAATGAATGAAACCATGGATAAATTCAATGGGATAAAAACAGGCTGTATTTCTGTCCCTTTCTCTTTGTTTTCAATTTGAGTCAAATTGAATATGCATTTCCCCTAACTAGGGTCCATGCCAATTAGCATTTATACTGTGATTCTTTAATTGACATGTCCCCAACTGAGCTAAAAGAAAATCCCAGTGGCAATTATGACATTCTGTCATGTGAATTCATCTCATAAATACATTCATTTAGACTTGGCCCTGAAGACAGCATTTGAATTACAGGGCAGGGTTTGTGATATTTAAATTTCAGCTTTCTTATTTATAATAAAGAATCCTTCCAGTGAAAAGTGGAATCACCCTGGATTGTGATGGCAGGAGAACTGAGGCTATAAATAGTGAGTCTGTCACTTCACTGCTCTCTTGTGCTTCTGCTCCACTGTTGCTTTTGTTCGGTCACTAGACAGACAGCTTCATTTACTATGAAATGCTTATGGTACCACAGTTTCATTGTTTATCTAAAATAAATCAGAGATCTCAGCCTTGGAAAGGTCTAATATCGAGAATATACATTTTTAACATTATTTTCACATATGGATTGATTGGTGCATAGACTGAACATATGTTTTTTACACCCCACTCCTCCTGCCAGGTCACTTTTATAATTTAATTCCAATCTTTAAATGAGACATATGGTTATTATTACCAATACAATAGCATCTAGATAATATTTAATGAGAACATCACTTTTTATTAATGTTTTTGTACTTTTGACTTTAATACCAAAACCTAAAGCTGTATCTATAGTAATCAGACTTTTGTTGCTATTTGAAAAGCAGAGTGGTTCTACCCACACTGAAATCTCATTGTAAAATTCTGTTCTTCATACTGGACCAATAGTGTGATGCAGTGATTATGTATTTTTGTTTGCCAACCTGGATGTTCGCATTATCCTGGTTCCCTCAACAAATATTTTGTTCATCAAGATGGTCTTCACAAATAAACACAACCTTTATAAATTTTGAAGTATATAGTAAATACAATTGCCAGATTTAAAAAGCTCTACAGTTAATAGCAATGTAATAAAAACTAAAGACATATTTTAAAACAATACAATTTATAAAAAGTACAATAACACACAACAAAATTAAAATGTATAGTTTGGTTAGTTTTTTACAAATATTTTTTAAATAAAAAAATAACATGAAACCAGAAAATATAATAAATAAAATCTAATTCAAAATATATAATATAGCTGTCATGATCGGGTCACTGAACATCCGTTAATTCACCACCAGAGGTCATCATCCAAAACACAAACTCTCACACTACACAGTACAGCCTGGACTACATTTCCCATGCTCCATTGCACCACGCACAGTTACCTGATAACAATCACACATGCACCTGAGACCAATTTCACACACACAGCACAATCAATCAGACACGCTTTATAAGCATTTGGACTTCTCACACACTGCCGAGTATTGTTCTGCATGTATCCCTCCCCTAGCGATAGCTGTGATGCCAAGCCATTCCGTGTTTGTTTTCTTTAAGTTCCTTGTTTTCATGGTCTTGTCTCCGTTTCTAGTTTTTATTCGTTTTTATTGTCTTGTTTAAGTTTATAATTTTCATAGTCTTGTTTCAATTTATAGTTTTCATAGTCTTATTTAAGTTTATAGTTTTCATAGTCTTGTTTCAGTTTATAGTTTTCATAGTTTAGTCTTTTTCTTGCTTTGCCCTGTTACTCGTATTTTGATTCTTTGCTCTGGATTCTGGATTACCCTTCTTGCTTAGCCCTCTGGATATTGTTCGCTTAATGGAGACCCAACTTAATCCCAAAAAAACCTTTCCACTGCATTTCATTGCTGTCATTAAAGAACCTGCTGAGATCATTTCAGTAATCGTCTTGTTAACTCAGGTGAGAATGTTGACGAGCACAAGCCTGGAGATCATTATGTCAGGCTGATTGGGTTAGAATGGCAGACTTGACATGTTAAAAGGAGGGTGATGCTTGAAATCATTGTTCTTCCATTGGTAACCATGGTGACCTGCAAGGAAACGCGTGCAGCCATCATTGCGTTGCATAAAAATGGCTTCACAGGCAAGGATATTGTGGCTACTAAGATTGCACCTAAATCAACAATTTATAGGATCATCAAGAACTTCAAGGAAAGAGGTTCAATTCTTGTAAAGAAGGCTTCAGGGTGTCCAAGAAAGTCCAGCAAGTGCCAGGATCGTCTCCTAAAGAGGATTCAGCTGCGGGATCGGAGTGCCACCAGTGCAGAGCTTGCTCAGGAATGGCAGCAGGCCGGTGTGAGCGCATCTGCACGCACAGTGAGGCCAAGACTTTTGGAAGATGACCTGGTGTCAAGAAGGGCAGCAAAGAAGCCACTTCTCTCCAAAAAAACATCAGGGACAGATTGGGGCAAAGTCATATTTTCCGATGAAGCCCCTTTCCGATTGTTTGGGGCATCTGGAAAAAGGCTTGTCCAGAGAAGAAAAGGTGAGCGCTACCATCAGTCCTGTGTCATGCCAGTAAAACATCCTGACACCATTCTTGTGTGGGGTTGCTTCTCATCCAAGGGAGTGGGCTCACTCACAATTCTGCCCAAAAACACAGCCATGAATAAAGAATGGTACCAAAACACCATTCAGCAAAACAGCAACTTCTTCCAACAATCCAAAAACAGTTTGGTGAAGAACAATGCATTTTCCAGCACGATGGAGCACAGTGCCATAAGGCAAAAGTGATAACTAAGTGGCTCGGGGACCAGAATGTTGAAATTTTGGGTCCATGGCCTGGAAACTCCCCAGATCTTAATCCCATTGAGAACTTGCGGTCAATCCTCAAGAGGCGGGTGGACAAACAAAAAACCCCTAATTCTGACAAACTCCAAGAAGTGATTATGAAAGAATGGGTTGCTATCAGTCAGGATTTGGCCCAGAAGTTGATTGAGAGCATGCCCAGTCGAATTGCAGAGGTCCTGAAAAAGAAGGGCCAACACTGCAAATACTGACTCTTTGCATAAATGTCATGTAATTGTCGATAAAAGCCTTTGAAACGTGTGAAGTGCTTGTAATTATATTTCAGTACATCACAGAAACAACTGAAACAAAGATCTAAAAGCAGTTTAGCAGCAAACTTTTTGAAAACTAATATTTATGTAATTCTCATAACTTTTGGCCACGACTGTACTTGTTTAACATAATCTAAGTAAATGACTGACTTGTTGAAGGTTTAAACAATGTAAACAGATGAGACGATTTTGTGAATTGAGTGTAAAAAAAAGATGTTTAAATGGATGGTTCACTTTGAAATTAAATTTTGATAAGTTTTAGCTTACCTCAAGGGTTTCTTTGTTTCCGCAGTATTTCCCATTTTGATATTTTTAGGTCAAACCGTTCTTGTCTGTGACTCATATAATGGAGGCCTATGCTCACCACCTCAAAGAGCATGCACAGAGAAGTCCAAATTAAACAATTCCCCATCGTAAGTACACATTGATGACCTAAGACACGAAACGAGCTGTTTGTGTAAGAAAACGAACAGTATTTATATCGTTTTTACCTCTTGTACACAACCACATCCAACTGATCTGAGTGCGCGAGTGCTTCCTGATGGGACGTGCGCGCGCGCTCTGGCTTAGTCTGCGCAAGTGCGGAAAGTGCCGGAAGTGATCTCTCGTGCATGAACGTCACTCATTGTTTACACTTACTGTCTATGGTTTACACAGTGATTTCGGAAGTGTTACCTTTCACTGTGAAGATCTAAACATATTAATAAACAGGAAATTGCAATGGAAGACGATTTCAATATATCCATAGACAACGTTTAATTTTTAAGTTTTAAGTTGGACGTGGTTGTGTACAAGAGGTAAAAACTATATACAACCCGAATTCCGGAAAAGTTGGGACTTTTTTAAAATTTTAATAAAATGAAAACTAAAAGACTTTCAAATCACATGAGCCAATATTTTATTCACAATAGAACATAGATAACATAGCAAATGTTTAAACTGAGAAAGTTTACAATTTTATGCACAAAATGAGCTCATTTCAATTTTGATTTCTGCTACAGGTCTCAAAATAGTTGGGACGGGGCATGTTTACCATGGTGTAGCATCTCCTTTTCTTTTCAAAACAGTTTGAAGACGTCTGGGCATTGAGGCTATGAGTTGCTGGAGTTTTGCTGTTGGAATTTGGTCCCATTCTTGCCTTATATAGATTTCCAGCTGCTGAAGAGTTCGTGGTCGTCTTTGACGTATTTTTCGTTTAATGATGCGCCAAATGTTCTCTATAGGTGAAAGATCTGGACTGCAGGCAGGCCAGGTTAGCACCCGGACTCTTCTACGACGAAGCCATGCTGTTCTTATAGCTGCAGTATGTGGTTTTGCATTGTCCTGCTGAAATAAACAAGGCCTTCCCTGAAATAGACGTTGTTTGGAGGGAAGCATATGTTGCTCTAAAACCTTTATATACCTTTCAGCATTCACAGAGCCTTCCAAAACATGCAAGCTGCCCATACCGTATGCACTTATGCACCCCCATACCATCAGAGATGCTGGCTTTTGAACTGAACGCTGATAATATGCTGGAAGGTCTCCCTCCTCTTTAGCCCGGAGGACACAGCGTCCGTGATTTCCAACAAGAATGTCAAATTTGGACTCGTCTGACCATAAAACACTATTCCACTTTGAAATAGTCCATTTTAAATGAGCCTTGGCCCACAGGACACGACGGCGCTTCTGTACCATGTTCACATATGGCTTCCTTTTTGCATGATAGAGCTTTAGTTGGCATCTGCTGATGGCACGGTGGATTGTGTTTACCGACAGTGGTTTCTGAAAGTATTCCTGGGCCCATTTAGTAATGTCATTGACACAATCATGCCGATGAGTGATGCAGTGTCGTCTGAGAGCCCGAAGACCACGGGCATCCAATAAAGGTCTCCGGCCTTGTCCCTTACGCACAGAGATTTCTCCAGTTTCTCTGAATCTTTTGATGATGTTATGCACTGTAGATGATGAGATTTGCAAAGCCTTTGCAATTTGACGTTGAGGAACATTGTTTTTAAAGTTTTCCACAATTTTTTTACGCAGTCTTTCACAGATTGGAGAGCCTCTGCCCATCTTTACTTCTGAGAGACTCTGCTTCTCTAAGACAAAGCTTTTATAGCTAATCATGTTACAGACCTGATATCAATTAACTTAATTAATCACTAGATGTTCTCCCAGCTGAATCTTTTCAAAACTGCTTGCTTTTTTAGCCATTTGTTGCCCCCGTGCCAACTTTTTTGAGACCTGTAGCAGGCATTAAATTTTAAATGAGCTAATTAAGTGGATAAAAGTGTAAAATTTCTCAGTTTAAACATTTGCTACGTTATCTATGTTCTATTGTGAATAAAATATTGGCTCATGTGATTTGAAATTTCTTTAGTTTTCATTTTATTAAAATTTAAAAAACGTCCCAACTTTTCCGGAATTCGGGTTGAAAATAGTTTTCTTACACAAACTGCTCGTTTCGTGTCTTAGGTCATCAATGTGTACTTACAATGGGGAATTGTTTAATTTGGAATCCTGTGTGCATGCTCTTTGAGGTAGTGACCAGAGACCTCCATTATATGAGTCACAGACAAGAACGGTTTGACCTAAAAATATCAAAATGGGAAATACTGCAGAAACAAAGAAACCTGCATCTTGGATGTCCTTGAGGTAAGCTAAAACATAACAAAATTTAATTTGAAAGGGAACTATCCTTTTAATCATTATAACTGATCAGATGGCGTTAACCTCAGTGCTGTGCATCAGCTTGTTCAATTCGTTATTTAATGAGATAAAGTTACAAAAACTATTTTATTTATCTTTTACTTGTGTTGATAATTTGAGAAAAAATTGTTGGATAAATTACATGGCAAACTATTGTTAATAAGTGCCTTAGCTTGATCATTGATCATCAATCATCACTAATGTTTAAATCCTGTTTTGATGTTACAGGGACTGATGAACACATCATTGTTCTCATCCACTAATGAAACCTTGTGTACTGGAAAATATAATGCTGCAATCAAAGGGCTTAAGTATACAAATGAAACTTTATCTTAACTAACACTCTCTTAACATGTATTTATGTTAGGATATTCAGTGATTTATGCTATTTTTTATTATAATATTAATTTCCAGGTATTTACAGTAGCTATTTTGTCAGTTGCAAAGTGCCTAATATATGACATTAAGTATTTTTTACATATTTAAATGTGTATTTATTCAGATTTATAGCATATATAAATATATATTTAATAAATAAATAACTAATATATATATCTTGATTTGTTACTTATGCACGAGCATTATTGGTGTTGAAGCGACTCTGTACAGAATTCTGTACAGGCTCTCTGTATGGTGTGATGAGGCAGATGGGTACACTCAAACAAGGAGACCCACAATCTCCCATGATGCATTTTCCTGCAGGTTGATACAGGTGTCCAGTGTAAATAGGGCTGTTCTTCAGCACCCTGGCATCATACACAGACCCAGGATACCCTGAGGTAAAAATTTACTAGCTAAATTTATATTTAGTAAATAATTTACAAGCTGTTGATGAAGGGGAGATCTCTGAGCTATTAATTTAAACAATGTAAAAACGCAGATGAAAGTGGTAAAAAATAAATTGAAAAACATTGCAGATGTGTGGACTCTTTACATTTTTTGCGCTGTTGTGAATACGTATGTCACATGACAATGTCACACGTACGGATGTAGTATGTCCGAATTTCATTCACACTATCCACATTCATACATTATAGAACATACTTTTTTAACTGTCGAGTAGTACATTCAAATTCAAATGTATTACCTACAAAAAATATTGCAATTTCAGATGCACCCTCTGTTTATAGCATGATTACCATGTCGCTAGAATTAGAAGAAAAAGAAGAAAAAGCTCAAGTAGCAGACCAGTATGTTGGTTTTCTCAAGCCAACCTAATAAAGTGAAAAGTCCTTCTCCTGTTGTCCTCTAACATCAAAATCCACTAACATATTTGTTTTGTACTGTTTTGGCTCGTAAACATTGCTTCATCTGTGCATATTTCTCTCCTTATTCAGACAAGATGCCTTTTTTCCCTGAAGAAAACAGTAATATGGTTAGAGGACCATAATATCCTTAAAGATGTCTTAATGATGGATTTGTTTCTTACAGACATGCATTCACTTAGACATTCACAAGACATTAACTGATGGACTGGAGTGGTGCGGATTACTTGTGGATTACTGTGATGTTTTTATCAGCTTTTTGGATTTTCATCCTGACGGCACCCATTCACTGCAGAAGATCTACTGGTGAGCAAGTGATGGAATGCTACATTTCTCCAAATCTGATGAAGAAACAAACTCATCTACATCTTGGATGGCTTGAGGGCAAGTACATTTTCATTTCTTTCATTTCTTTTTTTTCTCTTTTTGCCCTGGCAGAAGCGATTGATCTCTAGAGGGATCGACTACCATTTCTCTGGCTCTTCCTCGTCCACACCCGGACAGACTCCTCTTCACTCATTTTCTCCTTCACAGCATTTCATTCCACTCCTACTCTGCTGTTACACCAGGAAAACCACCTTAAACCTGAGAGCAGATCACAGCCACAGAATGAAAAGGCACTGCGACTCGGCCAGTGAAAAGGAGCAGCTACTTATGGTCTCTCCGGTGAGGAATTACAGCCAATAAAACTCAAGCTCAGACGCAAAGAGCACTGAATGAATTACAGCTGCTTCTGGAATGCTGCGGAATGCCTATAGGAAAGAGCTTGTGAAATGTTATGTAATTTACTTTCAGATTTTATTGGGTTGCAAGCTGAGGGATATTTCACCTTGTGGCACATATGAAGCCATTACTCCGGGAGTCCTGGGGGCGGAATATTGCAAAACGGCAAAGATGTGCAGTTTATTCTGCCTCATTCTAAAACACAAGGCCGTTCCCCCAAACACAAACTTAAAAAAAATGAATCACGCCACTTTAAAAGTGTGCTTAATGTACCATCTAGATACTTAGTTTTGTTTTTACTTGTGTTTTCGTAACAAAGTAGAATAACAACATTTGTTTACAGTTGCTGAGCAACAGCATATATATATATATATATATATATATATATATATATATATATATATATATATATATATTGCACACACACAATTATTTTAAATAAATAAATAATACATACTGTTTATTTTTACAATTCACTACAATATATAAACACTATTTTACAATGCTTATTCATCCAACAACTTAAAGTTATACATAACACACTGATTCAAGATTAATTATTTGTTATGAAAGCTCTTTTACCTTTTGTTTTCAATTTGCAAAATATAATCACTTTTATTTTTCATGTTTAAAGGCTTGGCCGCAGACTTATAAAAACATAAATAATTGTTTATATATTAAACAAACCCATCTTGCTTATGGCTGAGTATCAACAACAACAACAAACAACCAAATAAATTGCATTCATATCTTTGTTCAATCATGATTAAGTTCACCTAACATTAAAACACACTATGTAGAGTACGTATATATTATAGAAACATATTTACTAATTTAATCTCCACATTAGTGAAGAATCAACATAAAGAAAGAAAATATTTTAAATAACGTGTTTCATTGCATCTTTGCAAATTACAGAACTGAGGGGAAAACACAGCATAGCCTCAGGAAGAAATGGATGCTGCATAAACATTAACAGAAGAAATAAATGCATTCATTTCCCAGCCCTAATCATGATATATACTGTTACTGTGATATAAACACATTCCCAGCAGCATCTTTTCTGTAAAAGATTTACAAGTGTCGTATGAAACCCCTAGCCATGCGATTCCATCAAGATGTACATTAAAGTTTCATCACCAACAGCACATCCAATCAAAGGTCATTATGGGTTCAGTAGCGATGTGTGCAAGCAATATCAGAGCCTACACCGTTGGCGCCGGCTCAAAAGAGATACTGAACGAGAGAATGAGCTTGCTGACTCAAGGCTTTGTAAGGAATGATTAGTGATTCTCTCTGTTTCAGAGTGTAGAAAAAGCCTTGCCAGTCTTTTGTTGTTGTTGTTGTTGTTTGAAGTTTTTCCTCTCTTTATTGGCCTCTTGCCTCGCAAAGACCCAACAGTTGAAAAAAAACAACAAATTACAGACATGGCTCAATTCTGGCATTTCAATATACCTTGGCTGTTGTGGGTCCACAAGCAAAGCCAGAGATCCAAGTGACATCTACCAAATCTGAGAAAAGGTGTTTTGAGTCCAAAAGCTCTTTGAGGAACATAAAAGGGGGATTCATTACATAAACATTTTCTCTAATAATAGAGCGTAAGCGATGAAGACGTGGGAGCAGGAAGCTTGTGAGATTGCCTGATGAACGTCACATGGTCTGTATGGAGGATGGAAATGATGCCTGATCAATCTTTGCTTCGGCGCGGCTCCTAATTGCAGTGGCAGCTCGCAGCTAATTCCCCATGTCCCGCAGGCAGACGATAACTCCGCATGACTCGCACAACTTGTCTTTCTAAAGCCGAGGATGATGGAACAACACTTTGAGGGAGCTAATGTGGCAGTGTGCTGCGGGAACATTCGTATTTGTTCGTTTGCATTATACAGATATCATTTGGTGATGTGATTTTGAGATTATAGGATTATTTCGAGATTTGCCAATAAAAATGTGTCCGCTTAGCCAATCAACAGAAGTGCAAACTCGCCCTTCAAAATCTACTGACGGACTTGATGATGAATCATTTCTGTTTTCAAATGTTTCAAATAAATGTTTAATTAGGCCTAAAAAAATTAATTAATTTGAAAAATGTATTTAAAAATATATACCTCTTTATGCATTAAGTATATAATGTTTATAACATTATTTATATTTTAATTAAAATGTATTTTAAAAAAATTATTAATACACTAATGTTAAAATGTTAGGATCATGTGACTCTGAATACTGGAGTTATGAAGCTGAAAATTCAGCTTTAATCACAGGAATAAATTACATTTTAAAATACATTAACATAGAAAAACAGTTATTTTAAATTGGAAGAACATTTCACAATATTACTTTTTTTTTTTTTTATCAAATGGTGGCAAATGGACTTCTTTCAAAAACCTTTTAAAAATCTTACCCCAAACTTTTGAAGTACTTTGTGTATGTTTATGTATATCACCTCAACTGTTACTGTACTGTCAAAGTACTATTATCAGCATGAAATGTATTAAAGTTTATTTCAATACAGAAAACTACAATGCAAATATTGCTTGACTGAACAATTATGTCATTTTCAACTGCCATTTACACAGAAATCAGTCATCTCCACTAACAAACCAGGTAATGTCATATAAAACAAGACCCAAGGAAAGCATGCAGGAGGATTTGTTTGCAGTTCAGTAGAGAAGATCAGTGACATTTCAAGTTCAATGACATTTAATATCACACCTGTTGAAAAAATACTGACATTTAGAGGCTACTCATGATACTAAGGTTATGATGAACTATTCATATATTAAACTGATAGGCTTTCTTTTCCACTATCAGGTTGCCCCTGCTGATCCTGTACCATGTTTCCCCTGAAGAAAAACAATTTCTAGACTGGAAAATTTGTTCCAAGAAACCAGCAGAGACCAAAGAGTGGTATAATGTTCTTACCACGTTCTCAGAACAACATCTTAAAGAGCAAAAGAAAACTAAATGGCTCCCATTCTAATCAATGAATCTGCCATGTACAGCATTATTCAAATGTTGACCAATTTCTATTCATGAGCACTATTTTGATGGAATTATTGCTTGTGTATTTAAAGTACAATACAACTACACAGAAAGAAAAGTTTCTTAGGTTTTCACATGTTGAAAGACTGCAAAAGTATTTTCTTGTAAAATGTTCTCCAATAATATTTCCTTTATTTACAACTTCAAACTAATATTTTTTGCCAGGATAATTCTATAAAAAACACAGTAAAAATGAGGAAATGTCTACAAACACCCTGTAAATTTTAGTTCAAATTTTTTTTTATATATATACTTTTTTTTCTTATTTCTCATTTACATGACATGTAAGGCTGGAGTTTTCACCTCTAACATAGTAAGAGAACTTTATAAATGGGTTTTTACTGCAGCATTTTTACTCTTTTACAGTTCAAATTTGCATCTGCTTTTATATTGAAACTTTTTTTCACACTATTCAAAAGTCCTATTAAAAAAAAGTTCAGAATACTGAAGAATATCAATAAGAATAAAAAAAATAAATGTCTGACACACATGCAAAAATGTTTGCTTTGGACCAATCATCAGTTTATATTCAATGACATGACATAGAAACAAAACGACCAAAATATTGCGTCCCACAATGTCTTCATCTTAATTTGGAGGTTTTTGACAGCAAATATTGATACAGATGCAATTACTGTGATTAATTTATTAACATTTTAATAGACTGAGAGTCCTATTTAATAATCAGATTCAGAACAAGACCATTGCAGTACTATACAGTATTTCAGTACTATCTTGCTAAACTGACCAACCAAACAGTATCACATTTGGATTAAACTGCATTTCTGCTTCGACTTCTGACTGTAAAGCAGCTGTACTACTTTATAAGTACTTTAGCTGTGATTTAGCCAGACCTAGATCTATCTGTTAAAACTCAGAGATCTTCCACTCTGTAGGTAGGAAGTTATTTAAAGTAATGTTGACAAAAGAGATCTGTAGCACAGCTCGGATCCAGACTGCAGTGTGTTAAGCACTCTGTATATTTAAAGGGATTTCAGATTTGGCACGATGCCTTTTATTAATTGATTGATTGGACCCTTAAGGCGCGTTGTTTGTTGCATTTTCCCCCAGTCAGTTCTGAGCCGAGCGATTCAATAGCTAATCAAATATAAGGCTTGAGGCAGTAATCATGAACTCAGTTAAAACACATACACAATTACATTAATATTGGCTGTCTATTAGCCAAACTAATAACTTCTCTCTGGTGAGTAATTAAAAGTGATGAAGAAATTATTTGCATCACATATACAGTTTTAGAGAGCTTCTAAAGTAAGTTTTTTAACCATTTTAAATGCAGAACATCTAAAAACGTGGTAGAGTAGATCTTGAAATCTTTGAATCTGATCTGCAAAAAAAAATAATAATAATCAAACAAGGTCACTTTAATATTGCAATGGTTCTCTGAAACAGCAGTGAGATTAAAAGGGGTGCAAAAACACTTTTGCTTAGGCATTCCACATGTAGGGCCCAGTAATCTCATGTCCTTCATAAGTTCTCAACCATTTCTCAAACTGTGCTCAGATTCACCAAGGTCTGCAAATCAAAATGTAGAGATCTCAATAAATTCCAACAATTCTTATCAAATAAAAAAAACAAAAACAAAGAATGTCGCTTCTATCCACATTCATATCGTAGGTGTACTCTTACTGTATACCAACTAGTGACTCATCCGTGTCTTTTTATCTTTCCTAAAGAGAAATGTTAGAAGACACATATGAGTCAAAGTGAAAGTCTCTTCTGGTCATCAAGGCTGCATTTCTTTAATCAAAAATAGAGTACAAACAGTAATATTGTGACCTATAATTACAATTTCAAATAGCTGTTTTCTATTCAAACAAAGTGTAATTTACTACTGTAATGCAAAGCTGAATTTGATTAAATTAAACCATCAAAATATGGGGATTTTTTTTTTTTTTCCTTTTAAATATGAAGTAGGAACAAGGTATTTATCTGACGATATTAACCTATGGCAAAAAGATGGATAGAAGAACAAAAAGCTCACAGGAAAAAGCATACTGTACATCATACAATAAGTTACTAATATTTTGTTGGTTCTTTGTTGTTTTGCTTTTCATCATTTATTCCTTTTACAGCCGTCAAAAATTATGTTTGCATGATTTGGCATGTTTCATTGCATTATCACAATAAATATGCTCTCCAGAGCTGTGAAAGATCAACCTCTGAGCGGTTACAGTCACATGTACTTGGTATATATGTGTGTGTCGGTTGTGTAACAATACCTCTGGCTTCCTCTCTCTTTCTAGCGTCTTCCCCCACAGTCCCTTTACCATCTGAGCTACAGTCTGATGCTGCTGTCCTCAGGGTGATAGTGAACATGCGGAGGACTTTTCCTCTTTCTCTTATCCCTTTCATTGGAGTTTTCCTCCACCGGTCTGAAGAGGGAGGATAGATTACTGGACGAGTTGGACACATGGTTCAGTGACTTTTGCTTTTGCCCCTTCATCCACACACACACACACACACACACACACACATACTGTACATCTTTCAGAGTGTAGGTGGACAGGGTCAGGCCATGCAATCCGATCCATTTACCTTTCGTAAGGAAATCAAATTGGTGAGACGACGAGCAAAAGTCCACAAAGCCTTGAGAGCCAGAGAGAGATACATGCAGAGCTATATATATATATATATATATAATATTTATTTATTTGCCCACAAATAAATATATATGAGTCTCATGATTTACAAATGAGTTTTAAAATATCCACATTTTTTATTATTATTTTTGTAAGTTTTAATGTTTCATTTTAATGTACATTTAAATAGTTGTATTTTTTATTTTATTTTTTATTTTTAATTAATTGTCTTTATCATCTTATGCAAGGATCAAAATGTTTAACAAATTAAATTCATATCAGTCAGCTCACATGTTATTTTTCAATATAATTTTATTTTATATGACATTTATTATTATTATTATTATTATAAATAAAAAAAATTTAAAACACCAGCTGATTAAAAGTCACTGCTAAAATGACTCAGAAAATAATAAACTTCTTAGCAGCATTATACTTTTAAAGGTGACTTAAATGCCAAAATGCTTCTCTTTTTTTACTTCTTCTTTTATTTTTTGGTCACCATACCATCAATTAACAATGATGGATCTGGAGGATAGATGTAGCACTCCAGAACTCACAGTCCTTCAGAATGTGGCACAATGCAACAAATCCTGCTGCAACCGCTGCAGAGTTTCTCTCACTATCGGGGAATTCTAACTGTTCACTTTTGGAGAAGTGAGAGGCTTCTGGGATTACAGTTTGAATGCTTATCTAGCGCTCTTACATTCCCGTCTCAGACTCACCTTTCATAAAGTATTCAAATATTCTCTCTCTCATTCTCTCTCTCTCTCTCTCTCTCTCTCTCTCTCTCTCTCTCTCTCACACACACACACACACACACACATCACATATTGTCCAACCTGCTGAAATACCATTGCTATGTCAAACAGAAGACAAACTTAAATGCTGTTACCAGCCATATAGACGTTAGTCAAGGGTAGAGAGCATATGTGATACAAACTAAAGCAAGGCTATTAGGGAATCAATCAGTTTGTGTAATATGTCATAAAGACATACGTCAACCCACCAGATGCTGCACACTGGTGGTGGATGAGGAGATACCCCCTGACAATGTAAGCACTTTGAGTGCCTAGAAAAGCGCTTTATAAATGTAATGAATTATTATTATTATTTTTTTTTTTTTTACTTGAAATTCCATATTTAAGTAATTGTGTTACTTTTATTATTATTTTTATTATTATTTGTAATTATTTGTGAAGTTAACTAGCAACTTCTGACTAGTAACTTTTAAATCCCACATCATTTTTCTTATTATTGTAATACTATTACTAACAATAATACCACAATAACACTCTAGAAGGTCAACCACAGGCAGCTCAATAGGTTTTTTAACAGAGCTGTCGTCTCTTGCTCAGTTTCTCTTCATTATGGTAATCGTGTCTAACTTTCTCTATGGCCTTTGCCTTCCTTTCACTGTTTTGCGTGTAATACACATGCCACCTCAGCACTTGCTGCTGTACACGGCCCGCTGTTTCTCCTCACCTTCATTATCACTTGTTTAAAACTTTTACTGGGTATTGAATATTTGATGCAGATTAATATTTCACTGCAGGAGTGCCGTCAGGAGAGCGAATAAGCTGAGAGCAGAGCAGACATTTACTATTCTGCACCACGACTTCCTCCTCCTCTCAGACGTGGAATGAGCATGTCTTTGCCTCGAGGCAATAAACATCACATGCAGACCACTGAGTCATACATGGAGACAGACGGAGAGACTTAAACAAGTACGCAAAAGATGACGCTGATATTTGGCCGACACAGTATGAACGTGTGGTCCCGTACATTCACTCGTGTGTTTCTGCAGTCATTTCAGTACTCAAATAGGCTATTTAGTTTTCCTGTAAATGTTTGTGCTGGATTCTTTTTTGAATCAATAAATAAACTAATAAAGTGTTTTTTATGTTTTTCAAAGAAGTCTCTTCTGCTCACCAAGACTGCAGAAGTTTAAAAATACAGTAAAAACAGTAATATTGTAAAATCGTATTCTAATTTAAAATAACTGTTTTCAATTTGAATATACTTAAAGGGATAGTTCACTTTCAAATTAAATTTTGATATGTTTTAGCTTACCTCAAGGACATACAAGATGTAGGTTTCTTTGTTTCCTCAGTATTTCCCATTTTGATATTTTTAGGTCCAACCGTTCTTGTCTGTGACTCACATAATGGATGTCTATGGTCACCTCCGTAAAGAGCATGCAAAGAGGAGTCAAAATTAAACAATTCCCCATCATAAGTACACATTGATGACCTAATACAAGAAACGAACGGTTTGTGCAAGAAAACGAATCGTTTTTACCTCTTGTACACAACCACGTCCAACTGATCTGAGTTCGTGAGTGCTTCCTGATGTGACGTGCGTGCGCGCTCTGGCTTTAGTCACATCATTTAGCACATCACTCATTGTTTACCACACGCTACGCTTTCAATCTGCACTGTCTGAAATATAATGCGGTAATTGTGATAAATTAATGTTTATAATGCACCCTATAATCGTTGCGTTTATAATAAAAATACAACACATTACTCACTCTATTGACAGCGTGCCATTGGGTCCCTCTGGCATTGGACGTCGCCTCCAGTTTATACATGGCAAACTAAACACAACGTGCAAAACCCTGCGTCTCAACAGCGGAGAAAAATCACGATCTTCAGTCAGGCAGGCGTGTGATGTGATACTGTCAATGTCCTCGTCGTCGTCTTGTAGTTGTTCCATTCGTGACAACATATGCTCTCCACTTCTGTTGGCATCTCACAACACTTGCTACTAAAACACCACCAATTTTGAAGAGATTGCTGTCTCTCTGAGGCTTGAAGACGTGCTGCTGCAGCGGATCGCTCCTGAGTACTTGGTCTGTGTATTCTGTTTCAAATAAATATGGTTGTGAAAAAAATTCAACGTTGTCTATGGATATATTGAAATCGTCTTCCATTGCAATTTCCTGTACGTCTAAATATGTTTAGATCTTCACAGTGAAAGGTAATACTTCCGAAATCTGTGTAAACCATAGGCAGTAAGTGTAAACAATGAGTGATGTACACGCGTGAGAGATCGCTTCCGGCGCTTGCCGCGCTTGCGCAGACTAAAGCCAGAGCGCGTGCGCATGTCACATCAGGAAGCACTAGCGCACTCAAATCAGTTGGACGTGGTTGTGTACAAGAGGTAAAAACGATATAAATACTGTGCGTTTTCTTACACAATCCGCTCGTTTCGTGTCTTAGGTCATCAATGTGTACTTACAATGGGGAATTGTTTAATTTTGACTCCTCTGTGCATGCTCTTTGAGGAGGTGACCATAGACATCCATTATGTGAGTCACAGAAAAGAACGGTTGGACCTAAAAGTATCAAAATGGGAAATACTGAGGAAACAGAGAAACCTACATCTTGGATGTCCTTGAGGTAAGCTAAAACATACCAAAATTTAATTTGAAAATGAACTATCCCTTTAATTTTTAGCATCATTACTCCAGTCTTCATTGTCACATGATCCTTCAGAAATCATTCTGATATTCTAATATCTAACATTTCTCATTATTATCAATGTCGGAAATAGATGTGCCGCTTAATATTTTTGTGAAAATAAGTTTTACAAGTAAATGTTAAATTAAACTGTTAAATATATAATATTTAATACAAAATGATAATGTTAAAATGATAATGTGTAATATTAATATAAAATATTAAAATAATATTTAGTATTAATTTCTTTATGAAAAAATCTTAATGACACCAATCTTTTTTTTATTTTTATGTAAAGCTCCCAAGCACGTCTGCCTATATGCACAATTACAATGTTCTTCAATATCATTTGATGAACAAATCCCAAGATCTCGACAAAATGTGTACAAAAAACTGTTTTCTTCAAACACTAATAGTAGAACATAAATTAACTGAATTAGTTGATAAATTAGTTGACTTGAATAAATACCCTGCATTCTACAATATAGATATACTGTAACATACAATAAAAGTCCTTCTACATAGAAAGGAAGTGTGTTTGAAAAGAAAAGGAAGACAATGAGTTCATTTAAATGCTCACAGTGCAATCCCAGTGCAGTTAGTGCCTATAGTTGAAATGGATTGCAGGTGGTTAGGAAATAAAGCAACACTTTTTATGCTGAAATGCGAAGCTCACGTGGTCAAACTGTTGGAAAAGAGGCTTCATTCATTCATTCATTCATTCATTAAACCCCAGTCACTTAAAGGCTTTCAGAGGTTATTGATATAGCCATGAGAATGCGCTACCCTCACCAAGAACCCATATATCTGAATGTATTTTGAATGTACCAGCCACAAGTCAATCTGTAAACAGCATCATTCAGTGTCTGTTTAAGTGACTCTACTCTTTTGGGAGCTACTCTAGATTAATGACACATTTCCCATCCAGCACGTGAAGCACCGTGGATAAGGCTGAAAAAGAACATTGTGTCTGGCCACGAGCGAAGCTGGGCTGAAATGAGGCAGTCTGTCACCAGGCACCTCATACAAATCTCTCTCCCTGAGGTTTTGGACAATGAGAGGCAGGAGCAGGTTTCATTCTGTGCTCGGTCCCCTCTGGAATCTGATTAGACTGCTGTATATGGACTCCAGAGGCCCGGAGCGCTCATATAGACTCCTAAATGGAAGACTCTGTAATTTTTTCCTCCCTGTCACTCCACAACTGCATTTATTTTTTTTTTTTTTAATGCAGCAGCCCCTCACACATCTGAACCTGTTTATTAATATGCTGCGAGAGCCCCGTAAATAATAAATAAATGGCGTCTGTGTATATCTGTGGGGAAGTGCATCTCAAATGTAGAAACGAGCCTTTGTGAAAGCTTTAGGAAATCAATGAAAATAAAAGGGGGAAAAATATTTTCTCACTAGGGATTATAATAGTACAATTCAATAGTTGATAGCAATGCCAGTAAATTTTTTTATGATTCTCAATATCAGTTTTGCAAATTTTGATACAATAGAAGAAACTAATGCAATTTAATTTAATCCATTTAAAAATACAATCTAAAAAGTATCAATTTAAGATACAATTTTTACAAATCAGTATAAAGATGAAAAGTATTCAAGTATATGATAAAATAATAATATTTAAGTATTTTAAATGTATATAATAATAATAATAAAAACATTTAACTCAAAATACCTAAATATTGTACTTGCAAAATAAGTTTTTACAAGTAATGGTTTAAGTAAACTATTAAATATATATTTTAATATAATATAATAAATATTATTAAAACTAAAACTAATTGAATTGAATTTAACAAGTGAACAAGTAATATCATGTTCATATCCAGATAAAGTTTTCATAACTGTGAAGTTTACACATAATTGTTGTATATTTAATGTAATAAGATAAATATAATTATATATATATATATATATATATATATATATATATATATATATATATATATATATATATATATATATATATATATATATATATATATATATATAATTATTAGTGCTGTCAAGTGATTAATCATTTAATCATGATTAATCAAATCCAGAATACAAGTTTTTGTTTACATGATATAAGTGTGCTTTGTATATTTATTATGTATATATAAATATATACATGCTTATATATGAAATATATGTATTTATAATATAAATTATATTAATTTAAATATAGACATAAATATATGTAAATATTTTCCAAATGTGTGAATGTATATATGCATGCAAATTTATTTAATACAGAAGTAAGGCAAGTATCATTACATCTTAAGCTACAGTATAGTAGGCTTTTAATCTGACAAACCGAGACAGTGTGAAAACCTGTGCACATCTCATATCTTGTTTTCTTCATTACTTCATCATAACCTTTTCACAGATTAATCCTTACAAAAACATAAAACGTGTCTAGCATCAGGAGACCCAAAAAGCACAATGTGCAAAGCCTTTATCCAATACTAAAACATATTCCTTTATCTTCATCTTCAGTTCATGGAGGATGCAACATGAAAAGACATTATTGTGATTTAATTTCCCACTGGTACAGGAACACTCACACAAGCAGCTTGGCCTGTGTCCACTTCTCTCATCTTCTCTGTAATACCCTCTATTAGGTTCTCACACCATCAGTTGACCAGGATAACCAGGTCCAGAGATGGTTCTAGTGTCAACGGATAGCAGGCTTAGCCTGTGATCACTGGATACGGATGCACTTTTACATTTAATTACTGAACATTTAATCATTCAGCAGGCGCTTTTATCCAAAGCAACTTACAAACTCATCGAAATTCATTCATTGAAATCATCATTTTCTCATCTGCTTATTTAAAAGCTTTGAAAGTCATTTGAATTAATTTGGTGATTAGTAATGAAATTTACGTCAATATTCACAAATAAATAAATAAACAACATAGCACATGAGTAACATACTTTCAGCATGAGTCATTGGCATTTTATGGCATTTTAATGGTTCCTTTAAAAAGTCTAATTGTGTGATAGCATAGAGTAAATAAAATATAAGGTTAGAATGACATAAATGGCACAAATGTTTGTATGAACTATTATTTTAACCTTATAAAGCCTACTGTAGTATATTTGATACATTTCTAACCCCTGTAAATTTTCAACAGGGGAAACAATCTACTACATGCCTTCTGTCATCTGACTGATATACTTTTTAAGAAGGTAATTGTACCTTTTAGTGTAATTGTAAAAATGTCCCCCTTTAGCTCTAAAATTGTCTTTATTTTTATAAGGTAAACTTAAGAATGTAAATATATAATTTTTTTTTTTTTTTTTTTAGAAAGTCATGTTCAGTTCCTCTTCAGGAACTCAAGCTGCGTCGAGAACGAATGGGAAACCCATCCAGCATGACGTCTCTAAATAACGTGTATAATCAGTCCAATGGAAGGGCGAGACGTCATAGGCGGGTGACGTCAGAGACCAGGAAGCATAAAAGCATGAGCGGCGAAGCCGGTAATCAGCCTTGTGTCTTCAGCAAGCGCTCTGTGTGTCAGTCGCTATCTGTTTGTGAGTCTTATGTAGTGTCGTTTGTCCACTGATAAACTCCATTGTCAAAGTCGATGAGCTCGCCCGTTGCACAAGCACCAGTTACAAAAGCATATTATGCCTAATATTATAATAAGCAGCATTAATGAAGAGTGGAGCTCGCGCAGTCGGCTCTCGGGGGGCTGATTGTGCTTTTCTCGCTGTTAAGCGCTACGCTCTCGCCGGGCATGCTCCGAGGAGTGTGTCCGTGCATGCGATCTTGCTAGGGGTGTAACGATTCACTCGTTTTCTCGATGCATCGATTACAAACCCTGTCGATTCATATGCATCTATCTTGAAACATGATTTTTGAATCGTGAATCTCCGATCTTGGACAGTAATCGATTCAAAATGCTAAGAATCGAATGAATCCCGATTTCTATAGCGATTCAATGCTTTCAAAATGTATACACATTAAATTACTACACGCACGAATTAATGGAGACCTTGAAGAGTGTTCGTGAATCGTGCCTCTTATCTGTCCTTCACGCGCTCCACTGTTTACCGACTGAGACTGTCACAGGATTGCGCTCGCGCTCCGTTCGTCTCTGATGCAGCTGACGTGTGATCTATAGGACTCATGGCCAGTAATGCTAACGTGAAGTAGTTTTATTTTTCTGTAGTTTGTCAATGGTTCTCTGCATCTTACCGACGGAGTTACCGGAGCCGTCGACAGCTGTATTTATTGCATGGACGAAGCAGAAATGTAAGTGTCTAAATCATACGCACAGATCCATTGAATGATAAATGTTTTTAAACAATGCGGATGAACCGAATATACGAAGGAAACTTTTAAAATTAACCACAGCATTAACAACGACCTTGAAATAAGAGCACGAGATTTATTTGATAATATGCATGAAAGTAGCCTAGCGTTTGTTTCATTAGCAAACAGACATCTGGCGCGTTTTCTCTCAGAATCATTCGCTGATGGAGAGGAAAAGTTAAATAGAGATGAAGACGTTTTCACACTGAAAGAGAAGCGAACTCGCTCTCATAGACGTGCCAGGCTATATCTGCAGCTAAACTGAATAAAAGCAGAATGAACTGATGAAACCCACAAACAATTTATGAATGACGCAGTGCTAATTGACATTTATTACAGTACAGAAACTATAAAGTATATTTTCTACCTTATTCTGTGCAGAAAATTTTAATAATTGCTAATTAAATGTAGCCTAGTATATAAAACAATCATAAAATTGCCATTAGGAAAAAAATATCGATTACAAATGATTGATTATTCTCCAGCAGTGTATTTGATTTATTACAGCTAATTAAAAGTAATTAAAAAAGAAGATAATTCCTAGTAAAAAAAATAATAATAATTATAATTATTATTATTATTAATATTATATAGGCTACATACATAAAATGATTGTATTTGACATTTCTGTCACTTCTGAAATTATGGCTACGCCCCTGGTGTGACAAAATGTTAGCTTATACATAATACTCTTTAAGCTCTTTTTTAAAAACTTGGCTTACATACATTTTTACGTATGCCATGTCACATCATTAAACTATCATTTAACAATGGACAAAAGTTAACCTATGGTTCTCTAACCATAAATGCTACTGTAATTTGCCCCCTGACTAAGCATTTAAAGAATTTAGTAGAAGCATTTAAATAATCCCATGAATGCACTTAAAGAATGCATAATCGAATCGTTATAATCGAATCGAATCGAATTTAATTGTGAATAGAATCTAATTGAATCGTTCTAAAATTGCAAAAATCGTTCTTGAATCGAATCGAAAACCTATGAATCGTAATCGAATCGAAGCCTTGCCAAAGATTCACAGCCCTAGATCTTGCAGTTGCGGTCGCGCTGGTGCTGAGGCACGGCAGCGTCCGCGATAGCGGGAATCGCACATGATCTGGCGAACGGGTTGGAGACGGCTCGTCCTATCTCCACCCGTGTTCACTAGATCTAGAGCTCGTTCTCGAGGCTTGGAAACCAGCGCTGTGGTTTCTTCGCCCTCTGAGACAGCTCGCTGCTGCTGCATGCTCTCTCACCGGGCACGCTCCGAGGAGTGTGTCCGTGCATGCGATCTTGCAGTTGCGGTCGCGCTGTTGCTGAGGCATGGCGGCGACCGCGGGAATCGCACATGACGCGTCCCTCACCGGCTGGGGTGTGGTCATGAGTGGCCACCCTGCCCGCGGTCTTTGGAGTGGTCGCCATCTGACATGGCATATCTACTGCCTGGAGATGCTGGCCATGCTTCGTGCACTTCGTTATTTTCTCCCAGACCTAAGAGGTCACCATGTGTTGGTTAGCAACGGACGCGTCCCTCACCGGCTGGGGTGTGGTCATGAGTGGCCACCCTGCCCGCGGTCAGTGGAGTGGTCGCCATCTGACATGGCATATCAACTGCCTGGAGATGCTGGCCATGCTTCGTGCACTTCGTTATTTTCTCCCAGACCTAAGAGGTCACCATGTGTTGGTGCGCACCGACAACACAGCGGTGGTCTCTTACATCAACCACTAAGGAGGTCTCTTACATCAACCACCAAGGAGGTCTGCACTCACGCCGTTTATACAACTAGCATACCAGATCCTTGTGTGGACCCAGGACGAATTCCTCTCGCTCAGAGCAGTTCACATTCCTGGGCATCTTAATATGGGAGCACCTGTTGAGGCAGGTGGCCGAGGCCAGGGGAATGGCGGCTTCATACCGAGGTGATGAAGCAGAGTTGGAGAGGTTGGCCAGACTCGGGACGATCTGTTTGCGACTCGAGAGACATCGCACTGTCCCCTCTGGATTCCTCTGACTCATCCAGCTCCACTGGGGCTGGACGCCATGGTACAGACGTGGCCGAGGCTTCATCTGTACATTTTTCCCCCGATTGCTCTGCTCTCCGGAGTTCTGGAGAGAATGCGCCAGGACGGAGTCCGGCTACTGTTAGTAGCCCCATTCTGGCTGGGCCGGGTATGGTTCCTTTGAAAGTCTGGCGGCATGGGCATTCTCGTTCCCCATTCGTTCTCGACGCAGCTCGAGTTCCTGAAGAGGAACGTCTAAGGTTACGTATGTAACCCTGGTTCCTCAAAGGAACGAGATGCTGCGTCGCAGTGCCACGCTTCCGGCATCTCTGGCCGGCGCTTGCTTCATCCTTTAAGGCTGATTACCTGCTTCGCTGCTTATGCTTTTATGCTTCCTGGTCTCTGACGTCACCGGCCTATGATGACTCGCCCTTCCATTGGACTGATTATACACGTTATTCAGAGACGTCACACTGGACGCGTTCCCCATTCGTTCTCGACGCAGCGTCTCGTTCCTTCGAGGAACCAGGGTTACATACGTAACCTTAGACGATTTTCAGGCTTTTGAAGAACATTTATTTGTTCATTTTTCAATCATCATTGTGTATTGCATTATATGTTTTAAAACTACAGAGCTTAGATCATAAAACGTAGCCCTTATATATCATCTTATTGAAATATCATTGGTAGATAAAGAATGACAACTGATATTGATGTGAATTTTATAGTCTGTTGTACTGTTATAAAGATCTCATTGATTTACATTACAAGCTCTCAAATTTTCATCTAAGTTTTTGGCCATATAGATATTAGAATCTACACCAAATTGCATATTTTTACTCAGTTTGGGCCTCTGAAAAAAAAATTGTTGATGATGTACTTGTATAAGATTGATGTATAAATTATTATAGTTTAAAAAAAACTGTTCTATTTCAAGATATGACACTTTTCAGACTATTATTTCAAACGTCAGGTTTAAACCCTAAATCCCTGATGTTGTTGCACATTGTTGGTAAAGTGCTTTACTGACAGGAAACCCAAACAATCGCAGACAACATTAATATTTAAATCACTCTCTGGGTAGACACAAGAGAAAATATCTAGCCTGTAATCGCTCTAAATTTATCCTTTCCATCTCCTGCTTTCTTCCTCCATACCTGCTTCTCTCAGTTGCTGGCTCTTGAAGCACAGGTTCGCTTTCATTTCCCCCCACAGATGGAGTCGCACTCAGACTTGGACGTGTTCCTTTTTTGTCTCTCTCTTTTTTCCTCAGATCTCAGCAGGGACCTGGCAACTCTCTATCCTTCCGTCTCACTCTCAGCTCATCTGTTTCTGTGCTTTTGAGCTCACAGATGTGGATCCCCATCATACTGAACAATCTCATTTCCTCTTAACTGTCTGATTTCAGTTCAGACGTCCTTAAAAGTCCAGCATATGTGCATCTGCTGCTGTCTATAGGATGATGCATAAACTGGACATGAACAGACGATAATCTCAGGAAACAAAACCGGCAAATGACATCTAAATATCTCAAATGTGTCTCCTAAACTGGTTTTGCTTCAGAGCCCAGAATAGTAATGAACTGACACATAAACTAAAAGGAAATGTATTAAAATCACATATTTACACAAACACATAATGTGATTAATTCTTTTAATAACTGTGCTCCATCATACTTTTCAACCAGTAAGTAAGCCCATATTTCAAAGTGAAATCAATTCCCTACATCTGTTACATTTGAACCTTCTTTCTCTCAGAAAAACTTCACACTTGACTCTTATTAAAAAAAAGGTTCTTTATTGCCATTGATGGTTCCATGAAACCTTTCCATTCCACAAAAGGTTCTAAGAAAAAAAAAAGGTTTTACTAAGAATGTTCTTGGGGAACCAAAGAATGGTTCTTTAAGGCATCACTTCAAAACACCTTTTTGATCCTTCAGTTTTTAGAGTGTATAAAAGGTAAACGGGCTGCAAATTGAGTTGCACATTGACTTAAAGCTCTCATAAGTGCAATCTGTGTCACTCCGCCCTCTGGGTCGGATCGAGGTCGGATCATATTCACACCTTAAACGAACCGTACTAGAGTTCGTTTGGAACCGAACTAAGAACACTTCTTCAGCTGGGTCTCGGTTAGGTTGTTTGGTGCGAAAAAGAGTGTGATTGCTGTATACACACCTGCCAAATAGATCTGCACCAAAGGAGGAAACGAACCAGAGTTCTTTTCAATAAAACAAGACAGGAGTGAATACATCCTTAGACTCACATAGCAGGACTGTCTGATCCACATTGCAGCACATTCTGGCAAAGAATTGCTTGTTTTAAGACGGGAAAAGACTGTCTGATTGTTGTTTACAATGACTTGCTCAGATGCAGGTAAATCTGAAATCAGTTACAACCCAAACGCACTGCAGAATAAAATTAAGATGATCTAAAGGACACTTGGCTTGTTTACTTGCTACGGTCTCAAACATAACTGTTGAATATCTTTCAAAGACGCAGTGGCACAAACCTCACAGACATTGCCAAATGCATTGATGCCTTCTTTGGAAGCCCTCATCATAGCAGACTGGGAACTTGTAAACATGATATTGTTTCAAAGTGAACTGAGACAGATTCACAGAACTGTGTCAAGCATAGTTCTCAAGTGGTTTTAGTTTAGTGCCTAGACCTGGTTTGATGCTCTTGGAAAAAAACTTTTTTTTTGCCACATTTGTCTTGCTTTTAACATATGAGACATGAATTTGCGCCAAATGACTAGACGTTAATTGAACACAATACACTGCAAAAAAAAAAAAAAATTGCGCTAAATGTCTTAATAAAAACATCTTTAAAATAATTTCACAAAATAAATAACAAATGTAATATAAATACTTTTTTCAAAGATGCATTTAATTGATTTAATTGCATTTGATGCTTTTCATAAAAAAAAAAAATAAAAAAAACATGTTTTCAATACTGATAATGACATTTTACTTGAGCACCAAACCAGCATATTATACAGTTCATATATATATATATATATATACACACATAAAACACCAGTTGAGGACCAGCTGATTTTTGCATATTTTTTGCCGTTTATGCAGACTTATGCAACTTATGCATCATTCTGTGAAACATCTTTTTGCCTGATACTAATAATATAATTACAAACAAGTTTAAAAGATCACATTTTATTTATATGTTGACGTATTACTCACCAGGATGTTAAAAAGTAATAAGCTGGCTTAACAGTCAACTCACTATTTGGCAAGGACAGTTGCATATTTCCCTAGTAAACGCATTCCCTCAAACTCATGCATATTAAGACCTAAAATGGGCAGCAGTTCATTTCAACTCTATTCCAAAGTATGACTTCCATTGAGTGTAAAATACTTTGAAATTAAAGGTGTCTTACCTGTATATGATACAGGCACAGTCTCTGCAGGTGCCACAGTTCTCAATGTCCTGTCCTGTTCGGTACGTGTGTCTTCTGAAACACACACAAGACAACAATTACCAGGGTTTTTTAAAACTGTGAGCATATTATAATGAAAGAAGACCTAATAACTTTAATGCTATTGCTGACAAAACACATAGATTGTTTATTGCACAACCTAAAGCATGTAAAGTATGTTGAATCAAATGCAGCTGAAGCAGCTCATGTTCGTTGCGTCTTTGAGGAATGACTCTTCTGAGTGTCTGACTGTTATGTAAGAGTGAGTCACAGCTAACAGAACTATACTATCGTTCTGCTTAATTAAAACACTTTTGTTAGTGTGTGTTTATATATTGCGAGTGTGAGACAGAAGACATATTCTGTGAATGCCAAGTTTGTATTATGCATGCATTAAATTTACATGCAGTTATGACAGATATCTTCAGGAAGTCAACACACAAATGGATTAGTTGTAGTTGTCTCTGCACATTAAGGCCTGGTTTCACAGACAGGGGTTAGGTTAAGCAAGGTTTAGGCCATAGTTCATTTAGGAAATTTAAGTCATTTTTATAAACATGCCTTAGAAAAAAACACTACTGATGTGCATCTTGTGACAATACAAGGGCACCGACATATTTTAAGATCAATCAGTTCAAGTTTTTTTTCAGTTGAAACGGCTCAAACTTAGTCTGGGACTAGGGGGGTAAGTATTGTAGCATTTAGCACTTTTAAGGGCTCTTCTTTTTACACTATATTACAGCAATGCATATGATTTCACACAGACATCAGGTGCTGTTAAATAAAAGCATGTGGCAGGAAGACTATATGCACGCATTCATACATGTCACATACGGTTACGGAGTCTCACATGGGATAACAATGCTAGCCTGATTTAGCAGCTCTACACAATGAGGACTAATTATACATCACAGATTTCCGGAATCTTCCTCCTCGGCTTCTGGAATTAAAGAGCTGATGGTAATCCTGAGGTTCTTGAGCAGCGCTTAAATAATCCACAGATGGGAATCAATCATAGAGAAACTTTATGTTAAGATCTTTGATTTATTTGTATAAAAAAAAATTGACCAAGATGCTTTATATTTAGAATAGCCTGCACTTTACACAAAACATTAATCTGTAACGTGCATACATTCATCCCAGTTATTTTAGTATAATTTATTTAGCTTCTTTTGTTTTTGTTTAAATTTAAATTTTATTTTGCATTTTAGGATTTTTTTGTTTTAGTTTGACCAGATTCTGTACTTCAAATTCAATTTAGTTCACTTTGTTGCCAACACAACATTTCTACTTTCTATTAATTTTTGTTGTAGTTTTTTTTTCCATCTAATTTTTAATAAGCTGTACTTAATTTTTATTTTTATTTCTGTACTTAAATTAAAATATATTCAAAACTTAAAATGTATTCAGTTGCCAATGCAAAATTTCTACTTCTTTCTATTTAGGTTTAAGCTTTTCATCAGGCTTTCAATTTTTATATTATATTTCAGCTCTACAAAAATGACTGTTAATATTTAGTTTTTCTATATGTATTATTTCTATCCATCCATCCATAAAATTGTATATGCATCTACATAGTGTATTAACTGCAGAAGTGACAGCTTAAACATTAAGGTAAAATGTCTTTAAAGGTCATCAGTCTTGCTCTCTCCTTCTCACATGCGCGCGCACACACACACACACACAATCAAGGCAACAGGCTCATTAAAAGCTGGTTAACCCATTCACTGGGGGACAGCCTAGTCATTTGTCATCAACACAACACAGCTCCTGTGTGTGTGTGTGTGTGTGTGTGTGTGTGTGTGTGTGTGTGTGTGTGTGTGTGTGTGTGTGTGTGAACATTTCTATTCTTATAATGTGAGAGTAGCCAAAATAAAAGAGGAAAGCAGTGAAATAATCAATAGTCCTTATTCCCTGGAAGCCGTGTGACATTTGAACTGAAAACAGCAAATAAAGATTACAACTATTTGAAATAAAATATAACCACTATATCCTAAATAAACATATAAATAAACCATCTAAAAAGCCATCAGTCATAATTGGTGGTCATCAATCACTACAGATATTTTGTTAAGACTAAAAAAAAAAAAAAATAAAAAAAAAATGAAATTCAGAGAAATAATCAGGGAAAAGATGGACATTAGAGGGTGCATTAACCAAAAAATAGTCTTTACTTATTCAAAATATTTTGTTATTTTAATAAAATTAAATATAAGGTATCTGGTGAATTGTGTTTCCCTACTTTGGGAACATTCCAGTAAACTAGGGATTGCAAATGAAGAGGATATGGTGCATGAAGGACAGGTCAAATCCTGCTGTTGTTTTTAAAGCGAGCTGTGCTTTAACTTCTATACGCATTCATCTTAAAATTCAACACAACTTAATGCATTAAGATATTTAGGTCCTCTCAAATATTTTTAATTTCATAAGAAAGTTATTAAGGATAATATCTTCCTAAATGCTTCTAAAGGTGCATTCAAAGCAATGCTTACAAAGCAGTTGACACACAAATCGCAAGAATGGTGATAAATCAACAAATGTAAAAAGATGAGCTCTGAACATCACAAAATAAAAAAATAAATATCAATAGTGAGAAAACAAAGACAAAAATTTTAAACAACAACAAAACAATTATCGGTGTAATTCAAATAACTGTATATTTCATGTTTGCTGTTCTTGCTGCAATATATGTGAAATCATTTTTTTTTTAATGCTTATTGACAGCAAGCAAAGTTATTTATTGTAGTAGTTATTGGGTCGGTTTAAGGGATCTAGAATATGGTCATGCAGAATAAGGCATTATCATGTGCTTTTTAAAGAACTAAAAAACAGCAGATATGCTAGTAATATGCATGCAGCTTGTAGACAGCTTGTTAACAGTGAATAGTGTTATCTTAAGTATTATAGAATTATATTAGTCTAACGTTTTTTTTTTATTTATTTAGTTTCATACAACTTACTCAAAACATCTGTAAACTGGGAAGTTGCTTTTTTATAGTGCTGTAACTTCACAATGGCAACTTGTGCACAAGAAGAAGTGACAATTTTGCAATACAAATCACTTTTCGTAAAGTCTCTTATCAGTCTGAAACAGGACAAATGCTTAAGAAATGTGGCAGAAGATTGATAAATGACATACTTCACAAGTACATCTTAAAAATACTCGAAGTGTTCTTAGATCTGTTTTCTGGGATGACCTTTCAGTGTTAATTATTGAGAGAGTCGCTCTGGGGATTTGAGTGTAAGGTTGAATTAATTATCCGTCTTTTCCAGGTTAACTTAATACAGCAGTGAATGATTCATATAGAGCAGAAGTTTTAACGTTGCTATTTTACATACTGGTGCTCAATTGATTCATACAGGTTCTACTTGAATCTGAGATTAATGTGAGAAGTCATTTCATTGCCACAACAATAGTTAAGTCAACAAGAAAATCAAAACTGAAACTTCACTGTAAACAAATAATTTTTTTAAGTTACTATGTTTTACAAGAAAATACTATTTCAGTCCCCCTAGTTTAAAATGTCACATTTAATGTGTTACTTGTAGTTATCTGTGGAATTTACTAGCAATTACAGAATGAAAACACCAAAGTTTCTAGACCAGTTTCTACACATTTTTAAAGAAATAATATACAAAAATAAAAAAAAGACAGACACATTGAATAATACATGACATTTTGAAGTAGAAAGACTGAAATAGTATTCACTACAATAATGTTCATTTATCTTCAAAAATATATATTTGTAAAAAACTAAATTCAGTGCATGTTTTTTATTTTATTATTTTTATTTTTTATAATAACTTAATATCTTAATATAAATAATAACTTGCTCTACCTCAGAAACAACCCCTCTTTTCCTGTTGATGTCTCTTTGGTCATGCAGGGGATTATACCATAAATCATTAGCCAAACAGTTATTTTTTTATACATGGTTTCAGCAAAATCACAATTTGTCTGGTTTCATTCTGTCATGGAAAGTAAACTTTTCACAATTCATTAAAATCATGATGATTAAAGTTAGGTTCTATCTCTCATTTTCTCTTGGAGAATATCCTGTTTCACAGGAAACACGTCGTAGAAGAAAATGGCTTGCACACAGTATTGTGTGAATTAAGATTAAGAGATTAAAATCTTAGTTTATACTGTTCTATTAAGAGGAACCTGATAATAGCCTTTAAGCAAATCAAACTTACTTACGAACCTGGCCGATCCTACCCGGTTAACACAGTCTTCAACCCTTGGGAGCAGAAAAGAGTCTGGCTTGGTGATGTTATTTAGCTTCCGATAATCGGTACAAAATCTATACGTCCCGTCAGGTTTACTAACTAGAAGGCAAGGTGAAGCCCAACTGGAAGAAGGTTCTGCCAAACCATTATTCAAGAGATACTTCACCTCTGCCTCTAGTTGCTGCTGTTTCTCGAAGGCCACCCGATAAAACCTCTGCCTTATCAGCTCAGTGTCACCCACATCAATGTCGTGTTTGATCAAGTGAGTGCACGACGGTGTGTCTGAAAACAAAGCAGGAAAGTTAAAAATCAATGGCTCAACTTCTAATGCCCTCTCCTTGGACAAATGCTCAAGTAGTGTGTCCAATTCAGACAACTTCTCGGAGTTCTTCAACAGAGGCTGGAGCACACAGTCGTCTGGGCTAACCACATCCTCATCACCACCCGCTGCCACCATGTGGCAAGAGAAACTAGATATCCCAGCAACTGCAGCCAAAGCAACAGACTTAACCTGGTCACCAGTCTCTGCTGCCCCAGAAACCGGAGACCTACTGTAATAAGGTTTCAAAAGATTGATGTGACACAGTTGCGTAGTACGCCTACGGTCAGGAGTTGAAACTGGATAGTTCAGGTCTGACACCTCCCGAACAACAGTGTAAGGACACGCATATTTAGCAAGAAAGGGAGAACCGGCTATCGGCAACCGCGTCAGAACCTGAACTCCCAGACTAAATACTCTCGGCTCAGCCCGGCGATCATACCAGCTCTTCATTTTCTTCTGAGCCTTAGTCAGATTTTCTACAGCCATCTCCCCAGCTAAGAACAATTTCCGGCCAAAGCCGTTCACATACTCCAACAAGTTAGTAGGACTTTCAGGACACTTCACCTTATCCCACAGGACAGTTAAAGGCCCTCGAACTCTATGGCCGAACACCAAATCATTAGGTGAGAAACCCGTACTTTCCTGTGTTACCTCACGTGCTGCAAGCAACAACCATGGAAGCCCTTCTTCCCAGTCTTTGCTAAGCTGAACACAGTAACTCCTAAGCAGTGACTCGAGTGTCTGGTGAACACGCTCCAAAGAGCCTTGGCTCTGGGCGTGATAAGCACTACTGAGCTGATGTTTAACATGCAACTGCTCCAGCACTTCTGAAAACATATGTGATGTAAAATTGGAGCCTCTGTCACTCTGAATAATCTGTGGAATACCAAAGATGGAGATAAACGGAGAGAGAGCCTTCACCACCGACTTTGTAGAAATTGTACATAACGCATAGGCAGCCGGGTAACGGGTGGCCTGACACATCACAGGCAAAAGCTAAACACACCCTGACTTAGATGGAGGCAATGGTCCAACACAGTCGATTAGCAAATACTCAAATGGGTTCCCTAAAACTGGAATAGGGTAAAGTGGAGCGGGCTTGATCACCTGATTAGGCTTTCCAGTTAACTGACATGTATGACAGGTCTTAATGAAACATGCCACATCCTTCTTTAGGCCAGGCCAATAGAAGTACTTCATAAGTCTGTCATACATCTGAGCTACAACAAAATCACTAAATGACAGAGAAGATGGCAAATCTGGCAAAACAATAGGCTGCAAATCAGGCTTACGATTTTTCTCTAAAACCTCAGTTCCAGAGGCACGGTTCATGGCATGTGTTACTGCACAGGCAGTAAGCACCTCAGGTAAGCTCTGCAGGCTACTATCAGCACCTGATGGGATAGATGGAACACTCTTAACCACCACAGGTGGCGGCACATCATGCCAAACACGCTCTCCAGCCAAGTTATTACCCAAGATGAGATGTACACCATCTACAGGCAACAAATGGCGCACAGCAATGACAACCTCACCCTGAACCAGGTCTGACTGTAGCTCAACCCTATGCAGAGGAACAGTTACGACCCCCAACCCAATTCCCCTCACTAAAACATTACCAGTGCTAGACTCACTAGAAAGAGGCAAAACAGACTCTAAAAGAAAAGATTCACAGGCCCCCGTATCTCTAAGAATTTTAACTGGCACCTTTGCAGAGCTGCCCACCAACGATACAAAACCATCTGTAATGAAAGGGGAGTAATCATTGACATCGGCTTCAATTACCCCCGAACGCCTATACTGGCTAGATCCAACAAGGCTGTCTGGCGACAAGTTAGAGGCCACACCCATTTCAGGGTTTGACCTAATCTCTGTGTGGATGAACTCAGACTGTACGCGCGCACCAGAAACGGCAAGAGCAACCGGTCTTGAAGCGCCAGGTTTGCTCCTCTGGCCCTTTTCTTTCAAGGCCGGACACTCGTTCTTCCAATGCCCCTTCTCTAAACAGTAACGACAAGCATCCGTATCTGCCCTGCCACGAGACTGTTCTTTGGCACCTGACTGACTAGTGGCAGTATTAGAAAAAACAGAACGTTCACTGAAACGTCCAAAGCGCTGCTCACGGTAGCTCCTCCCTGGATTATATTCTTTAAAACTTTGCCTGTGCGTTAAAACATATTCACCAGATAAAACTGCGGTGTCTGCTGCTGTTTTTACCTTCCGCTCATTTATATATACTGCAATTCGATCAGGGAGGATGTTTCTAAATTGCTCTAAAACAATTAAATTACACAATTCTTCAAAGGTAGAGATGCCTACTGCAACACACCAACGATTGAAATGACAATTCAGCTCTCTTACTAGCTCTGTATAAGTCTGCTTTTCTCCCTTTTTCCAATTACGAAATCGCGGTCTATATGCTTCTGGAACTAACTCATACTTTAAGCACAGAATCTTTCACGCTTTTATAAAACCTTTCTTTCATGCACCGATAAAGCAATAAACGCCTCTTGCGCTTTTCCAACTAGAACGCTCTGAAGTAACAACGTTCGTTCAGGATCACTCCAACCACGATCATCTGACACGCTTTCAAACAGTGAAAAGAAAACATCCGGATCTCTCTCATTAAACCTTGGTAGCAATCTGGCCATATTAGAGATATCAGAGGTGCGCGCTGGTCCAATCGGAACACCGCCACCGGTATCACCAATAATTTTCCCTTCTGCAATCAACCTAAAACGTTCTAAAGTAACTTCTCAATCCCTTTTAATTTTAGTATATTCTAGTTCACTAGTTCACGCTTACATATAATTAGCTGAGGTATGGTATGCGTATTTGGCGTGCTGTCCGGGGAAGGGCTCCGAGCTGGGGAAGGGCTCCGAGCTGGGGAAGGGCCCGAACCTAGAGTACCCCCTCCCCCTTCCCCTCCCCCTTCCCCTTCCCCTTCCCCTTCCCTTTCCCTGTCTATTTATAAAGTGAACTCAAAGTGAGGAGATGGGGTGGAGGAGGGATGCTGATAAACCGTCAAAGGATAGAGGTAAGTCAGCGATATTTATACTATGGGATTGATTACTTGATTATGGTCCACCTGTGTTGATTAGGCTAAGTATCTGACGCGCTCCTCCCGAATCTTGTTAATAAAAACGTCATTTGACGTTCAGCTTCTCTCTCTCGACGTTCAACTTCACGCTCTCTTTGCTGCATTTCTAACAGCTCTTTTTGTTGTTCAAAGGTAAGACCAAAATTACTGCGAGACTCACCCAAACTTGCTCGTGGCGTTGAAGCACCTTCAGGATCCAACTCATCCATTGAGGCTATTGATGGGAGAATTTTTCTTTCAGCCAGTTTAGTTCTAACCACCTGCCTTATCTGCGACAATTTCGCATTTTTTCTCAAGCCCAATTCAAAATTATAATGTTCACTAACTTCACACAACTGCTCCTTAGTCAACGTATCTAAAACCTGATCTGATGGAGCAGTGAAAAATCTATCCAAAGTATCCATTTATTTCCTCTGCCGTTTTTGCTTTAACCCTTAAACCATACTTTTAAAGTGAGCACCTTTATCAATTTAAGTACGGCCACCATGCTGCAGCTACAAGACAAAAAAAAAAACACTAACGGAGCTGCCCTGCACACGTCGATCCACTTCATGCATATCCCTAGAGCAGAGATCTTTAATACACGATATCAGTGGCACCTAACTTCCCTGACAAAAATGCCGTTAAAGCAGGCATCCACGACTGTGCCCTCCGCCCAGGAAATAGCACAAAAACAAATAACTAAAATAACAAACAAGTGATAAGTGCTTAGCAGGGGTTCGCAAAGCTCCAATGGCTACAGCATCAATTATTTTTTTCCTCGCAAACTCAGCGAAGGCCCGCACCTATCCAACAATGGACCACCCCCAATACTTTAACCTCGCTGTATTTGAACAACCCCAGGCACAAACAAACCAAATTATCTATTTGACCTCCCGCACCGAGATAATGCAAAAAAAAAATCTCAACCTAATTAAACCAATCCGCGTGTCTTTCCCACTAATTTACCATGCGTTAAATGCCCAAACAAACTTACTGTGCCGGATCACCTATAGGATCCGAATACAGTCAACAAATTAGGCACGTTAATCAAAACGACCTACAATACTAAGTGTGTTCAACAACAAACACTATTAACTCCTCCAACTCAATTGAGAACTGCAACAAAAAAACGCATATTTACCAATCGATGATTCAACATCCCGGACGAGATCCCCAAATCTGTTACATGCCTGACTCAAAGCGCAACAGAGTAGGGAAAGACACGAGGAATAGCAATAGATTCTAGATTTATTACGTAAATAGAATTTAACAAAAATGTAATACAGTCAGTAATGAAGATAGCTTTAAAAAAATAAAAGTGTAAGCAATCAGTATAATGAGGTGCAGTGAATAAGCAAAGCAAAGCAAAGCAAAACAAAATCGTAGTCGGTGCGGGAGAGATGGAACAGCGGCAGTCCCCTCAGCCCCTCCCGGTCTCATCTACAGCATCTAAAGGCCCAGATCAGGAACTAATTAACACAACTCCAAACACCTGTGCCCAGCTCACCTGTAAGAGACAGACGCAGCACACAGACAGGAGGAGCCAGGCAAATCCATGACACTATTAAAAGATTAAAATATTAGTCGATATTGTTTTATTAAAAAATTTAAATATTGTTCTACTAAGAGATTAAAATATTACTCTCTATTGTTATATTAGAAGAGATTTTTTAGTATTTTTACATTGCTGTATCTTTGGATATTTTATTTGCTGGTAAGCAATTTTGTATTTTAGCCTCTTTGAAGTAAAATAACAGCTCAGATCGACTCCCAAGCTATTCTGATGATCTAGAAGAAATTCAAAAGAGATTTGACACAACCAAGCAAATGTTTAATGACGACAGAGTGACTTGCTTTAACAGAGATGTTTAGACACAAACTAAAAACCAACAAGAGAATAAAATTGAGAAGCCATTTACACATCATAATCACATAATGCAGCACTCCACTCCATGTGCTGAAGATTCATGAATACATTCTTATAAAGAAGACTAATCATCTTTGATAGTGCACGGATCACAGCAATTGTAATGACACAAACTTTTGTCATTTTCCTCTTTCTGTTGTTTTCTGCTATGTTGTTTTCACTGTGCACACATTTACTAGCAGAATGCAATTTCATATTCCTTGTCTTTCTAAGTGTTAAACATCATTGATTTACCCAAGCAAGGCTCTTTTCTTTGAACAGTGATTTTGGTTTGCATCTATAAAATTATGAAATATGCATAACTTTAATGCATAATGATTTATTTCTATAACAAGCTGTACACAATTATGATTCAGATCATTTGTCTTTACAAGCAAGTACAAGTAAATTGTTACTTTTTTCATGCTTGTTAATTTGGACAAGCTAGCCTGAGTCATTTCTAAGCCTGTACGTGCTTCAAGTGTTTTCAGCTAAGAACAAAACCGTGCACCACAAAGTTGGCCTAAAATGAAGCAATTAAGTCTTTGTGGAAAACACTTGGTTGACAGATTGAAATGCAACAGTGAATCTCTCCTAGGCAACCTCGCAAAGTAAAACAAGCTTTCCAGAGTTTTCCAACATGCTTTGAAGCTGGCAGTTTATAAATACAGGGCATCTACAAAGAAAGATGCCGATCCAAGCAGTTTATACAGTACATGCAGGACCAGAGCAATCTTGAATAAGTCTGCTATGTTACCCACTCATTTATACGCAAATCAGATCATTATTGTTTGCAGACTTTATGCTTCTAAAAACAGAAGCTCATGGATAACATGGCAGCGAAGGTTTATGGACAACCGCGAAGCAGCATGGTTTAGAAACAAATGGACATGTCTGAGAGCTTTGGCAAGTGCATTTTTCTGTGCTCAACAGATCCCCAGAGGAGACATGCTGTCAGGTTTGAGAAACAAGTGGACTGTTGAGTGTGATGGACAGCAATGTAATGCCACCAGTGTAGTACATCAAAGCTTAGAAAAACCTGGTGCTGCACTTACTTTAGATAAATGACATATACATTTGTTTTAAGGACACTGGGATCGGCATTGGAAATCATATACTATTCTGCCCCTTACTGCTTTCTACAACAACGTATCTCTACTGCATGCTATTTTTACAGTATAGGGCATAAAACAGCATTTTTGGGCTTATTTATTGCACAAAATGGAAGTTAAGAGATAGATACATTGCATTGTGGGTACCAAACGTATAGCACTCCTCAGCATTTCATAACTAATGCATTTTGCAACATTGGCACTGTTAATGAACTGAACTGAATCAACACTGAACTGACTGGAGCAAAATAATGACACTAATGATGATAAAGAATGATGATAGAATTTCATATTTGATGAAGTTTGCATGATTTATTCTGTTTTTTTACGTTTTTTACTGTGAAACAGCTTTGAAACCGTATGTATTGTACCAAGCAGTATAAAAGGTGACTTGACTTTACTGTAACTTTTGAGAAATTACCTCTAGTCATTCCAGTTAACATGCATACACAAATTGTGCATACTATGCATACACTATAAAATTAACTTTCAATTCAATTTGGTACATGCCATTTCTTTGTAATTATTTGTGATTTTCACACAAATCAAAGCAAACCCCAACACCATATTATTTTCAGTGTACTGTATATTGAACTACATTTGTAAAATTAAGAAGAAAAGGTTGCTATGTGGTTGCTAGGTGGATGCTTACTAACCAAGAAAAAAGAGCCCATCTTCAAGCCTCTATGATATTTTCGCCTCTTTATATGTCTCAGGTCTCACATTTTGTTCACCCATTTTATCATCTGCCTGGCAAAATCAGTTAGAAAAGTAATACCACCTGTCATCAACAAGATGCATGAATGTAGTCACAGTTAAAAGATGTTGTAAGGCATGATGCACAGCACAGTCTACAAACCTAACAGCTGTGACTACATTCAAAACATTGCACAGCCTCAAGAGCCTTATTGCTTTTCTAAACCCAACAATTGGAAAGTTAAGCCGCTTTCTACCTACATTTTTGCAAAACTCCAAAAACGTACCTTCAATTCACTGCAGTTTCCAGATAAAAATAATTACTAATGGCAGTAAATACCAACAAATTGTATTACTTTTCACACAAATTATGATTACAGGGGAAGATTATTGTTAAATAAACAGTTTCTTTTTGAACCGTTTCCTTTCACAATACTATGTTATGACCTCAAAACATTCTTACCATAGTGCATGATTTCTAAACAAATGCATTTTAATGTTTGCATCACATGACCAGCTCCATATATATTGGTTTTCTGACAGTAAACTTGTTCGTTAACTCACCCGGTACAGCCCCTTTTCCCATGAAACACACTCAAGTCAAAACACTCAATAAAAGAGTTCAAAGTCTTGTAGAAGCATGCCAAAGTGGCACAGCTGCTACTTCAAAAAGCACGTCATCTACTTCATGAACAGTTAAATGTTCTCCCCACTATGCAATAAAACATGTGCAATACTTAACTATTTATACTTATCTTTATTATATGCATGTTATTGATTTAATATATCTTACATATATCCACGTTCCCTTGTATAATTTGTCTAGCACTGTACACACAATATACTGTTTACTGTCTCTTGTCTATTGTGTATTGTTTTTTACATATTTATTTTTACTCACTTATTTTTATTTTGTCATCTGTGTCTTGTCACTTGTCAACCTGTCTGTGTAGTGGAAGCTTCTGTCACCAAGACAAATTCCATGTGTGTGTAAGCACACCTGGCAATAAAGCTCTTTCTGATTCTGATAACTAACTGCATACTTCTCGCTTTTCTGACATAGTAAACTTGCTTGTTAGCTTACCCGTTATAGCACTCAGGTACAGGCCCTGTAACATGAGTCACAATGCTCAATAAAAGAGGTCAAAACTTGTGGAAGCAAGCAAAAATGGCATGGTTTCTTTGGTTATGAGTTTTTAATTCACGTTTGTTTTAATTAACATAATAGGTTAGGCTTAGTGTAGGGTTTAGTGCAAGTTATATGATATTTTCAAACGCGAAAGAACATTAACCTTTAGGTCCACTCACCAGATATTTGATTTCTTCAACGTAATAAAACGTTGCCAGATTCACATTCATCTGTTTAAGATAAAACTAAATGAACTCTTATGCAAAATGTAATCAGAATGCAGAATGTATCATTTTGCAGAAATTTTGTCACATGAATGTTTTCCTTTAAAATGTATTTGGTAATCACATTTTTCACAATTTAATACATATACATACATATATACTATGACATAACAGTATGACTGCTTTGTAGATTTTTAGATCTGGAATGGTATTGACCAATCAGCATCCAGGACCAAATCTATCTGATTTGTAACAATACTATGTTTCCATGTAACTGTGAACTGACGGTAGTCTGTGCACTAGACTCTTCCTCGTGCAGAAACGAATTGGCCGCATGCTTAGAGTCAGCAGCCCATGTGACAAGCATGCTAATGCAGCATCCTAATCTTGTCCTTACTCACTGACTTTGGTCAATCCCTCACTCACTCTTTTGGTCTTATTTGTGAGAGTGAAATGAATGAATCGGTCCATCATGTCACAGCAACAATAAGTGAATCATCCACCTCTACACCTTTATTCTTTCAGCCCCTTGTCAACCTGTTTAATAGTGTGAATGTCTTTAACGTCAATCTGAATGCGATAAAAGCTAAGATGTGAAATCACTGCTGAAAAGCATATGTTGTATTTTGTGCACTGTGCAAGTACTGAAATCTAGATAATAGTCCAAGCTAAATACAATTTAAGATCTCAACAAGAAATGTGACATACTACTATAAAAAATATAAAAAATTTAGGATGCATTTGCATTACAAAAAATTAACATAAACTAATAAAAATAATGTGATGCATATTTGTCAGTCATACATACAGTAAATTAAGAATTCTGCAATAGTACTAATAAGCAATTTGGTTTAAACACAATAATTTTTTGGTATGCAAAAATCTTACCAGTTTCTTACCTATTTAATTTATATATGAACAACATATATGCATCACATTAAGTGTATTAGTTTACTTTAAAAATCTAAATAAAAAACAATTTTATATGCAATTCAAATACATACATTTAAAATTTATGCCTAAACATTTATTTTTCACAATAGTGTGTATTTTAAGTGCACAATTTTTAGAGACTCCTAGCTAGTGTATCACAGTTAATTGTATAAAGATTTTTAGTTATTCGCCATTTATCAGGTGCGTTTTATTGAAAGCGGTGTACAGCACACTAATTGCAGGAACCGTCCCTATTGAACTAAACGCATTGCTGTAGGGCTCAATGGTTATTGACCGCAGACCATAATCTCTGTGTAATCAAGCAATTGTTAATGTACTTTACTCTGTGTTTTGGTGACCAAAAGCAGTGTAATGAAATCCTTTGGCAATGCATTTCAAAACAACTAAATAAAATACTATGTGTTTCCAGATCCCTACTATCACTACCACTCGCAAACCACACATCACACAATGTAGACAGCGCATTCTTAACAACCTGCACACTTTGCCTATATCTGCTAATACACTACTTTCTTTTTCTATTGGTCTCTGGAATTGCCAGTCTGCTGTAAACAAAGCCGATTTCATTACTTCTATTATTAGTCATTCAAAGCTTAATCTCGTGGCCCTAACAGAGACCTGGATCAAACCAGAGGACACTGCTACACCTGCAGCACTCTCCAATAATTTCTCATTTTCCCACTCCCCCCGTTTGACTGGAAGAGGTGGAGGTACTGGTCTGCTCATCTCTAATGATTGGAAATTTAATCCTTTACCATCTTTGGGTATCAACAGCTCCTTTGAATCTCATTCATTTACTGTTACCTACCCTTTTAAAAAACATTTTGTAGTTGTCTATCGACCCCCAGGACCACTGGGTAACTTTTTGGATGAATTAGATGTGATGCTCTCAACCTTTTCTGAGGGTGGTACTCCCCTAGTTATGCTTGGAGATTTCAACATCCATCTAGATAAACTTCTGTATGCTGATTTCCACACTCTGCTTGCCTCTTTTGATCTCAACCGAGTGTCAACTACTGCTACTCACAAATCAGGCAACCAAATGGACCTTATTTATACATGACACTGCTTTACTGATCATGTTCTGGTTACTCCACTGCACACGTTGGATCACTTCCTCCTCACTCTTAACCTCAACATGGTCCCTGACACTTCACTTACCCCTCCACATGTCATCTTTCGACGTAACCTACGCACACTTTCACCCTCCCAGCTTTCTGCAATGGTTTCATCTTCACTTCCTTCCCCTAAACTGTTTGCATCTTTGGATGCTAACAGTGCTACTGATACTGTCTGCTCCGTTTAGACACTGTTTGCCCCTTATCTTCCAGGCCAGCCCGTAACACCCCTTCTGCCCCTTGGTTATCTAATGTTCTACTCGAACACCGTTCTAAGCTTAGAGCTGCTGAAAGGGTGTGGCGCAAATCCAGAAATACTACTGACCTTAATATGTATCAGTCATTCCTATCTTCTTTCTCTGCTAATGTCTCCACTGCTAAAATGACATACTACCATAACAAAATTAACAATTCATCTAACTCTCGCATGCTTTTTAAAACATTTTCCTCACTTCTTTGTCCTCTTCCTCCCCCTCCTGCTTCATCTCTAATAGCTGACGACTTTGCAACGTTTTTCATTAATAAAATTAAACACATTAGTACACAATTTTCCACACCACAATCAGTCAAGCTCATATCACCAGCAAACTTACACTCATTTACATCCTTCTCTTCACTCTCTGAGGCAGAAGTCTCAAAACGCATCCTTTCTAATCACCCTACAACTTGCCCGCTTGATCCTATTCCATCTCATCTCCTTCAAGCCATTTCTCCTGCAGTTGTACCTGCACTCACTCACATCATCAACACATCCCTCCACACTGGTGTTTTTCCCTCATTATTTAGACAGGCACGTATAACTACACTACTTAAAAAACCCAACCTCAATCCATCTCTTTTAGAGAATTACAGACCAGTTTCCCTTCTTCCTTTCATTGTACACATCAAACACTTGAACGAGCTGTGTTCAACCAAGTCTCTACATTTCTCACACACAACAACCTCCTTGACAGCAACCAATCTGGCTTCAGAAGTGGACATTCAACTGAGACTGCCTTGCTCTCAGTTGTTGAAGCTCTAAGACTGGCTAGAGCGGAATCCAAATCTTCAGTACTTATCCTGCTTGATCTGTCCGCTGCTTTTGACACGGTTAAGCACAAAGTCACTTTTACGGACTTTTAAATTAAATGTTCTCTCCTGGTGGAATGACCTCCCCAACTCAATCCGGACAGCTGAGTCCTTAGCCATCTTCAAGAATCGGCTTAAAACACATCTCTTCCATCTTTATTTGACCCTCTAACTTTAACACTCACTATTCTAATTCTATTCTTTAAAAAAATCTAACTACCTTTCTAATCTTTTTATATTCTATTTTCTTTTCATTAATTATGCAATTGTATGTGTGTGTGTGTATGTGTAAAGACCTCTAACACTAGCTTGCTCTATTCTTTTTTTTATTCTATCTGTTTTCTTTATATTATATTATTTAAAATCCCATGCTAGGTGTACTGTGTTAACCTAACTGAGACTTGCTATAGCACTTATATATAATTGCTCTTTTTGTTGTTTTTGATTGCTTCCACTGTCCTCATCTGTAAGTCGCTTTGGATAAAAGCGTCTGCTAAATGAATAAATGTAAATGTAAATGTAAAATGCAAATGGATGGAATTTTCTTGGTGGCATTTATTGAGGAAGAAACAAGCACTAAACGGATGCCTTTGGGGCATGTGTGATTAATTAGGGTGTCTTTACTGCCACAGTGGGAGCATCAGTGTGTGTTCGTTTGCCCCCTAAACCACACTAGCTGTTGGATAAACATATGTCTCTAGAGTGATTTTGTTTGGACGTTTAACCTTGCATTATACATTTCTGAATGCACTGCAAGGTGCCATTGACTGCTGTAAACAAATTATGGATTTTTGTTCTCTATGCTTTATAGAGAAAATAAATTATTCCTAGCAGGTATTGCAGTGCTCACAATTTGTCTACTTTGTGTTACTACAATTTAAATATTAAAAGTAAGTGCTTTTGGAACATAAAAACATAAATACAAATATGATTTAAAAATGAACAATATTTCTAAATGCACAAAACTACACTTACTGGCCATAATCTAGTGAATTAAAGGAATATTTCACCCAGAAATGAAAGTTTACTGAAAATGCACTCAGGCCATCCAAGATGTAGATGAGTTTGTTTCTTCATCAGATTTGGAGAAATGTAGCATTGCATCACTTGCTCACTGGTGCATCCTCTGCAGTGATTGGGTGCTGTCAGAATGAGAGTCCAAACAGCTGATAAAAAAAAAACTCACGATAATCCACAGGTAATCCACACCACTCAAATCCATCAGTTAATGTCTTGTGAAGAGAAAAGTTGTGTGTTTGTGAGAAACAAATGCATCATTAAGATGTTTTTAACTTCAAGCCATTGCTTCTGGCAGAAATTTGAGCCCTCTCTCATAATATTGCTTTCTCCGTGAAAACATCATCTGGTACGAATCAGGAAAGAAATATGCACCTTTTACAAGGAGAAGCATTCCAGGAGACATCTTAACAAATATGTTGGTGGATTTTTTTATTCAGAGGACAACAGAGGATGGACTTTTACACTTGAGGAAACGTATGGATTTTGGAGAAGTTAAAACATCTTAATAATGGATTTATTTCTTATACCCAGCTTTTCACTTCACCAGATGTTAATTGATAGACTGGAGTCATGTGGTCTAATTGTGGATTATTGTGATGTTTTTATCAGCTGTTTGGGCTCTGCACCCATGTGCAAATGATTTAATGTCAAATTTATCCTAATCTGGATGGCCTGAAGACAAATTTCAGCAGTTTTGGGTGAAATATTCCTTTAAGTCATGTTTAAAGTCATGTTTACACACTACCATAAACAATGCCATAGAAGGTTGCAACATATGAACTTATTACACCACAAAAATGTTGCTACCTGACAGATATTATATATTGTAAACTAGCCAATCAGAAACATTATGTGTCTGTCAATCATTGTCTCCTAAATGAAAGATACACTGGCATGCTTTTTAGCCAATCAGGATCATTCTGTGCCTGTCAATCATTTTATGTATTTGGGTTTTCTGACATCAGCACCACTGAAGTGTTTTGTTTTGATGAGAAGTTGGGGGGAAAATGGTTTTTAAAAAATGCACTGTATTTTACAGCGCTTTTAGTATCAGCTCAAACACTGTAAGTGAATAAATCTTTGGTTAGACAAATTTCATTTGTATTGACATTCACAGAAAGCCTGCCTGAGTCTGTTTAAGCAGGTTTTGTGTGCTTTTAGGGACAGAATATCTGGAAAATGTTCCCAGAAGACAAACAAACTGCAAAACGAATCAAAGAAAAATGAAAACGGCAGCATTACTGTAGCCTAAATCAATGACTAACAATATCACATATGCATCACCAGCATCAGTACTGCAGCGTCTGAAGATATCCTCTATAGATGAAAGTGAGATGACATACAGCCAATGTGTCTGTATTCACTGCTCTTTCTTTTTCTTTCATACAGTATGTCTAATGCCCTGTCTGACTAGTTTCCAGAGGTGGAAAGAGTACAAAAATATTCTACTCAAGTAAAATTTCATTAATGTAATGGTACTTTTACTTAAGTACAAGTAAAAGTACCAGTCTAAAAATCAACTCAAGTAAAAGTAAAAAGTAGCTCATTTAAAATTTACTCAGAGTAAAAATTACTTAGTTACATTTTAACAGTGGCAGGGAGGCAAAAATGGGACAGGCCAAGGGTGTCAAACTCAGTTCCTGGAGGGCCACAGTCCTGCACAGTTTAGATATAACCCTAATTAAACACACCTGATCCAGCTAATCTAATCATTTAGGTTTATTTGAAAACTACATGATATGTGTGCTGGAGCAGGGTTAGAACTAAACTCTGCAGGGCTACGACCCTCCAGGAACTGAGTTTGACACCCCTGGGATAGGTCTATTAATCTCAAACTAGTTGTTTTTAATTAAAGGAATCAGTTATTTAGAATAATAAAACATTTGGGCTGTTACCAAGCAAATCAGTATCAACAAACTCATCTTTTAATGCAGAGGAAATGCAGAAGATTCATCGGACGTGGCATTTAGATGTATTACACTGTTTAGTGCAGGACATGAATGCATTTAACCTGCAGTTACAAATGCATGAATAATGTTTTGATATACAAGACATAAAATGTTGAATACTAATTTGAAATGATAAGAAATTAATTATTTAAAAAAAATCAAAAGATACTTTAAATGTGAAATTAAAATGGCCAGTATGTGTCAGCAAGTCACTGTTAATAAGTGAGTCATTGCGACTGAACCGACTCATTTAAACGGTTGATTCATTCAGGAACGAAACACTGTCACGTTGCTCAGAGACGCAAAACTGTGCTTTGGTGGCTGTGTTTGGAATTATTTTCTGTTGTAGAAATAGAGCTAAAAAAAGGCAATATGGCGTTTAAACGCAAGTCTCTTAATTAACTTGTTTACTGAACTGTTATATATATGTATGTATATATTCATGGTGATTTTTGGAGGATAAGACGGCATTCTTTGTGTGATTTTGATTTAATATATGAAATTATATAAATATGTGAATTTTCTGCCCCTATATCTTAAATTTTGTGATCATTCTAAATGCATTTTAGGAGACTGAATCAGTGAAAGAACGCACTATAAATGCGCGTGCACATCATTAAAACAAAAAATATGATATTATCGCAGACGATATATATAGCACACTCCTCACCACTGTCTTTTTGGCTAATTTGTGCAAAACCTCTTGCTAAAATGTCAAAGCTTCATTTTAACCACCAATGCAACGATGCAATTATTTAGCTTACCTCTACATTCTTGCGAAGGGTTAATGTCTTGTCGAGATTTTATAAGCTGCTAGTTTGGTCTTCCTAGGCAAGTACAGCTTACACTGCATAATAGAGCATACATATGGCCAGGGGTTCACTTCATTTCCTTCGAGTTAAACTTCAGAATATGACGGAGTTTCGTTTTCAGCGGTGTCTGCACCACTAACGCCTGTTTTGTCCGTCTGCATCTTTCTTGTGATTTTAGTGCCAGCTTGCCCTCCTGCCCATTATTTACTGACGTAGTTTCCAGTGAGCGATTTATTTTTTATTTTTATTTTTTTTACTCCGTAATTAATGTGTTTTAAAATGTAGCAAAGTACAATACTTTAAACAAAATATACTTAAGTAAAAGTAAAATTACAGATTTTAGAAATTACTTTAAAAAGTATTAGTACACAAAAAAGCTACTCAATTACAGTAACGCGAGTAAATGTAATTCGTTACTTTCCACCTCTGCTAGTTTCTGACTTAAAGGAGTGACTTTCCAGATAAATAACCTCAGTGTGGTAAAGTGGATGTGGAGTTGCAGGGTAATTGACTTCATTGGCTCCTCTTATGTAAACCTACAGTCAAGCCACATGATAGCCATAAGATAAACACCATTTAGGAAGTGCAAACTGGGCCTGATGGCAATGAATCAAGCCTGAATCTATTCATCCGAACTATGGATCAATAGAGCAAACCATTTCACCAAACAGATTAAAGGTTTCTGCTGTTATCACAGACACTAGAAGCTAAGCAGAGAAATGTGTTTTATATAATATCAATTTACAGCCAGACTGTGGCCACTAGACAAACCTTGATACATGAGAGTTTATGTTTGGATATTTTGCTATTTGATGCTTTTCTCAATATTTATGTATTTGCTTTGAAATGGCTTAAAAGGATTTGTTTTTTTTTTTCAATCAGAAAACCAGAAACCTAGCCTGACTATGTCAGACTTCGTACTTCCGTTCAATTTCAGTTCACTTCTATACTCAGTCTGTCTCCGAGATTTCTTCCGGCTCCAAAACAGCCGGCCAATCAACGAACAGAGGGCAGGCTGAGAGCTGTGACGTAGATGCTAAGCACTGAAATTAGGATTGTAGTTTAGGTAAGGGGAATCCAAAATGGACACAGGGATGCTATTAGCTTTGTTGTGGAGAATATTCCCGGCAACTGAAGAGTGTTTGTTTCACATTTTGAATGGAGGTGAAGTTGTGGCCCTACTCCCGAGTCCCGACAGGTTTTGGGAAAAGTTAAATTTATCAACTGTTAACGATTGTCAGCGAGAAACTGGGGAGGCCAAAGTCTGGCAAGGCGATAATTGTGGTTGTGAACTGCCATGTTCACTCCGATATTTCGCTTGATGGTTTTGTTTTCGCAGCATTCCTGTGTTTACAGTAGAAGTTCGAAGCGGCTGAGCCAGCGAATATAACACACGTCATAACCAAATGTTATTTGATTGGCTTACGGGTAACCCCCCAAACAAGAAAGTAAACGCTTGTCAATTATGCCCATTCCAGACTCTGTCTATGAAGCAATGCGAAGTAGCAGAGTTTGGTATTACCAGGCTACCAGAAACCAATCATTTCAACCAAACACCTCTAATAGTCAATTTGATTCAAAAGTTTAATTCAAGAAGTAAAAAAAAAAAATTAACTAAATATATTTTTCTTTTTTTATAATGGAAACGTCTTCAACACTGTTAAATGAGACATAAAGTTAATTCCTTTATTAATTCCTTGAATGAGAGAGTAGATAGATAGATAGATAGATAGATAGATAGATAGATAGATAGATAGATAGATAGATAGATAGATAGATAGATAGATAGATAGATAGATAGATAGATAGATAGATAGATAGATAGATAGATAGATAGATAGATAGATAGATAGATAGATAGATAGACAGGCTGAGCAGCACTCGTAAGCATTTTAATAAAAACAGACCCGGATTTCTGAAACCGCTGAGGGAAATAAAAATGACAGCATGGTTTGTTTTATCATTTCATGGAACTGTAAGCTGTAAGCTTACACATCCGTGCAAGTATAGAGAGGGAAAGAGAAAGAGCAAAAGCTTCCTACTATGCAGGTGTGAGTTTGGCATGTTAACTTTGAGCTTGTGTCTTGCTGAGATGTAGACTCCAGCACACTGAGTCATGTTTAGTGGGTGGGAGGAAGATTGTCAAACACAGGGCTGTTTATCGCGCTCAAACAAACACATTCACAGAGTGAGTTATTGGAATGGACAAAAGATTTTCAAGGAAAAATGAACAACATTTTGTACTAAACATGGCCAAGTCTAATCTCAGTCAAATACAGTGGAGGTCAAAAGAGACCTTGAATGAAAATGCTTCTATCCCGCATTCAAAATCAATGCAAACTTTTGATGATGATGTTCTCCCGGATAATTTTGAGATTTTCAAAAGATCATGTGATGAATATAAATGAACAATAAGTAAAATCTGAAAGAAAGATAGAAATAAAGAACTTTCTATTCAGGAATATCCAAAATCGATGTGGTATAGGGCACGTTCTACTCCAATGTACGTCTACAGAAAGAACCAATCTCGCACATCCAGAAATCTGACCACATTTCCAGATGGGCAAATTGCATTACCAAACAACATTAACCATTAAAACTCACATTTGTGCTCAATTACATCTGACAGCAGTGGCGTCTTATTATCCAATCTGTTGAGTTGGCCGCTCCAGAGCTCTGATGGCTGCGTAAGCCCAAGCTTAGAGGTATCAGGAGCCCGGCTGATCCACGGCCTTGTTTGTGTTCTCTGGGCTCTGACGTGGCTCGAATGAGCCACATACCAGCCTCCTCACCCACCACCATCTGAGTTGATGTAAAATAACCCTGGATCCTCTGATCCCGGATCAGTTTCCTCCTCTTGATTCTGTTAGGACTGGGGTTGAGGAAACTGGTCCTGGACATGGCCTTATGATCAACACCTACTCCAGTTACCCTCCACAAATGCAAAAGCCCCAAAGGTGTGGGAGGTAAAAAATTTTTTTTTTAAAAACACGCTGTACAACACAACAATATTCTATGACAGGGTTAAACGAATCATACATATACTGTATTATTATTTCTGAATAACTCCTAATTTCTAATGACTTATATAAAGATAGAATGCATGAAAAACTCCTCCTAAAACTGAAATTAAACTAAAAAGACTACCCATGGAAAAGAGGAGTTTGCAAGAGATACACAGCCTGAAAAGTGAACAATAATATCAGCAATAACAGTTTAACCCTTTACAGCCCGACATAGTGAGAATTTGTTTCCCCCCCAATTGAACAGTTTGTTAAACCTTTAGATGAAATATAAAACAAAAAAGTTTGCATGTTTTTTGTTGAATATCATCTGATGAATCAGGTTTTTATGGCTCATGTAGCATGATACAGTTGAGTAAAAAATACTTTTTTTTATTTATCCAGAAGCCCAAATTTAGCAAAAATGTGCTATTTGGTGCAGATGCTGATATTTGTATGACCAAAAAGTAAGATGAAATTCTGATAGCTTATAATGTAAATCAATGTGATCTTTATCTTTAACAGTATAGCAGTATGCAATGCATAGAAATATCAGTTGTCACTTAATAACTTCCAATAATAAATCTTAGGATGATAATTGTGTTTAGTTTTATGATCAAAGCTCTGTAGTTTCAAAACATAATACAATGCAATGCAATGATGATTGAGCAAATGAACAAATAAGCGTTCCTCAAAAGCTTGATGATCACATTTGATACACACGTGAACATAGTTTTCTAATAAATAAATAAAAAAAGTATTAATAATCAAGTAAACCTAAGTTGCTTCAGTCCACTAAAATGGTGTTTACTTGCTTCAATAGTATAAACTATCAATCAGACAACAGAAGGCATGTAGTAGATTGTGTAAATCAGGTTTTTCAGCAATGTTTTGATCATGATAATGATTATTGAAATGTGCAAATATATGATACAATAGGTTTTACAGGATTAAGGGGCTAAAACTGAGCTATGTTTGGCCACAGAATTACAAATTACACATTACTTTTCATTATACCTTTTCTAAGACCGTTCTCCATGTAATTACATTAATAGGAGCCACAAACAAAGCAGCGACCAATACTACGCAGTAATTATGAGCCAATTTTGCACACCAGTGTTTGAGTGTTCTCAAAGGAACAAGAAAGTTGTATTTCTAAGGCCAAGATGTATGAAGCAAACCACCTCAAATTATCCTCTCTTAAAATCATTGCTTTCTAAGGCTTTTCCCACTATGATAAATGCTGGACTTATGTTCTTTTGAAACTCTGTTGAGGTTGTGTTGAGTCAGGTTTCATGCTTTTTATTTTGAAAGGGGGTTAGCACTGCTTTTAACCTGGGTTTACGAAGCCCTGCTTCACTAAAAATACTCATGCACTTTGTACAGTCAGGAACTAAAATAAGATGCACATCTAAGGAAAACCATTGAATCAATTTCACTAACATTTGTAGAGATAGACAAGCTACAGTTATATATTCAGAGCATTTCCATAGCTGACATAAACATGAAAAGATAAGTCAACATTAAATCAAAAACTGCCCCTGCTATTTAATTAAGTTCTTGTTTTTAATATGCTGTACAGGTGAATCTGTCCAGCTCCAAACAGAAGAAAGTCCATATCCCTTTTATATGGAAGAATCTTCTGAAGTCATATAAAAAGCATTATGCACTGAAAAGAAATTAAAGATGAAAATATGACAATGCAATCAGTGCATCACTTTGAGAGTGAGAGGGAGTGAACTAACCAATGAAATGTTGCGTGTGCTTTAGTGAATAGTGAGTCTGTTAGTGCATGCTTTAAACATGTGTGTCACATGGTCAATCAAAAAAAAAAAAAACAGAGATTCCCTCAGAGCTGTTTTATCTCCTGAGCACTGTTCCACTTCTGCATTCTGTAAATTTCCTCGCAAAAGCAAGAAAATGCCCTTATGTAGGCCATAGTGTCTTCTGGAAACCTTCTCTTTGGCGAGTCTGCTTCCTGACTTCAGCTCCACTGTTCTAGTTCTGAGTTCTGATATTCACTATCATACATTTAATGACCTGAAGAACCCTTTAACAAGTTAATTTTCTTGCAAGCAAGAAATTCAGACACCGTCCACTTTCCAAGTTTCATGCTGCTCAGAGAAGTCACCAATACCAACTGAATACAAGAAAACCTTCCAATTTACTTCCATAATATAGAGTATTCAACAAAACAAAAACAAAAGTAGAACAAGACTTGATTTTATCCATTAGGAATCAATCAGATTGCGAAATGGCAATACATACAGAATGCAATCATGCAAATGGAAGGAAAGGGGATGAAAAATAAGAGGGCTTGGTGACATCAGCTGAAAATGAAAGTTGTTTCAAAATGCAGAGCAAGTTAAAAAGTGATTGCATTTGTAAATATTTTGTATTGATGTGCACCAAATAATCGCTCATAATATGACATGAATAGTGTATTAAGAAAGTAAATAAAGTGCATATTGATTTCAAGATGAATTTTCACAAGCATGAGATGTTCCTTAATCAATGTTATTTGATGCTTTTGTTAAAAAATTCTTAACCAATCATAGTCCTCTAATCGTATGTGTAGTGTACTGTAGGGTTTGGATTTTGATTGAAAATATATTTTCAATGAACATTGATTCAAAGATATGTCTAAAATAAGTTATGCTATAGCAACAAACTTCAAAACGAACTGGGTGTTTTAGCTTGAATTACTCCATCAAAACATTTACAACCCGAATTCCGGAAAAGTTGGGACGTTTTTTACATTTTTATAAAATGAAAACTAAAAGACTTTCAAATCACATGAGCCAATATTTTATTCACAATAGAACATAGATAACATAGCAAATGTTTAAACTGAGAAAGTTTACAATTTTATGCACAAAATGAGCTCATTTCAATTTTGATTTCTGCTACAGGTCTCAAAATAGTTGGGACGGGGCATGTTTACCATGGTGTAGCATCTCCTTTTCTTTTCAAAACAGTTTGAAGACGTCTGGGCATTGAGGCTATGAGTTGCTGGAGTTTTGCTGTTGGAATTTGGTCCCATTCTTGCCTTATATAGATTTCCAGCTGCTGAAGAGTTTGTGGTCGTCTTTGATGTATTTTTCGTTTAATGATGCGCCAAATGTTCTCTATAGGTGAAAGATCTGGACTGCAGGCAGGCCAGGTTAGCACCCGGACTCTTCTACGACGAAGCCATGCTGTTGTTATAGCTGCAGTATGTGGTTTTGCATTGTCCTGCTGAAATAAACAAGGCCTTCCCTGAAATAGACGTTGTTTGGAGGGAAGCATATGTTGCTCTAAAACCTTTATATACCTTTCAGCATTCACAGAGCCTTCCAAAACATGCAAGCTGCCCATACCGTATGCACTTATGCACCCCCATACCATCAGAGATGCTGGCTTTTGAACTGAACGCTGATAACATGCTGGAAGGTCTCCCTCCTCTTTAGCCCGGAGGACACGGCGTCCATGATTTCCAACAAGAATGTCAAATTTGGACTCGTCTGACCATAAAACACTATTCCACTTTGAAATAGTCAATTTTAAATGAGCCTTGGCCCACAGGACACGACGGCGCTTCTGGACCATGTTCACATATGGCTTCCTTTTTGCATGATAGAGCTTTAGTTGGCATCTGCTGATGGCACCGCCATTGTGTTTACCGACAGTGGTTTCTGAAAGTATTCCTGGGCCCATTTAGTAATGTCATTGACACAATCATGCCGATGAGTGATGCAGTGTCGTCTGAGAGCCCGAAGACCACGGGCTTCCAATAAAGGTCTCCGGCCTTGTCCCTTACGCACAGAGATTTCTCCAGTTTCTCTGAATCTTTTGATGATGTTATGCACTGTAGATGATGAGATTTGCAAAGCCTTTGCAATTTGACGTTGAGGAACATTGTTTTTAAAGTTTTCCACAATTTTTTTACGCAGTCTTTCACAGATTGGAGAGCCTCTGCCCATCTTTACTTCTGAGAGACTCTGCTTCTCTAAGACAAAGCTTTTATAGCTAATCATGTTACAGACCTGATATCAATTAACTTAATTAATCACTAGATGTTCTCCCAGCTGAATCTTTTCAAAACTGCTTGCTTTTTTAGCCATTTGTTGCCCCCGTGCCAACTTTTTTGAGACCTGTAGCAGGCATTAAATTTTAAATGAGCTAATTAAGTGGATAAAAGTGTAAAATTTCTCAGTTTAAACATTTGCTACGTTATCTATGTTCTATTGTGAATAAAATATTGGCTCATGTGATTTGAAATTCCTTTAGTTTTCATTTTATTAAAATTTAAAAAACGTCCCAACTTTTCCGGAATTCGGGTTGTAGTAGCATCAGAATAATTCCAATCAAACTAATATGCAGCGACTTCTGGTCTGTGAGTAGCTTCTGCAGTAGCCTGCATTCCAACATAACAACTACAGTAGCAAATGTCAATGCTTTGAAATTAAATGCATTTTAAATCATATTTGAAGAAGAATGGTAAAATGACATGTTTCTGACCAATGGCATGTCATTTAACTTCAATCAGTTCTGGAAATAAATACCTCCAATAAAACAGCAGCTTACATAAGAAATAAATAAAGAGCAAAGATGAAGCCTGTTAGTGCCAAAAAGAACACAGAGCCACTATCTGAGATCTGAGTGCATGGTTGGTCCATCATTAGTATGCCACAGACATGAATTTTTAAAGGATTTCAGCATATTGCCTCTTATCTTGGAAATTGAATTTCTGCTGTAGATGAATGAAATGGGTGTCGCTTTCCTTTCAGAAATCATTCCCATCTGTGTGTAAACCTACCTCATTACAGACATGATATCAAATATTCTTAATCATCAAGCTTTTATAATGATCCTTATGTCATCATACCATAATGATGTTCATTTCTTATTCAATAAAATTAAATACATTTTTGGTTCTGTTTAAGCAATGTCTGACAAGGCACACAGCAGAGTTGAAAATGTTTTCATAGTTCATGGCCCGTGAACAGTTGATGGCTGATAATGAGGCTAAGGATTTTATTTTGATTAATTTTGTAATAACATGACAGATTCACACATGCATACTTAAAATTACGTTGTAGATAATAATGAAAGCCTTGGCATACACAAAAGTGTATTTTTATGGCTTGTTTGGTTTAGTTAATTGAAATTAACTAATGCAACACAATTGTTGAACATTTTCATTTCATGCAACAAATTGAAATTTGTAAAATGCTTTTTGTTGCACAGAAATTCATGTTGAAAAACACATCTTACTTACTGTACATACATACATTGATCCACAGTTTATCAGTTTCCAATGTTTGATAAAAATGTGTAATAGAATTATGTAGCAATATAATGTAGCATCAGACATCAAAACGCAAAGTGTTTGCCATATTCTGCTTTAGAGCTTTACAGCTTTAATTGTATTTTTGTTTTACAAACTTAATCTACCTATGGCTACTATAAACAATAAAAATTAAAGCATTGAACAGGATTTGAACTAGAATCATGTTATGAATGAGGTCAAATCTCTACTCAAAGCGTATTTAAAAAAAAACACACACAGACACACATACAACAACAACAACAACAACATTCATAACAATAAACAGGGAGCCAATCAATAGACTCCCTGGAGTCCTCGCTCTCACTCCCAAGGCTTCAAAACACCAAAACCATGCTCCAATTAGATAAGGATCAGGATTTAACAAAAAGAATCACAACTTAGCAAAACATAGCGTTTTACATCAAATGTCTCAAAGCAATCATTTAACAAACACTATGGGCACCATGCTACATAAAGAACACATATGTCTCTCAATCAAGGAAGCCATGAGAGTGGGGAGCCTTAGATCCATGGTTCAGGAGACTTAAATACAGCACCAATCACTCCAGTCACCAATCAGGTCACTCGTTAGCAGCTCCACCTGTGAGTCATTACAATGAGAGTAACAAAAGAAAAAGAAAGAAAAACACGCCAGGGAAGACCAGACCACGAATACACATCTTCCCCATGAACCACACAAAATACTACACTCCCACGTAACAATCATCTACAATCATGCACCACAGTGCAACGTGTCAGACCACATAAATTTAAGTTTGTACAGCAGAACCAGAATAATAAAAAGTCCTGAAAACGCTTAATTTGTTATTGTTGACAAATAATGCTTTCTTAATTTTAAGTTCATTGAACAATTTATTTTTATTTTTTTTGAGTAAAAAGTAATAAAATTCTGATGTCTTGGAAAGAAGCATCTCTCAGAATATGGCAAACAATTTTAATCACTGAATGTGTCTTCACACATCCTACTTGAGACTTTTCAAAGTAAAATGTGCTGGCACATTCTCTATAGTCTACAGAAATCTATAAAGTCTCTCAACAAGAAGACATGCTGAGAGGCCTTTCTTATGAAAACTATCATATCCCCCAGTGATGAACTTGATGAGTGGACAGATGGGAGGGCGGTTTAAAAAGCATCACAGCTATCACTGCTGGAACATGCTAATGACATCAACACAGGATTATAGGCAAAAGCAGAGAGTTGGAACAATTTCCTTGCTGTTTATGTCTCACTCATTTCCTCTTTATACCAACCACAAAAAAGAAGAGAAATATTGCAGTTACCAATTTGACTTTAACAAAAAATATGCTTTGGAATTCATAGTTCCCTGTCAAGGGAACTTCGAACTGCTTCCTCTGAGGGGACACTATGGGGAACACCTCGTCGTGACCCGTGTCTGAAGCATACTTTGAAAAACGCCAACGTGTTGGCCGGCGACAGCCTCGGACGTCACTACCAGCGCGACTATAAATACGCGCCCATAGGACCCGTCACTTATCTTCTTCGTCTTCATTGACTGTTTTGTTTGAAGCGTGCATCTGAGAAATGACCAAAACGGTAAGAGCGATCTATTATTGTTGTCATGGCATCCACTAGCAAGGCGTTTAAACAGTGTGTGCATCCGTGTCCTCCTGATGACACCTGATGACACACACACTCTTTGCGTCTCTTGTTTGGGCGAAGAGCACGCGTGCGATGTCCTTGAGGGGCACTGCGAGCGTTTTTCTGTGGAAAAGCTCCACTCTCGTTTGTCTCTCTTTTTGAGGAAAGACGGACAGCCATCTGGATCCCGCGGCTCAGGACCCGCCGTTGCCGAGGCACGGAGGAGAATGAGCTCGTGTGGATCACAGGTGAATCTCGCTGAGGAGTGTAGAGAGGGACTTTTCCTTTCACACTCTCTGGCGGCAAACGAGAGTAAACTTCAGGAGGAAGATGCGTTGTCATTAACCCATTCTGACACTGAAGTTAGTGCTCTGCTGGGTTTTACCCAGGAAGAGCAGGAGATGTCTGAGAGTGGCGAAGAAGCTGAGGCTGAGCCTTCTCAATCCTCCTGCCCTGCGTATGGGGAGCTGTTAGAGGTTATGGATCACGTCACGGCAAAATTAGACTTGCCATGGAAGCGTGCCAGAAAAGTAACGTCGCGAGGTCGCCTCGATGAGTGTTATTTGTCTGACCATAGCCCTCCAGCCCAGGTGAGCCTTCCATTCTTGTCTGACTTACATGCAGAAGTCGAAAAGGAATGGAAGAGGCCATTTTCCTCTCGCATCCATCGGTTTCAGCATATGAGTTATGCTAATATCGAAGGCATGCACGAAAATGGCTATGAGAGGATGCCCCCTGTTGAAGAGACGCTGGCTAGCTATCTCTCTGTGGGGGAAACGTCCTCTCTTAAATCTCCCTATTTGCCATCTAAGCCCCTCCAGGATACATCCCGCTTAAATGGCAAATCATACGTGGCAGCAGGTCAGGCTGTGGCTTGTTGCACACGATGGCAGGGCTTCAGGCTTATCAAGCTGACCTGCTGAAGGGCCTGGATACAGGCGAGGGCCTTTCAGCTGACCAGGTAGCCGAGCTGCGCCGCACCACAGACCTCTCTCTCCGGGCTACCAAGCAGGCCGCCTCCGCCATGGGTAGGTCTATGGCGGCCATGGTGGTAACGGAGAGACATCTGTGGGTGAACCTGGCAGACATCAGGAGGGAAGAAAGGGGGTTTCTTCTCGATGCTCCGGTCTTGCCTTCTGAGCTTTTCGGTACCTCCGTAGAGATGGTGGTCGAAAAGTTCAGGGAGGCAAGGGCGCGCTCAGCTGCCTTTAAATCCTTCATTCCACGAAGGTCCAGGTCCGAGCCAGAACAACAAAGGGGTCTTGGCCCATCTCGATCTGAGGATGGGAGACGGGCACAGAAGGCTAATGTCGCGGCTCCCGCTCCTCCCCCGCCTAAGGGCAGGGGCAAGAGGAATCGCGGGTCACGGAGAGGTAAGCAGGGTCTGAGGGATGTGTTTCAGACGAGGCAGCATCCTCGTCCGGATCGGAGCGATACCTAGAAGCTCTGGATGTTTTTAACCTCTGTTTTAACTTCTGTTTTTATCCTCCCCTGCCTAATTCCCCTGTAGCCACCAGCTCTCCACCTGATCGAGGTTAGGTGGAAAGTTTCTCACATAACAGTCTCCTATCCTGGACCTATGATGTTTTGGTTGGTTCTATGTTCATAGTAACCACCTTACTGATGGTACGGACCAGAAGGGGGCGCCCCGTAAGCGGGACTCCAGTAAAGGAGGGTGGGTGAGTACGTAACCCTTTCTCTATCTGCTTATGGGTGTTATGTTGCTGGTGGTTATATGTCTACTAACAAACTCTGTGAGTTTCCTTTACAGTGCTCTGGTATTAGGTGGCCAAGAGCACAGGCTTTCGGCAGGCGGCCGCGCCGCGTGGGTTCCGCCCCCCCCGGGGCGCCACACCCACCGCAGAGTGGGACCCGCGGGTGGGAGACAGGCGCTCTGCGGTTGTCCATCCCACACCCCTTCCCGAGGAGCCTGGCTGATCGTCAGAACTGGCACAGCACTGCGGGGAATTTCATGGATGTCCGGCCAGGTCACCCTGAGGGGCCGCCTGGCCACTTGGCGCATCCGGGGAGGTGGTAGTTACGGAATTCTTCTGTATGCACTGCCTCAGGTGATGCTCCCCTCGCTTGAGGGTTGGAGCTCGCCTCTCCCGTGCGATCCAGCGCCTCTGCGATGCCTAGGAACCTTTCTGTACACACGCTAAGCCTGTGTACTCTCTCAAAACCACATGGTGGTCAGTGTGCACGTGAACACTTTGTGCACTGTCTGAAATCCACGTAAGTGGTAAGTTTGCACGCAAGACTCTGCGCACTTTCTGAAATCCTTTACGGTAGGGGTTACGCGCTCCGCTTTGTTCCCTTTTTTAAGATGATTAGCCCTGGGTTCCTTGGGCTTCATTCAACCAGTTTGTATTTGTTATACACCTCGAGCATCGCTTCCCTCAACATGAGGGGCGGTGTGGGCAATTCTCGTGGTAGTTTAGCAGCGCCCCCTTTTTTCTAAAGAAAAAGGGTTGCCTATGAGCATGCTGCTCGGAGCTCGGAGTCCTCCGCTCATAGGAGACTGAATGCTCGGTTTTTTCATCAGAGCGCTCCAGTACTACATACTGTTTTGAGACGCACTGTGGGACCGCTGAGGCAGGGGCTGAGGCTCGGGGAATGGCGCCTTCGCACCAAGGTGTTGAAGCAGAGTTAGGAGAGGTTGGAGAGATTTAGGTGGATCGGTTTTGCAGCTCGAGAGAGCATCGCACTATCCCCTCTGGCTTCCTCTGACTCAGCCAGCTCCATTGGGGCTGGACGCCATGGTACAGATTTGGCCGAGGCTTCGTCTGTACATTCCTTCCTCCAATTGTTCTGCTCCCGGGCCATTCCATCTACGAGCTGCTCTATCAGAGTGCCACGAGAGCCCCTCCTTAGAACAGTATTTGTAAATCCATGTTATGGTTAGTGTGCACGTGAAGTCTTTGCACACTTTCTGAAATCAACACTGCGGTAAGTTTGCACGCTAGTACTCTGCATTCTTTCTAAAATCCTATATGGTAAGGGCTTCGCGCGGCTGCTTCGTGCCCTTTCTTGAGTCGGTTAAAGCCCCGTTCATCTTGGGCACCACTCCACCCAGGTATCCTCTGATACCTATCTAGAAAAGGGCGCCACTACTAGAGTACTGTTGGGACAGCTCTTTCGGCAAGTTTTTGCGAAAGCTAGCAGTAGCCCCTGTGTGACAGGCAAGACTTGGTAGAAGAAAGTGCTAGGTTCTTAGCCGTATCCCTTTAAAGGAATCTTTTGTGATTCCAAGCCTTCAGCACTACCCCGGGCCAGGGCCCTACAGGTAAGTTTGGTATGTAGCTTAGGCCTTTGGCCATAAGGGATAATGTCATAGACAACCATCGAACCGTCCCAGGGGTGACTCCCGGTGAAATGGTAGAGTTGGTACTTAGTGTTTGCCGTGATTCTGGTCTGCACTCTCCTCAGCATGGCGGCCTGGGTATACTGTTCCCCATAGTGTCCCCTCAGAGGACGCAGTTCGAAGTTCCCTTGACAGGGAACGTCTCAGGTTACGAATGTAACCATGGTTCCCTGAGAAGGAACAAGACACTGCGTCCTCTAGCTCCCTGCCATGCTTCGGACGCAAGCTTCACGAAGAAGATAAGTGACGGGTCCTACAGGCGCGTATTTATAGTCGTGCTGGTAGTGACGTCAGAGGCTGTCGCCGGCCAACACGTTGGCGTTTTTAAAAGTATGCTTCAGATACGGGTCACGACGAGGTGTTCCCCATAGTGTCCCCTCAAAGGACGCAGTGTCTCGTTCCCTCTCAGGGAACCATGGTTACATTGGTAACCTAAAACGTTTTCCTTCTTACTGTGTTATTCCTTGAATCACTCGCTTACTCACCCGTCTCGCTCTGCCTCTTTCTTCTCTAAATCCTGAATGACGTCAAGTAAAACCTTGATGGTGTTCTGGCTGGTCTCCAACACTCCTTCCAGACTGTGCAGCTGAGACTGCAGAGCCCCAATGTCGTACAGAGGGCCATTTGGGCCAAACAGTTTTTCTTTAGCCTTTGCCAAGTCCAGCTTACACTTAGTCCCAGACATAAGACCCCCCAGTAGCTCCTGCACCTGCCGCAGTGTGTCCGCTTGGCCCTCTGCTGGTCCAAGAGGCGCCTGGGGGTTTGTCCCCCCAGCAGGAGGCAAGTGGTTTGCATTGGCCTGGGATTCGGGGCCGAGGATCACCCTTCGGACACTTAAACAGGTGGGCCTCACCATAGCTCTTGCCTTACTTTTGGGAGGGATAGGAGGGGGGTTTTCACCTGCCTGATAGTGAGTTCCTGCTTCAGCATTTGGCTTCACTGCCCCAGTTTTCACTTCGTCCTTTTCAGCATTGTAGCTCTCAGCTTTGGGGACAGGAGGCTTATGGGGATGTCCAGGAGTAGAGGAGCCCTCTTTGCGGGGGGTGTAAGGAGGAGGAGGAGGTGGTGGGGGAGGAAGCATGAACTCTCTCCTGTCTCGTCTGTCCTGAGTGCAGCAGAAGGCCTGAGGAGGGGAGGGGTTCGCCCCAGCATTAGAGTACAACAGAGTAGTCTGTGGAGGGCAGGCGTAAGAGGGTAAAGAATGCCTGAAATTAGCAGAGGGAAGCACAGTTTCCTGGGGTTTACTTGCGTACATAATTGTCTCACGTGGACAGAGAACAGGTGACATATTTTGTGGAAATGATTTGGAGTGTGAAACGGTCTTAAAAGGTTGCACAATTTGAGAGGGATTACTGCAAGACACTGCATTTTGCATACTAGAGTTGCAGTGTGGCAATGCTTGAACAGAAAGTGTACCTGGTGCAGGTTGTGTGGAAGAGCTGCAAATCAGAACTGGCATGGAAGGAGTCACATGGGTTACCACATTTTGTTGATCCAAAATGCAATGTACTGCAGTTTGTGCAATAGGAATGGCATGTGCCGCAGCTGCAACAGGGCCCTTGAAGTGTGAGACAGGGTGTGGAGCAGTGGCACAGGATGCTAGTTTGTCTTTGACACAGTATTGTATAGACTGCATTGGATTTTTACAAGATGATGTAGACTGAACAGGTGTTGGGGTGTGTGTAGCTGATTTAGGAGTCTGTACAGGAAGGCTATGGGCCCTACCCAATGCCTCGTTCTGTTTAGGACTCATACATCTTGGCACAGACTGAATATGATTTACAGGTTGTGTTGGAGATATCACAGAGTACACCGGTTGATTTGAGGTGTTATCACATGACATGGGTTGTGTTGGAGTCTTCTGGCATGGCTGTGTGGAACTGAATGTAGAGGTAACTGCAGGTGCTCCTTGAGAATAGGCCACTGCCTTTGAACCAGCAGTGTTGGAGCATACAATTGTTTCCTCCAACTTCTGGAAACAAGGCCTGGATTGACCAGGAGCTGTGGGATCTGTATGTGACTCTGGAATTCTTTGGGACTCTAGTAATGGGGGAGTATTCTTTGCTGTATTGTGAATAGCAGGTGTCCAACAACGCCCTGTAGATTCAGTAAGAGACATACATGATTGCCCATGTGTTGAGAATGTGGTGACAGTGGATATGACATGTGCTGTGGTAGTGTACAAAGGCTCTAGTACAGTAGGAGTCAAACTGATGTTCTCCACAGCAACATGCTGTGGGCAACATTGTGATGTTTCTTTGGTACATGTGGTTGATGTATGTGGTGCAGTGTGAGATGGACAAGATGCAGGATCTACTTTAGGTTTTTGCAAAGATGTTGTGTTGTCCGGGACAGTTTGGATTTTTGAATCAATGCTTGCTTCAGTCTGTGTGGAAGAGACACTACAAGGCATATTATGAACTGTGTTGGGCATGGGGGAACACTGCATGGGTACAATATCTGGCGAAGTTCTGTGCGCCACAGCTTTGGATGGAAGCTTCTTGGGTTGTTTAGGCTGTTGGTGGCTTCTGTGCACAGTTTTAGTTGGGGAAGTAAAAGGAGGCTCAGGTTTTCCAGGATCACTTGCTGCTCTGTTTAAAGATTTCCTCCTACCCCTCCTTCTAGACTGTTTTTGTGGTGCAGCAGAACATGGCTGCAATTGTGTTGATGTACCCACAGAGACAGTTTGATTGTCCTCAGTTCTCTTGCACCTTGATTGCTCAGCAGGGGTACAATGTTGGACAGAGCTCTTCTTTGATCTAAAAGGTGGAATGTAGACATGTGCAGTCAGCTCATCAGAGGAGTCTCCATCATCCCAGGCTCCCCCAAGGCTGTGACTGCGAGTCTGTGTGGCAGAGAGCGAGGGAGGCTTCTGCAAACTGGGTGAGGTTTGTATGGCTGTACTTTTGCATGGCTGAGTTGGCAGTGGCAATGTGAGCGAACAGGGATGTGTTGGGACCCAGCAGCGTCTGGTAGGCCCAGGGGTAAGTGGGTGCGGTGGTGCTCTCTTCAAAAATGCTGTCACTGCTCCAATTGTCTTTTCCATGTCCCCACGAACTGCTCCCACCAATGAAGGCCCGTTTGTCAACTCTTTCTGCCAGTTTGGAACCTCTGTTGGGCTCTTACTCCTCACCTTCTCATTTTTATCCTTAGACTCATCATCATCCTCCAAATCTTTAAAACGTACTTGCTGTGTGCGATTTCGTCTCCGTTTAAGTCTGCTTTCAATATCTGGAGAGTTCCGGTTGAGGAGCACTGAGCGCACAGTCACAGTGGTGGGTGTTTTGTCTGGGTTGCCATTGCTATGGCTGTGAACAGTTGGCAAATGGTTGGGCTCTTTGCTCACCATATTATCCAAGAGTAGTGTATGGACCATAGATGTAAATACATAGATGTAAAATTTGACTCTGTGGGTTTTTTGTCTGCTTTCACAAGTCAAATGTGAATGAACAATTAATCAGATTTTAAAAAAAATTCAGTTACATCACACAGTATATTTGACATTTGGCAAACTCTGAACATGGTAAATGCTGCAGTAACAAAAAAACATAAAATAAATAAAACAGACCAGCCGATGGCAGCAGAGCATGTGACTGGTCCTTTCCTCAGGTCACATGACTGAGGGTTTCTGTGTAAGTCTTTCTGGTAATGCTGTCAGAGTAGGTTCTGGTTTTGGCACATATAGTCTTTATAAACAAATGTCTTTATATGCAAAAGAGGGACTGGGTGTATCCTGAGCTTCAGCCCCATTAGTCCACAGGGGCACTTAAACACTCAATAAGCAACCTTGGTGATACTATCTTTGTGTAAGTCCTGAAGAGCATGAAACATTGGCAGGGTAGGCTTGTGAGTATGTCCCAAAAGTCTGCATTATGATTTCATAGCCAAGAGTAAAACCTCAAGACACATTTCTCTTACTGTGTACGTCTGCAGCAGTTGTAATCATGGAAGTCCTAAAAATATCAAGGCAAATAAAACATTAATGGGATACAGTTTTCAGGCTGACCAGTGAGAGGATATCCTGACACCTTTAATGCAATACTTTCCAATTCAAAGCTTGTGTGCACAGTCCTCTCTGGTGTAGCATATCTTAACAGTCCAGGACTGGGCAATGCATCTCTTCAGGTTGACTTTTATCTCTCACATTTGCCCTTGAATTTCTTTGCTTGTGTCGTTCACCTCATAATTTTCTTGAGACAGGAACAGAACTGGAACATCTGAGCAAAGTAGAAACACAGAAAAAAACAGTAGGTTCAGTAATGTCCCAAAATTCAGGTTTGTATTTCTGAATCATGATTTTCTTTGACAAACACATACATATAAGCTGGCTTTAACATAAAACTGCACCTAAGAACATACATAAGTACCTAGATAGGATTCCTCAACCATAAAACTGCATCAAGCTAAGATTTCATGAGTTCTCTCAAATAACCGAGTCTTTGATCTCTTTCCATTTCCCGGGGAGGTAATCTACGAAATAAAAATAGTTTTAGGTCCAATGTATGACAGAGGCAGACACTGAGAGTACTTTTAGCTTGTCTGTAGCTTTGGGGCTATTGTTTAACTCGGCAGTGTCTCAGAAGGGGCAGGCTAAGAGATATTCAGGGGTAGAGACTGACAATGCTAATTAACTTGGCTTGTCTTTAAGCAACCCCCCTGGTACATGGAGGCACAAGCATGATGGCTGATCGCCACAGGGAATTCTGAACACACTCTATCACATTGTCACTGTTACCAGGCACTTCATTCTGTCTGTGATCAGACAATCACAGTCCCCTGAGTCATGAAAGGATGTTAAATGTCTATGTATGTGTCTGGTGATACACCCATTTGCTCAGTGTAACTTTCTTATCAGATCGGTCGGACTGAACTACAATTCACAGACCTCCACTATGATGCCTTTTATGTAGCAAAACAGTATTAGCTTAAATTGCTAATTTGCCTATGGCCATGTTTGGAATGGAATATTCGCTTCTTATGGTGTGTTCAAGTTCTCCTGAGAAGTTTGTACTGACCAGTTACGACATTGGATGTATTCAAATCATTCTAGCTAGTTTTATAGCCAGTCAATACAGATACTACATCTATTGCATCCACCAAATTTCATCACTAACATGCCCCAAACTCAGAAACTCTGGGCTTAAAGAAAGTTCAAATGTTTCCCCACTTTTAATTCTGACCTTGCGGTGCTGTTTTTATGACGTTAATGCACAATTGGTGATTACTGCATGTATGAATCATTCTTGTAATGCAGTACACTTTTAAAGGCAGGGTAGGTGATTTGGTTCAAAAAATTATTTTGTTATGCTGGTTGAAAGTCTCTTCCCATCCCAATAGCAATCACTAAGTTAAGTGGTCTAAACGTATTTATATGTATTTATATCATCTGTGGAAGGTGTAGGACCATAAAATGTTTGTCAAATCAAATCCCTGTGTAAGGGCTATGATAGGTTGTCCTACCTGTCTGTCAATGTATGTATTTGCATACCTCTGCACACCCTGTTCGCACAGATATGATACTCCATTAGCGCATTCTATTATGCTTTTGCAGACTGAGCGAGAATGGAAGGCGTTATTATTGTAATATTTTGTGCTTTGTATTGGTAAGGTTTTTTTTTTTTTTTTCACCGATGATTGAGGCATGATGTAATCTGACAGCCAACACTGTGACCTTATAAACATTGCATGTGCGTTGCATAAGTTAGCATCTTGTAAATTACATTATTTTTCATGTGTACTTGTCAGTTCAAATCAGATAATGTTAAAAAGAAAAATATGTTAAAAATCTTCGTTGACATTGCTTTGGGTTCATTACTGGAATGAAGGTCAAATTGAGCACAATGCATTTTGGGATAATGTGCTCTCTTAAATACAGCATATTTTGGTGAAAGCAGCAGACAATTCAAGCATTTATGCACACAGTACATTTGTACACTGCACACACATAATACTTACTACAGAGATTTAGTGAATGCTTATATACAGAAATGTAAAACCTCAAGAACTATTTGCATACCAAAATATACATTCAGTGTTCATTTCAATCTTACAAGTCTTGTGGCTCAGTGGTAGAGCATTGGGTTAGCAGTGCAAAAGGTCATGGGTTCAATTGCCAGGGAACACACATACTGGTAAAAAAATAATAATAATAATATGTATAGCCTAAATGCACTGTATGTCGCTTCAGATACAAGCATCTGCTAAATGCATAAATGTAAGACCATCATAATTATATTAAGATAGTGCCAACAGGCCCTTGAGCACACAGGTTCACAGGAAAAAGGCATAAAGAATATACTATCATCTCTAGTTTTATGTAGGTAATCAAGCACTCATTGATTTCTTCTCACTCAGCTAAACTACGAGTTCCTCTTGAAATCTCTCACTGCAGCTCTTCACGTTCAACCACCGCTGGAGCCCCAGACAAAAGGCCAGACATTCTCCATTAATAACCTGTTATCTCCATGTAATCCAAAAATCAATCTAGTTTAGTACAGCTTAGCAATTGGAAAGTAATACAGCTCGATAATTGTGGGCTTGTACAGAATAAACATAAACAAATTAAAGAACAGCAGTTGCAATGTCAAATTAGGTGAATGCATTGACTTTGTTAAACTGAATGCTTTTAAATGTGTAATAATCAAATGTGTAAAATAAAACTAATGTCTACATCCCTAATTTAAAAAGTTTAACAGTCTGTAAATAAATCATGAGCTTATGTTCCCAAATGTTATAGAACTAACTCAAGCACCTAGTACCAAATGAACAGTATTTAGTTCAATTAATTTGAATAAATCTTATGCAATTTTTTTAACTGAGATGCAAATGCTTGATCAATGCACTGCCAAAATTTAATGCTTTGCAATTATCTTGCAATACTAAACTTGAGAACTCAAGTGTGCAATTGAACGTCCACAAATATAACTTTAAACCAGAACTAACTTGCTTAGCATGATTCTCCTCAAACTGTTGCTCCACCATGATCGAGTTCCTCTGAAAGAATACCCACTCTTGCACCCCTTGCAGAGAATGGAGCACATTTTAAAATGCAAAGATCCATGAAATTGAGCTTGCATAACTAAAAGCATCTGCATTCACATACTCTCTTAGAGTATGTTCTGTGCTTTAGGCTTGTTACTTATTACAGCAATAAAGTCACAACAGGCTGTGCGTTACACTGGGGTGTTCTTACGCACAACACATAGTCGCGCCTTATATTAATTATTTTCTGAAACAACAGCCATAGCAATAAAAATAGACCATAGTGTTCAATAAGCAGTTACATTTATTAATATGAATAATTGGACTGAACAATTCTCCCTCCAAAGTAATATAGTCCATAACTTTATGCCTGCAAAAAAAAGCATATTGCAAAATCTCAACATAGAAAGTGTAGGTGTTATTTTAGTATCATTGATGTACTATTTAGTACTATTTTTATTCATATTTTTAATGAGTTGTTGTTATATTTTCTATTTTCATTTTAAAATGTAATAATTTAGTTGTTTTGGCATAAAATAGTGTCTATATTGTTTTTAGGAATTTTTATTTTAGTATCTTTAATGTACTATTTTAGTTATTATGCATATTTTGAATTAGTCTTTATTATATGTTCCATTTTAATTTTAATTAAAGTATAATAATGTAGTTGTTTTTTACATTTATATTAGTTTTTTTGTTGATTTATTTATTTTAAGTTTGCTATATATTCCATATTCATTTTCATTTCAGTTTTAGTTTTAATTATTTTAATACTTTAATTTAATCTAAAAATGAAAACAAGAAATTATGTTTTGGCAACTAGATGAAACTAAATAAGTGTATTTTTTAAAATATTTTCTTTAATTTCAATTTTTTTTATGGTTTAAATTTTACTTTTAGTCAATGATAATAACCCTGCAGTTTATTCAATATAAAAAGTACAATAGTTTTGAACAGAGCTCATCCAAAAACTATTTAAAACAATCTGTTTTTTAAAAGTCAAAAGCAAAACAAGTCTTCTATCTCTACTGAACTCTGTAAAAGAGGTGTTACCATCTTTAGCCGCTGCTTCTGCTGTATGTTGTTCTGTTTTGCTTCTGCAAATGATGAAATGTTATGTTCAGTTAAGTGCCACTGGCGGATCCATGCCCCTGTGGAAGTTCAAATGCTCCCATGAGTGATTCATCCTGGCACAGATGCCAAATTTAGAAATGTTCTTTTGCATTTCGGGTAAATAATACGTGCTGTTATGCATTTAGTTTAGTCTCATTACAATACACAGTAAGCTTTACATTTCCATCAAAATCATTTAGTAGTTGTTCACTGCAACCGCAAAAAGGCAGTGTTTCATGTGGGTGAATTAGCATTTATAATGTGCTCACTCTGTGTAAATAAGTTATGAATACATTTGAATATGTATTCGCAGCCTTTACTCACATGCTTTGTGACAGCTTTGCTTAGCCGCACACCTGGAGACATTAATCGTGCCAGCTTTGGCCACACACAAGGTCAATTAAGGACAAAATTACAACCAAGCTCAGGCACTTGATAATATTAATTGTTTTTAATTTCACATTCCCAATTTAGGCCAGAGGAATTCCTTCAGAGACGAGAAATGAGAAAGACTGTGGGAGATTACAGGAACGCTGAAACTCTGGCCGTAATAAAGCAACTGAAATGAAGAGCAGAACAGATTACTTTCTGTCCCTTTGCTCTCCTGGAACTGCCCTCGATTATATTGCATGTCTGGAAGTTGTTCCCCTGAAGAGAAGTCAATTATTTAATGAAGCCCTAAATTGGATGAATCATTTGCATAACCGGAACATTTAATTAGGAAACACTTGGTTGTTTTAGCCTGTTTCGAGAGGATGTTTGGGGTTCGGAATTAAAATTCAGAGGGCAGGTATATACGCAGGATGCCGCTCAATTGGGAACATAGGGTTTTAAGCACATCATGGTTCATTCAGAAAGGACAAAACGAGGGAAATCTCAACAACGGCACTTTTGAGATTTTGTTAGACACTTTTTTACTAACGATTCGATCCGCAAGCGTCTACTCAACTGTCTGGATAGAAATTATGTTGGTATAATATGTATTTGTTTTCACAATGCTTTTCCTCATTTATTTTAACCTTCATCGAATTCTGTAATTGCTCGGAGCTAAATTTATTACTGCACTGCCTTAAGAACTTTCATTATGGATTTATACCTTTTTGAATTTTTTGGGCTAAATAATAGTTTAGGGGTTAGTCAGTTGTTTTCATGGTTTTAAAGAAATTAATGTTTTTATTCAGCAAGGAAAGCATTAAATTCATCAAAAGTAACAGTAAAGACATTCAAAATATGTATTTCAAGTAAATGCTGTTGAAAGCCCTTTCTGTTCATCAAATCCCACAAAAGCATTATGGTTTCCACAAAAATATAAGGCAGCACAACTGTTTTCAACATCGATAATAATAAAAATAATAATAACAAAGTTTCCCAAGCAGCAAATCAGCATATTAGAATGATTTCTAAAGGATCATGTGACTCTGAACAATAGAGTAATGGCTATTAAAAATTCAGCTTGCAATCACAAGAATAAATTACATTTTTAAATATATTAAAATACAAAACAGATATTTGAAATTGTAATAACATTTCACAATATTACTGTATTTAGTGCATTTTTCAACAAATAAATGCATTCTTGGTGAGCGTAAGAGACTTAAAAACATGAAAAAGTCTTACTAACCTTAAACTTTTGAATGGCAGTGTAATGGCTCATGACCTAATATTTCTATATGACATCCCATAACATCTAAATCCTGGCAATATATGCTCTCATCCTAACTCTAACTACAAAGATCCCATACATGAAATGACATCCTGTGTTAATAACTGTAATCCAAATGTCATTTAGAAAACCAATCCCATCCGAATAGCTGTTCTGTTACAAACCGTCAGATCTACACACGGACATTTCAGCCCTAAGTAAGTGAGAGTTGAGACGGCATATGTCACTGTCTCTTGGACAGCTTTATTAAGAAAGAAGTGAGACAGTGGAGCGTTCTTGACATGGCTGTCTCAGAGTAGGTCGCCGAATCTAGCCATGTCTGGAGAAATAGTAAGCTAAACTGCACATTTATTTCAGGAAAGGGCGCCTGGGGGGTCTGTCTTCTTAATTTAGGTACTTCTCTTTTAATTTATATATTTATTTACCTGCTTTTTTCCACAGGAAACATCTTTTTCATGGTAACACCCCCATTGGTCATGGCGAAGGCTTGATTATTAGGATTACTGATGATTACTGTGATGCTCGACTGGGGTTTGGGAGGAGGAGAGCTGCAGCCTTCAGGCGCTGTGTTCCTCTACCACAACCACCTCCTCATCCTCATCTTCATCCTGTGGCGCATCACAGCATTGATGTGATTGGCCGTGACACGCGAGACCTCTGGATGTGATGTGAATCAACAGAGCACCCGTGACGGAGCAGGAAACACTGCCGTTCAGAACGACATCAACATAGCACGGCTGTTTTCTCTGAGGAGGGCATCCACAAATAAAACAATCAGTATGAAAATCAAACAAATATATCACAATAATAGATTATATAATGTCTAAATTGCTCATTATTCTAAACTAACGCTGTCTAACAGCGATGCGGGCGGATGAAGGTTAAGAAGAAGCTTTCCTTCACCTCTTTAAGTCTGTGATTGTAGAGAAGTAATAGAAAAATACAGCCAACTGTATTAGTATGACAGTCAATCGGACAAAGCTCAGCTAATAAAGTTCACAACTACACAGCAAACTGATGCAAATGAATGGAATAACTACAAAGTAAACTCGCCCTCTTAAAAAATGCAATTAACCTAAAAACTTAATTCATTTTTAGCAGCCTTATTAATAAAGGTGACTATTGACAGGCTGGAAGCCCATTTCCATCAAGGAATAAAAAAAAGAAAAAAAGGTAGTTTTTTTCTTGCGATTCTGACAAAAAGTGAGATATAAACTCAGAATTGAATGCTAAAAGTCTAAATTACCTTTTTAATTTTGTTATTCCATACCAGAAAAAAAATGATTGTGAGATTTAAATTTTGAATTAAATTCATAATTCTGAATTGGTATCTCGCAATTCAGACCTTTTTCTGAGAACTGCGAGAAACAAGCTTGAAATTGTGAGAAGTCGCAATTAGCTTTTTCATTTTATGGAGGAAACAGGCTTTCAAATATGCGCTCAGTCAATTAAAAAATAACTAATTACATAAAATTTTTCTGTAAATCATCATGATTATTCATACCTAACATTAATTATTAATATAATATTATGTAATATTAATTATAATATAATATGAATAATAACATCTGTAATAATAAATATATTATCACATTAAATATCCAAATTAATGTACTGTAGTAAAAACATTTTATTATTTATTCTAATAAGATTTTGTAAAGAGTTATTACTAAAGCTATGAATATGTAATTTGTTGCTTGTTTTACATGCTAGTAATACATCCATATTGTTAATTTATTGTGTGTGTGTGTGTGTGTGTGTGTGTGTGTGTGTGTGTGTGTGTGTGTGTGTGTGTGTGTGTGTGTGTGTGTGTAAATTTTTACAGTAATTTGTATTTGTTGCACAATAAATTAAGCCTGACAAAAAATAAATCATGCAAAGAAGGGGCAGTAGTCCACCACACACCACTGCAACAAAGCGGTGTTGTTCTTTTAAACGAACAATGTTGTCAACTCATTGAACCCACCTACACTGTGTGGGCACGCTGCAAACTCTCTAAACTACCTTGTCTCTAAAGTACTAATGAAACAATAACTTTATCATCAGATTTTATGATATATGATGCACTTGTGCATCTTTTTCCCTTATTAGAGTCATAAGCACTGATGCTCGGGCTCCCTTGTGTACTTATTCTGCTGATAATTCCACATTATTAGGTGAGGGAGATCATGAGCCACCAGCTGCTGGTGTTTGGAGCCGAGCATCAGATCATAACCTCACAGAAATAGCTGCTGTCTCAGCCTCATGCATCTGCATCCTTGAGGTCTTGTAAAGATATGAGTCTTTGATTTTGTAGCATTTGATTGTTGTGTTCTATCCGGTCTCTTGTGGAGAAAGACACTGATTTGAAAAGGAAACCGAATGCAGTGGCACCGTTTCAATTTCTTGTGCTTTGGTGGCATGATAACACTGTGCATTCAAAGCCGTGAACAATGATATAAGTTGTAAAGAATCGAAATAAAACAGACGACAAAAGTAATAGCACACTCCTGCACTGCACATGATAAGTCGAATGATTTGAAGTAACATTCACAAATAGTACAGTTAAGCACTTTAAAAGTTAAGTGTTAAGGTTTTGAAATCATGATTTTAGCTGCAGCTAACGTAACAAATATGAGCCTTAGTAAGCCGTACTAATAAGCAAAATATTGAAAAATAACAATAATACAGAGGAACAAGTGATATTAAAAATGTCTTCATTAAATTTCCACATCACAAGCTTAGAGCTAAAAAAAATTTTTTTTATATAAAATAAATTAATGTAAAATTCTATCAAATAATGAAAGATACAAATAAAATACAATTATTATTAATAACAAATAAATATTAGCAAATTAAATGGTGCTTGCAAATTGCATATTTTGTCAGAATAAGTAATATTAAAAATGTCTGTGTCAGAGGTATAGAGCAATAAAAACTTATTATATAAATTAAATAAATGAACTAAATACCAAATTCAATTAAATAAAAATATAATAAAAAAAACAATACAAATATCATTATTATTAATAATTACAATTAAATATTTGCAAATTAAATACTGATTCAAATTCAGTTAAATAAATCATAAAAAAAATTGTTTATATTATTATTATTATTAATAACAATTAAAAATTTACAAATGTAATATTGCTTTAAAATGATTTAATTCACTAATACTGATAAAACAAATAAACAGATGATAACAGTAAAGCATTTTAGCAATCAATTAATACCAAAAAGGAATAAAAATTAAACGGCAGCAGTTATGAAGGATAAACTAAAGATAAAAATAATAACTGAAGGTTAGTTTGGCGATAGAAAAACAGGGCAAACCAAATCACTCACTGTCTCCTTTTCTGTCCTTTATCTTCATAATTTATCTTGCTTCAAGTATGATTAACAATGTGATCACTTTCAACTTTCTGCAGCACAAGTGTACAGCAAAAAAATAAACAAAATAAAAAACACATAATAAAGGAATAACATAAAATTCAAGTAAATAATGAAACAAAATGATAATGTTGTTATTATTATTATTATTATTTATTATTAAATATTAGCAAATTAAATGCTCCTTGCAAATTGCAAAATACAGCTAATTTGGAATGAAAAAAAAAATTCAATACTAATAAAACAAAATAAAAGATAACAGTGAAGGTGGTAACACTTTCTATTAAGCGTCTGTATTTATATTACATTATAAGGGTATTCTTAAGGCATTATAATGAATTCATAATGCATAATAAAAAAACCTTATAATATGTCATATTCCATTGAATATTCATATAAACAGTTTTAATATATTATAATATTTACTTATTTGTGGTTATAGCGTTTAAGAGTATGATGATTTATAACACAATCAACACGTTGTATCCACTTTTGCAATGGATTATATTTTTTCATAGTTATAATGTATTACATATCTTGCCATTTTTCTTATGCTACTTTACTTAAAGCAATCAAAGACCACTTGGAAGTAGTGATAATAATAATAACAACAACAATTTTTTCTCTCTCTCAAACAGCCATAAGATCAGATATCAGATCAGATGAATGTGTAATATGACACATTTTCTGTAAACTATTTGTATTGTTATATCCGTTTGATTATTTCGGTGGTACCCTTTAGACAGCTGTTGATAAATGCAGATATCAACTAGCGGTCATTGGAGTATTAGTATGTCTGCTACTGTAAATGTATGCTAACACTGTATTTTGATATACTCTAACTGAATTAGATTTAATATGGTGTTCACTGTGTGTTATAAATAATCATACTCTTAAACTTATAACCACAAATACACAAGTATTATGATGTATTATAATTGTTGTTATGATTATTCATAAGTTGATATAACACATTATACTGTATATATACTGTATGTATATATATATATATATATATATATATATATATATATATATATATATATAAAATGCATCATGCATTCATTATAATGCCTTAAGAATAGCCTTATAATGTATTATAAATACAGGCTTCATAGAAAGTGTTAACGTGAAGTGTTTACTTTAGTAGCAACTAACGAATTTACCAAAACAGCCAATAGCATTTCAGAGAGCTAAAATTAAAATTAAAATAAGAACTGAAGGTCATTTTAGCAACAGAAAAACAGGGGCACATCAGATCACTCACTGTCTCCTTTTCTGTCTTTTATCGGCATAATTGATGTTGCTTTCCATCACAGATTCATCCTTTCGTATAATCTCACTCTCTTTCCTCCAGCACTCCCTATGCTTTCCTTTCTGCTCACTTATTCCTCCCATCTTTCTCTCTCTCGCTCAGTCAGTGTGGACAGAGATTTACAGTGACTGTTTAATGAATCCTGCATTTCTTAAATGCTCAGTGTGTCCTAGTGGCAGGAACACTGACCCCCTCATCCCGTCGAGAGTCTTCCACATGCATATCACGCTTTATACACAGTTGGGCTAACTAATGAATCATAACTCATAGACGTCACTGTTATTAAAGACTTCACAAGCGTCCCCTGAGCTCCATGAGCCAGTAATGCTCAATAATCGTGTAGCCTCTGAAGCCATAGTTAAATTTCCTTCCTAAGAAAAACAGCTACCCCAAAAATATAGTTTTTCCTCACACAGACCAAATAATGCAAATTGCAAAGCTGCACTGATTATATATATATACAGTATATATATATATATATATATATATATATATATATATATATATATATATATATATATATATATATACACACACACACACACACACATACACACACAATAAATTAACAATATGGATGTATTACTAGCATGTAAAACAAGCAACAAATTACATATTCATAGCTTTAGTAATAACTCTTTACAAAATCTTATTAGAATAAATAAGTCAAAACATTAACTATTACATTTAAGAAGCTGTCAGAATCAATATATGTTCAGTATGTATGTTTGCTAGTCATATTTTATACACAAATATAAATACTAATGAGATCATGTTGAAAGATTAGAAGATTTGATGTGAAAACACAGCTTCACATCATGTCACACTCGAGTTGATACATATAAATATGACTAAGCCACGTCTAAAGATACTGTAAATAACTTACAAGGCACCATTTCCAACATATGAGCAAAACTACAACAAAACTGAATCGCTCCCATTACAATCAATGAAGCTGTCTGCAATACTGTGCATTATGGCACAGATATACCACAGTATAAACAGTACAGCAGAATCTCCACCGTCCAGCTATAATCGATACTATGTCTATGTGGGAAAAGAGCCAAAAAGCCGTATGAAGAGCAAAAGTTTGAGTCCTCATTGAGGTTGGCATTGATGCATCCACAAAGACAGGAGTGCATTTCACTTTTAATGGATGCTATTCATCACACACATCTAATATTCAGTGTCAAAATGCTCAGTTAATACTGCATTACAGTCACTATTTCATGGAGAAAGCTTTGAATTGCATCTGCAAAGGGAGGGCGCAGGCTGCAGATAGAATTGTTATGTAAAAGTGTGTCAGATTGGATTGGTGAAGCATGGCTAACTTTATTGGACAAGACTGTGCAAGCAGAGAGACGGGGAGAAAGGTAGACACGGCGAGATATATTTAGAGAGATGCCGAAGTGAAGCCAGACAGGAGAGAAAGAGAAAGGCAGCGGGGGGAAAGGACTAGAAACACCCTACGCCTCGGTAAAAACACCATCCTTAAGAGTTCAGTGAAGTTGCAAATCATGTGCATTAGTAAGACTCAGCTTAGGTTTTTATTGCTTGTATATTTCTGAACTACTGTACATCAGGGACCAAAACAGATGAGTTTTGTTCAAAAACGTAGATGAGTTAGAACAGGGTTGGAACTAAACTCTGCCCAACGATGTTATACATTTAGGCTGCGTCTGCATTAATCCGGATACATTTCAAAATGGTGTTTTCATTTTAAAACGCACTCATTCCACACTAGTGTTTTCAAACGTTTTCCAAAAGTGTCTCATCCACACTGATACAACAGAAAACATTAAAATAGCTTTCTGCGCATGCATAAAGCCTCAAAAAACTTACTGCAGATGATACACACGAAACAGGCATGAGAGTTTTCATGCAGTTTTTCTGACAGGATTATTTTATTTAAAAAAATAACTCACCATTCACTGATGCGTCCAGGTCGCACACACTCATGACTGTAGCCTATGTCTGATCTAAAACACAACTGCCCTCGTGTTTTGACGCAAATCGCAGGACTGTGATATGAAGAGTATACAAAGTAACACATCTATAGCAAGAGTGTGAAATAACGTGCACAATACTCATATAAACACGGATATCTAATGGTATAATATGCATCACATGACTAAACTTGCGTCATCGTTTTCAAAAGCCTCCATTTTCATAGTCCACACTACAACACGAAAAATGTGTTTTCAAATTGATCCACTTTGGAGAGCGTTTTCAAAAAGCTCAATTTTCCTTGAATAAAAACACAGTCTCAGTGTAGATGGAATGCCAAAACAGAGAGAAAAAGATGTCTTTTCAAATGAAAACGTATAAGTGTAGACATGGCCTTACTCATATCACATTTTAGCACAGACTTTGGGTCAGGATTTCCAAATCAAGTTAAGTTGTTGGTAAATCACAACTTAAAACATGTTTTCATAAAAATATTAATTGCTAATGAACTTTAGTAATTGTATAAGGTGGCGTGAACACAGATTTTGGATAAAATATTTGTCATTGTTTGCAGACAGTAACACTATCCAAACCACATAATAAATAATCGATCTACAAACATTTCTAAATTTCATGTAAAACACACAATTTTTTATTATTATTATTATTGGTAAGTTAATCTATTTTATATAGTCTATTGTTAATTCTACAGTAGCCTATTGAATAATGCAATCATTTAAATTAGTTACGTTGTTTATTTGCTTCACTTAGGCACTATATTTTTATTATTAAATATATCTATCTTATCTCTTATTAAAATAATGCTTATGTGTCTGACTGTACACCTTAACCGTAATAAACAAATCGCAAACTTTTTATAACAAGGTTAATTAGTTAAATACATTAATTAACATTAACTAATAATGATCTGCACTTATACAGCAATTGTTCATCTTTGTTCATGTTAGCTTAAGTGTATGAATATTATTCTCCCGAGGCATGCTGTCGCACATCTGACAAGCCACCGTGCGAAACAGAGAACACTCGCCGACAAATTGTGCTTGATACTCATTTCCGCTGACACTTTCCAGCCAAGTATTTGATTCTTCCCACTTTCGTCGGTAGCCTACTTTTGCACCCGCATCGATTCGGCGCTGGACGCTGGGGGTATCTGGAGCAGCCTCCGCCATTCTTTCAAATCGACTCTCTGCCAAGACACCCGCCCTCCTCTGACTCTGATTTGCCGTGAAACTGAAACAAACCAATCAATCCAACGATGGCAGCGAGTATTATCCAATCAGGGGCAGAATAGGACGAATAGGATCTTCACAAAATGCCGGTGGGTTGATTTGTATGAGACGCTGCATTGAAGGCAACTCCGAAAATACGGGACAAACCCCGTCCCGCATTGATTCAAAACGGGACGCGCTATTTTATTCTCAAATATGGGACGATTCCGTATTTTAAGGGACGGGTGGCAACCCTAGCCACATGTCACTTCACACTATTACATTTCCATGTATTAAATATATTGTCATATGAAGCAAAAACATATGTGACCCTGTACCACAAAACCAGTCATAAGTTTATTAAGTTGAATAAATAAGCTTTCCATTGATGTATGGTTTATGGTTTATTTGAATATCTGGAGTCTGAGGGTCCAAAAAAAAAAAAAAATCTAAATACTGCAAAAATCGCCTTTAAAGTTGTCAAAATGAAGTTCTTAGCCAAGCATATTACTGATCAAAAATTACGCTTTTATATATTTACGGTAGGAAATTTAAAAAAAAACTTCATGGAACATGATCTTTACTAAATATCATAATTGTTTTTGGCATAAAAGAAAATTTATAATTTAGATTTGAATTTTGATATACTCCATAAATTACTCACCCTCAAGTCATCCTTTATTTTTATGCTCTACTGTAAGTGTTATCTGTATGCACCAAGGGTCAATTATCTGTATGTATGTGCTGTACTTGAGGAAGGATTGACAATAAAGCAGACTTTGACTGACTTTTTTTTACTGTGATCCTAGGTGTAAATGACTTTTTTATTTAAGACGAACCCAGTCAGAGTTATATTAAAAACGTTCAAGCTGCACTTAATGGCACTCAGCAGGTGTTGCAATACATCAGTCCAAAAGAAGTAAAATAAAAAGCACCCATCCATAAAATAAAAATGTCTCATACAGCTCTGGAGGGTGAACAAAGGCCTCCTTTAGTGAATCGATGTGTTTTGGTAAGAAAAATAACCATATTTAAAACATAATAATCACTTTAATCTAGCTTGCGCAAACAGTTGTACACAGAAACAGTTCTGGGCAGATGATGTATGAGGTCAGCGTTGCGCATGCGCTGGTGTTACGGATCACTCGGGAAGCTGAGGAGTAACAGAATGAAGATGTTTATTGTACACAGACACAAAAAGAGGAGCAGGTAGTGATGAGTGACAATGAGGATGGATCTGTGAAGGTAGGGTGAAGACTTCTTGGAGGGACGGTGAGCCACACACACGCACACTTGGGGAACTGGGTCTTCGGAGAGAATCGCTGGAGAGAGTAGAAGAGGAGTTAGTCCTTATAGTAAGCATACAGGAATGATCTTGTCGCGAACGTGACCGGACAATGTTTGAGTGCGTGTGTGTGGTTTTTATGGTGCTGCGGTGATAGGCTGGTGATGAGAATCAGGTGGATGTGATTTAGAACTCCGGTGAGGGTGTGCGTTGTGACTGTGTGGAGGTGGAACCTGGCGTGTTTGTAACAGTACCCCCCTCCCCACGGCCCGCTCCTAAGGGCCGGGGAACCCGACGACGTGTTGGGCGTCCTCTTCCCCTGAGAGCTGGTCGGTTGGGATGATTGGAGTGGAAGGTATCGAGTAAGGTGGGATCCAGGATGTCGTTGCGTGGGACCCAGGAACGTTCCTCTGGATCGTAACCTTCCCAGTCCACTAGGTATTCCAGCTGCCCACCACGCCGCCGGGAGTCCAGGATGTCCTTGACTGTGTAGGCCGCGCCGTCATCTAGGAGGAGAGGAGGGGGGGCTTTGGCTTCGCCAGGTTAGGTGTCCCAGTGGGCAACCCAGCGGGGTGTTGGTAGGAGGCTCGGCTGGAGGAAGAGTGTTAGAAGGCCAAACAATCGGAGAGACAATGATATTTTCTGGGAGGATGGTTTTTGGAGTTTCAGAAGGATGGTGAGGTTTAAGGAGTGACACATGGAATGTGGGGTGAATCCGCTACTCAGGGGGAAGCTGGAGTTTGTAAGTGACCAGATTGATCTGCTGGGTGATGGTGAATGGGCCAATGAATCTGGGACAGAGCTTGCGGCAGGGTAGACACAGGCGGATGTCCCGGGTGGATAGCCAGACCTTCTGACCGGGTTTGTAGTTAGAGCCTCGGATCGTCGAAGGTCAGCTGTCGTCCTGCGACTGCGAAGTGCCCGCTGAAGTTGGTGATGTGCCGCGTCCCAGACCCTCTCGCTCTCCAGGAACCAGTAGTCGATGGCATTCTGATTTGGAAGGCTTCTGCGGCGGTTGGAGTCCCGGAGAGAGACTTAGGTTTCTGGCGGAGGAGATTGGTAAGAGGACTGGTGATGGTACTGAAGTTGCGTATAAACCGTCTATAGAAATTGGTGAAGCCAAGGAACCACTGCAATTCTTTGATGGTGGTTGGAGTGGGCCAATCCTTGACTGCACTCATCTTCCCCTCGTCCATCCGGATGCCACTGCGATTGATGGTATAGCCAAGGAACTGCACTGAGGGCTGATGGAAGGAACATTTTTCGGCTTTGAGGTAGAGCTGGTAGTCCCTCAGGCGTTGCAGGACCTCCGCAACGTGGCGTTGATGTTCTGCCAGGCTCCGGGAATAGATGAGGATATCATCGATATATACCAAGACGGACTTGTGGAGGAAATCCCGGAGCACCTTGTGGATGAAATCCTGGAATACGGAGGGGGCGTTAACAAGCCCATACGGCATGACGAAATATTCGTAGTGACCAGTAGGGGTAATGAAGGCGGTCTTCCACTCGTCCCCCTCACGACAGTGGCACCACGGAGATGTTCTAGGGCAGCTGGGACGAGGGGAAGTGGGTACCGGAATTTTACAGTGCTCGGTAATCAATACATGGCCTCAAGCCTCCATCCTTCTTCTCTACGAAGAAAAAGCTCGAAGCAGCAGGGGAGGTACATTTACATTTAGCTGACGCTTTTATCCAAAGCGACTTAGAGTTGCTATATATGTCAGAGGTCGCATGCCTCTGGAGCAACTAGGGGTTAAGTGTCTTGCTCACATTGGTGTCTTGCAGTGGATTCGAACCTGGGTCTCTCACACCAAAGGCATGTGTCTTATCCACTGCGCCAACACCACCCACACCAGGTAGATGGACGAATATACCCTTGGGCCAGCGCCTCCTTGATGTATTCCTACATGGCCTTCTCCTCGGGAATGGATAGGGGATATATCCTTCCTTTTGGCACTGGTTCACCCGGCAGCAGATCGATGGCACTGGTGTGTTTGTAACAGCTGGTGAGTCTCATAAAAATCAACGTTTGTTGACAGGAGTAAAGGAAGCAAAGTTTCCTTACTTTAGCAAAGGAAAACTAGTCTCCTCTTGGCTTATATCAAAATCTTTCAAAATTCTTCTTTACAAATCCTAATTTTGTACTTCTAATTATTGACCGTTGTTTTGTTTTGATCTCTCACTTCTGCGTGGATGGGCGCTTTTTATTTTAGTTCTTTTGGACTGACGCTTGCAACGCCCGCTGAGTAGCGTGAAACAGCTTGAAAGATCAAAGACAGTTTTTTAAATAACTCCGACTGGATTCGTCTGAAAGAAGAAAGTCATATACACCTAGGATGACTTAATTTATGGGCTAATTTTCCTTTTTGGGTGAACTAACCCTTTAAGACTGGTTTTGTGGTCCAGGGTCACATATATGAATCCTATTAGAAATTGGAACACTTATGAAGTATGTATGTAACACATTTTTGGACATACATGTCGAAAGTGCATAAATAAATGTCGATAAGTAAATCTGAAAGATAGACGTGTATTTAAAAAAAAAGACAAAACAAACATTCAGATTTGTTGTTTTACATACATGGTTACTACATACAGTATAATACCACATAAAACTCATCATATGGATATTATTATATGTTGTCTGAAAACAGACCTTTTTGGGGGGAGGAGACTTTTTTTATTTATTTGATACAAATACAGTAAAAAAATATTGTGAAATATTATTAGAATTTCAAATTTGAATACAATAGAAGTAAAATAGAATTTATTCCTGTGATCAAAGTTGAATTTTCCGCATCATTACTCCAGTCTTCAGTGTCACATGATCCTTCAGAAAGCATTTTTGATGCTTAATATTTTTTTTTATTATTTTATTAGAAACATCATAAATTACTTTACTGCCAATTTTGATCAATTCATTGCATCCTTGCTAAAGAGTATTCATTATTACCAAAAAATAAATAAAAATAAAAATAAAAAATAACAATCTTTCTAAACTCCAAGGTTTTGAACAGTATACATAAAACAAAATAAAAAGAGCACTATTTCTTTAATTAACTATGCACTAAAGATCAGGGGAAAAAAGAAAAGAAAAAGATATTTATCCCAGGGCCAGATCAAACTTAAAACATGATAAACAGTTTTTTTTTAAATGATTTTGCAGTCACAAGGCTAAGTCACCTTACATCCACAAAACTTCAGCTAATGAGACATGAGTCAGCAATCTCTCAGATTAATTGAAAAAGCAATCAGTGTTACATTTATAACCCAGTGCTCAAGACAAACATCTTGGCCATTGTCTTGTCTTTCATTGATTGCCCAAGAAAGCAATATCACAGTCAAAACTGCTGATTCAAATGGCGGACACTAGGTCTGAAACAAATCTTGAATTCAGATTTGTTTTGAGAAGAACAAAGGCTCTTCTAATAACTGCCAAAGATGATGTACAATGTGCTAAAACTTCTCCAGCCTCTGAGATGGTTCTTATGACAATGAGATCTTATTATCTATATGCTAAATAATTCTGCAGAGAAACCACCTCTGCCAACTTTAGCTCTACAGCACAAAGAAACTCTTAGCAACACCTACTCACAATGGAATTTGCATAACAAAGGCAGTGGAAATGGGGAACGCTAGAAAGCGGAGAAATAAGAAACAAACGCCCCTCATAGTGAATAGGGAGGTTGTGCTTAGTGCTGAAAGGATGCTGGAAGCACTAATCAAACTTTTTTATGTTTGTTTACCTGATTATTTCGGCTTTCTGTGGCACTAAAAGACACCAGCATGAATCGAATGTGTCCATCACAAATTAGAAAAAAAGAGGATTTGGTCACCTGATGTCACATTTCAAAGCATCTCATTACTGAAGTATTTTTGGAAGATTCTCTTTTCGTTTCATTAAAATCGCTAGTATTGTGTGTGACCATCACACACTACATGATTTTCTATGAAATTTGTCAGAAATTTCATAAGTACATAAATAAGTACTTTCGGCAATTAGCATCAACTTGTCCAGACTGTCTTGTCTTTAGTCTCCCTGAAATCTCAAATCTCTGGTTAAAACCTCCACTTTGTATGCTTTGAATGGAGCCACTAAGAAGAGCATTGTTTCAGAGGTGGAAGAAGTTACTACAATCTGTTAAAAGATTAAAAAAGACCAAACAAAATTTACTTTGAAATAACCTGCACAATAAATCATGCACAATAGGACCAGGGACATGTACTGAACGTGTAAGAAAGTAAGTAAAAAGTAGACTTTAAACTCTATCAAACCTGGAATATTTCCTTTAATAAACACCCCCCATCAGTTTCCCATCTGCAGAAGTAATCAGTGTTAGCCAAGGTCATGATTATGTGCACAGGTTTGTTGGGGATACCGCACACATATTTTGTGTGTTTATGTGCTTCAAGAATGATAGAGGGAGAAAAAGGAAAGCGTGAACCAGCTGAACTAACACTCATTTAGATATCAGAAAACACCTACACAGCGTAGAAAGTACTTTTTCAGAAGAGAAAACAACTGAAAGCGTGCATCCAAGTGAGACTTGGACAGTTTACGGTAGAAGTGTCTCTTTGTGAGAATGCTTATTGAAATTGAGCTTGAGTTGAAAAAAAAAAAAAACATTGAAAGCCACATGTTAAACACCTAAACAGACAAAACATAATAAAACTAAACAGAAGGAGGAGTTTTTATAGCCGTATGTTCCGTAAAGGCTTATCACACAAAGAACGATAACTATAAATATATATATAACAATAATTATATTGGTAACAAGTCGAATGGATTCTGATTGGCTTTCAATGTTTTTAATCGTTTTAATCATCCGCTAGAAAAATCATTCTGAAAGTGATTCCAACAATATTATTTTTCTGTGCCATAATTGTTATAATTGTGGTGTGAACCGCAATGGTTTTCAGAATGATTTCACCTTTGAACAGGTCTTTAATACTGAACTACTTAAAATCTAAAACATTTTTGAAAATTTAGCATTTTATTTATGTTTACAGACACCAGAGTTTTAGTATACTATAGAATTATATATATATATATATATATATATATATATATATATATATATATATAGTAATTTTAATTAATTAATTAATTAATCTTTTTTTTTTTTTGTTATTTTAAATTAAATTAAATTAAAATTAAAAATTAAATTTTTGTGCATCAAATTATCCTAAATAAAAAATGAGAAGTGTTGTTCTGGCTTTAATTTTAATAATTATAATAACCCTGGTGCGCATAGACCACCAATTGAGTACAGGAACGTGTCCTATTTTTTGCTACTGAACAGTCCTTTATTTGTTCACACACACCAATGCTATTTAAATATTAATATACTATTATAATTTTCATTAAAAATATGAATTAAATGTAATTTTAATATTTTGTTTTCATTTTAAAGTTTTAATAATTTTGTTGCACTTTTCATCTTCATTTTTATGTATTTTTATTTTATGTGTCTATATATTTTTTTGTCTATATATTATATATTGTGTAATGACATGGCCTCAACGTAAACATGGTTTATGAGGACACTTCCTGTGTCCTTGTAAAATAAAAGGCTTAAAAACATCCAAAACGGTGTTTTATGAAATTCAAAAATTCCCAGTAGTTTTCTGTAAGGAGTAGGTTTAGGTATAGGATGACAGATAATACAGTTTGTACAGTAAAAACCAAAATTTTATTTTGCCAATGTGTTGCAGATGTACGGTTCCTTTAAATGTAAACCAGAACAAAATTCAAACTAGCAAACAGCCAGTAAAAATATCGGATAATATATCATCCACCAATTACAAAATTCATCAGACAAATAGCCACATTGTTTTCCCCAAATAAATATACAACAATAGTCATGAACTGACATATAGTGAGGATAACTAAGGATCAGTTGTCAGAAAGCTGAGTTTATGCACCACAACATGATTGATAAAATAATAAATCCCCACGAACTGGCATTACTGTAGCCAAATTCTCTAAATGGTAATATAAAGCAATAACGTTTAGAAGGAAATAAATGAGCTATAAATTCAGCAGTCTTCTCATCCACTGCAGTTCTTTTGTTGTGTATTAATGTGCTATGTCATCGCATGTTATATAATGTTACATAATTCATAAATACTGCCTGGTTGAATCAGGATTTGGCCAATTTTTCATAAAGTTAACCTACTGATGTATGATGTCTCGCTAGCTGTTTGTTGTGGGGACCTCAAGGTTTATTCACAGACTATTCAGAGGAAGCTGTGAATTCTATACAAGTGCTGTTGTCACATGAAGATGGAGAACTCACTAACTAACTTAACTACCTTAACCAGCCAGGTTATCCAGCTTTACCAGCTCAGTTTACATATTCATTGCAAAACCTATAAAAAAATGGCTTTAAAAATAAAAAAATCTTAAATTAGATAATTGGATTTATATTTTTTTAAGTGCTCCCCTGGGGAAGTAGATCTAAATGATAGATATTTACAAAAAATGTAAATGTTTAAATAATAAATTTAAAAAAGGCATTTGATCTTACTATTGCCTCTCTGAGCATCAGCGATTGCTTGCAGTCCTTTTTGGTAGTTGTGAGTCCCTCAGATGTCTGGAGACGCAAAACTGAATCTTGACACAATTGAGCCACAATGGCTGAGAGTTCATATGTGAAAAGCATGCTGGGAAACCAACAAAATTACAGGATTTTTGTCAAGAACAGTGGGCAGCTTCACCACTCAGGAGTAACGGGGGCTCGTGCACAATCATCACAAAAGAACAAACGGTTATTGATGCTTGAGGAGGAAACACAATATTAACAAACAATGGTGTGTGAGGATTATTTTTGTAAATAGTTATTGTGTCTTGTGAAATATGTTATGCCAAATAGGCTTAGAGGAGTAGTATATATATATATATATATATATATATATATATATATATATATATATATATATATATATATATATATATATATATATATATATGTTTTATATGTTTTTTTAAGCAGTTTAAAAATAAGACAATCTTGTAACTTACTAAAAAAAAAAACCTGACCAGCATCTCAAAGCCTGACAAGCTGGAAAGTGCTCAAATCCATTCTTAAAACCATCAAATGCCTTCTAAAACACACACACACACACATGCCTGTTCAACTTAGTAGCAATGGATTACATTTCAGTTGTGTTTTGTGGACAAACATAAAAAAACAGCCAATCTCCTTGACACGCATGTGCCAACAGAACAGATCTGTCACTCTGAAGGATTGCAGCAGCATTAAAGATTAAGGATGAAAAATCATGCATGAATAATTAAAAATGCACTGGTTGGCTAAATGATCAGGCCTATGTCACAACAACAGTGCTATCAATTAAAAATGAAGTGATGAGAAGCGCTGGTTAACAAACGCCAGATGGACATTTAAAATGCACTTTCACTGTGACTAAGCCTGGAACAAATAAACGCTGCCTCATCAACAAACTGTCACATTTAACTAAATGAAAATTAAAAAATATGAATTAAAATGTTTAATGTATGAAAATAACTTACAATTAAAAAAAATCCCCAAATATTAAGCTTTAAAAGCTTCAGCTAAAATATAATTACATATTTTAGATTTATATGTTGCTTGAGGGGGGGGATATTGAATGAGCATCAACAAAAATTTGTTTTTGTTTTGCAGTAAAAATATTTAGGTTTTATTTTAAAAAGCTAAATTCTCTAAGATGTTAAGGCTTGTAATCTTACAATATAAATCTAGTTTAGATTTATATTTTGCCTTCAAAAAAAAAAAAACTTTTGAATAAGCATCAACAAATGTTCTGTATTCACTGTTCTTGTTTTGCAGCAAAAACACATTTAAATGTCCTTAAAATAAAAAGCTTTTACTTTAAAAAAAGCTAAATTGCATTAGATGTTAAGGCTTGTAGTTACACCGTCTCCAAGCAGGGGTTAACTGGACCATGCCTGTCAAACTCATTTGGTTCAATGACTTCTTGTTTACGTATCCTTAATGCTTTGATTGGTGGGATTAGATGAACATACTCTTCCCAAATGCTTCCTTTGGCAGGTCCTAAAGTGCACTGGTCCTGCCCACTGGGCCGATAATGACCTTCGTCCAGCAAGCGCTGAGCTCAGCTGGCTAATTGCTTGGAATCTCGTTTAAAAATGACCATAATCAACTCTAAACTATCAACTCCAGATCCCATTTATACGAGAACCCTAGAGTTAAAATCCACTGTTTTGGCTGAGTGTACAAGTGTGGAAGCGATGAAACGCAGTGAAAGAGAGAGAAAGAGATAACTGAGGTGGAAGGTTTGAGGAGGATAAGGAAGCTTAAGTGTCTGGTTGGAAGCCAAAAGTGCATCTGGAGCGCTGATGTGATGTGATCTCCATGAGAAAGCAACTTGACGGCGAGATGCGAATGAACGTGGAGCTGGAGTGACACAGCGGACAGAAGGTGAATGAGTGACACAAACAGCGTCTGACAGCACATGCATTAAACAGGCTTCATGGTTAATGGAGAACCTAGTTTATGAATCTCATTGCTGTTTACTGATTCTCTGCAGCAGTTTTTTTGGAAGCACACAAGCACAACATGAAGATATACATGAACGGGCCAAAATCATAGTCAGCATGAAATCAGCATTAACCCCATTTACTTTCTTATTACCATAAACCTTCCAGGTCTTGTTGTGCACTATATATGTTGTGCATGTTTGTCTATAAAAATCATGTTTGTTCTTTCTGAATTGAATTTCCTTTTCGGATGACATCAGAAATATTTGAGTCTTGCCCTCCAATCAGCTGACTCAATTTGGTTATGCCACACCCACTTTCCAGTCAATTCCCAATGGATAAAATCAAGTCGGGTGAAATTTTTGCATAATTTATGGTTCAAAACTGCAATATGAAAATGATACTTTAAACTTTGCTTTTTTAATCTATTAATCGCAACATAATAAATGACAGACTGACACAATTGATGTGAGTGATTTAAATAGATACAAACACTATAATACATGATTAAAACTGCAGACAACAACTTCTCTAACCCTCATTTTTATATTTTCCTATTCTGACAAAAGCAGCTCATCGGTTTCACCAAAAGCTAGATAGTGAGTGATGCTGAGAGGAACACAAGGACTTAGTTATGTGGAAATAATGTCTTAATGTTTTTGAAAGAAGTCTCTTCTGCTCACAAAGGCTGTGTTTGTTTAATCAGTAAAAACAGTAATATTGTGAAATATCATTACCATTTTAAAAAAACTATTTTATATTTAAGCATATTGTAAAATTAAATTTATACCTGTGATGCAAAGCTGAATTTGCAGCATCATTACTCCAGTCTTCAGAGTCACATGATCCTTCAAACATCATTCTAATACGCTGATTTGATGCTCCAGAAACATTTCTGATTATTATCAATGTTAAAAAACAGCTGTGCTGCTTCATATTTTTGGGGAAACCCCTAATTCAGGATTCTTCGATGAATAGAAGGTTAAAAAAACCTTTTTGTAGCAATTTAAGTCTTTACTGTCACTTTTGATCCATTTAATGCATCCTTGATAAATTCACGGCACACACACACACACACACACTGAATCAGGCTGTCTTTTGAATTCAGGGTGAAGTGCTTTTTACCTGGAAGATTTAGTATAACTGAACACCAGGTTTTCTCAAAGTAGCCCGACTTTCATGTCGTTTCTTGTCTGACCCAACAAAACAATCTCAAAAACTCTGTGTGCTTTCACAGTTTGTGTCAGCATGAATGCAATGAAGCACTGATACTGTATGTTTGACTGAGAGTGTGTGTGTGTGTGTGTGTGTGTGTGTGTGTGTGTGTGTGTGTGTGTGTGTGTGTGTGTGTGTGTGTGTGTGTGTGTGTGGAGGCTTTAAACTGACTTCGCTGCACTGTCTTCCCATCCGTGCGATCTCCTTCATCATCACTTTGGTGGAGCACAGCTGCTCAGATCCAGCCGGATCAGCTCTTCTGCACACGTGAACAATCAAAACATAAACCACAGCACCTATAATAAGAAACTATATGATCTGACCAGTCCGTACAAGGAAGCTGTCCTTTACACACGAGCGAAAGTTACTCACCAGAAACTTCCCGTTCGATCCGAGCACGAGTGCATGAGACGTTCAAAACTGTCTTTTTCAGAAGCGCTGGAAACTCGAAAGAGATCTTGCTGTCGTCTTCAGGAAGCTTCGGTGATGCTCAGGTTTCTCAATCCCATCCTGCTCATTCAGTAACATCTTCTTTCCTCTTCTCGATGTCTCGGTCGTGATCAGTGCTGCACGGAGCGTCGTGTGCCTCTTTCCGGTGTGTGTGCGGTTCCCATCTGTCCCTCTCTCAACCTCCACTCGAGAACATTAACTCTGGTGCCTGAGCTCAAAGCCAGTGCGCGCGCGTGTGTGTGGGGGGGGGAGGGAAGCAGCCAATGGGAAAGGGCAGGAGAGATGGTAGTAAAGCACACACGCAGACCTAACGACAGTGAATAAACAGAAGGGTTAGACACTTCTGTATTCATCCCTCTCTCTCTCTCCTCGTCTGCATCCACTGTTTCAGCTTAAAAGGAATAGCTCATTATTTACACACCCTCATGTTGCTCCAAACCTGGAGTCGGAATAAATTTATATATATACTATGTATTATATATTATATTATATATATATATATATATATATATATATATATATATATATATATATATATATATATATATATATATATATATATATATATATATATATATATATATATATATAAGCTTTTGTATTTCATTTAATATTTATGTTTTGTTTTAGCTTTTTCAATGAACGAAAAAATTATTTTGCTAGTTTTAGCTCAATTAAAAACAACAACACTGAAAGATAAAAATTCATGAATGTGGATTTTGAATACATTTATTTTAAATTTATTTAGTAAATTTTAAATATTTATATTTAACTTCAATACTGTATATACTGTATTAATGAATAATTTGAATTATCTTTTATTATATGCAGTCATTTTAGTTATACTATAGTTTAAGTTCTAGTAAATTTTTTATGTGCTTTTTCCCATTTTTAATATAATTTTTGTTGTTGTTGTTGTTGTTGTATTGTCTTTATTTTCAGTTTTAAATTAAGTAATTTTAGTATGTAATTTTAACTTTTGAATTAAACCTTAATTTAATTTTTAATTATTTTAGTAAGCAAGGCAAAATTTCAAACTGACTTTTTAACTTTTTCATCTTTTATATTTTGTGTTAGCTTTAGTTAAATGAACGAAAACTTATTTTAATAGTTTTAGTTTATTTAACAACACTGGAGAAACAAAACAAATTTTAAGCCCCTATTGATTAAAAATATTCCCCTTTTCAGCAGCACTCCAACCAAGCATTGAGCCTTTGCATCATGTTTAATGTCAATTACTTTTTCGGTCACAAGGCACAAGAGAACCAATGATGTTTGATATATTTGATGTCCATCCTGTGCATGATTTGTAATGTCATTTGTAATGTCCATCCATTCTGATTTGAAAGCTATGGCAGACTATTTATTCTGTATGTGCTATCATATGACTATAGGAATACAGTGCACAAACGTTCTTAAAAATTTCACCTTTTGTGTTGCAAGGAAAAGTAACAACACGTGAGTTTGTTATGAGATTCACAAACCTAAAAATCAAAATTTTTAGGTGAACTTCTCCTTTAAGACTGGGAATCATCATCATCAGTGTGTGTGTGTGTGTGTGTGTGTGTGTGCGTGCCTGGCGATTTAATTAAACCAGAGGATGCTGGAGCTGCACAGGAGGGACACGGAGAGACATGGTAGATGACTGATGATGATGAGGAAGAGGAGCAGAGAGGAGGGGGGAGGCGCAGCATGGTCAGATATAAAGGGGTCATCAAACAGGAGCATGTGGTCTTGCTGAGATACAAATGGAGAAAAAAAAACACCAAGAATGAGTAGTAGAGCAGGTAAAATAGATGAAGGGTTAATGAAGGACTGTATGAAGGTATGAAGAAGAACTCTGGCATATTTACAAGATGTGTTGAGGTTGTAGTAACATATGGTGAAATTCCAGTCTTGGCCAGATGAGGGCAGATTGCACACAATTTATGAGATTAAAGGGAAGGTTCATCCAAAAATTACAATTCTGACATAATTTACTCACCCTCTTGTCCTTTTGTAGGAGGCAGAACGTTTACACTGCTCTTTTTCATACAGTGGAATTGAATGACGATAGACGGTGTTAAGCCCTAAAAAGGCCACAGAAGTATTCATTAGGATGCATTATTCCAATTCTTTTAAAATGTGATTCACTGAAATCGTTTCCAATATCTGAAAATCTTCTCATCCAACCACATCACAATTTCAAACTTGCAAGATTTGAAACCTGGTGCAATGTTTTTTTTCATATTACATCTGAGATTTGAAAACTATACTGAAAGAACAAATTCAATTTCAGTTTGTTTTTCATAAAAAGCTATTGTATGATTTTTCTTTTTTAGACAGACTACTTTTATGGTGGTATGTCATTTTTGCATTAAAAAGAATGTGTCAGTGTCACATCCTTCAGAAATCATTCAATGCAATCAATGCTGAAAATAGCTTTGATGAATATAAAGTTCAAAAGAACGGCACTGATTTGAAATCTTTTGCAACATTATAAATGTCTTTACTGTTTACTGTTGATCAATTGAATGCATCCTTGCTGAACAAAATTAATTAAAAGAAAAAAATTTTATCCAAAAAATGACACTAAACCACATTTCCCATATTAAAGCCCCTTTGTGACACATAACATGTCTGGACTAAAGTTTATTTGGGTTTTTACTAAGACTGTCTGTGATTATCTGTTGACTTTGTCTCTGTCAGCCCATCCCATAGTGATCATAAAACACCATGCCTTTATTCTGTCCCGACTCTCGTTCTTCCACAGCTCTGAAGTCAAAGCATCCCCGTCATTGTTTCTCCTGATGAAAGTATTACTCTATCGCTCTCTTATCTGATGTAACTCAGACAACCTCATTTCTGTGTAAAGAACTCTCACCTGCTGCATTGAGCCGATACACACGAGCCTCAGGCGAGAAGACTTGATTTACTTCACATGTGATTACAGCTCTTCAGAGGTCTGAGGAACAGAACAGTGATTTTAAGAGACTTCTTTTTCGGTACATCACTCCTGAGAGGACAAGCAAAAGTTCAAAACCTTCAATATGTTCACATATGATCTGTATCAGCTGAAATAACACACATCTACTGCAGTGAACAAAGTCATTCAACAAAGATCTGCAGAGTAACCCACCCTGAAGAAAGAACAGAAAGTTTTCATATCATTTTGATATTTTTAACCATCTTTCAAAATGTTGCTATCATACTAATTTGTGGAATTTTATTGAAACAGGAAGGAATGTTGGAGACTTGCTGATATTTTGTTAGGTTGCTTTTCCCTCCAAAATGATGTCACTTCCAGAAAGATGATGTCATTAAAGCGATAGTTATGAAAAATATGAAATTCGAATCCCTCTCATGTCATTTCAAACCTGTATGCATTTCTTTCTTCAGCGTAGCACAAAAGATGTTGAAATGACTTTCATTGCATTATAAAAAGACCAAATTAAAATTTGTGTGTGTGAGTGTGTGTGTGTGCGTGTGTTTTCCAAAGAAAGTCAGTTATACAGTAAGTCAACGACACATTCGTGAGCAAAATTTTCTTATCTTTTCTTTTTTTAACTGAAAATGGCTTTTCCTGCTTATACTATAATATATAGCAAATCTTGGGTGCGTGATTCTATATCGTTGCAAAATAAACAGTTTGTCAAAAAAAAAAAATTACACACTCTCTCTCTCTATACTGCATATATACACAGTAGGCTATACAACTTAATTCGCATACACTCGTGTAAAGCAACATACAGACATTAGCAAATCTCAAATGCTTATTTTGATGCAATAAAGTTGGATAAGTGTGTAATACAAATTAAATTATCACCCAACTCTAAATCTGAGAAGTGCAAATATTAGACATGAAGATATTGAGATCATCATATTAAGATCAAAATTATTTCTGATGCATTATATATGTAAATTATATATTGTCCCCATGGAATTATAAGGTTCTATCTGACATTTTTGTCAAAATTGAGTTATTCACGTATTCTTATTCAGTGACAACTTATTTATATTATGTGATAGATTTTTTAATGTTCTGTACATTTTGGGACTTTTTATTTAAATAAACAACAAAGTTGTATCTATACAGTCGAATGGAATGCAAAAACTTTGAAGCTCAAAATCTCAAAACTACTCGGAATGCAGATAGAACCTTATAATTCCAAGGTGACGATATGTGTTATATAAATAAATTAGAAAAATAGTGTTGCTATTTTGTTTTTTCAATTCATGTAAATGTATTCCAAAAGACCCCCAAAATATGGGCTTGTAAATGAATATAATATGGGCACTTTCTGGTACACACACCCTATAGCACCCTGGTTCTGCCATTTATATAATCCAATACAAATGTCAATTAATTTTGAAACTGAAGTTTATGCAAATCTGTTACTTTAAAACTTTTGCTGACGTCACTTGACCAAACGGGAACTCTATACAACACTGACTTAATACTCAAAACTTAAGGGTTTCACACACTATTCCATATATAGTCTCTCATGGCCATGATAACGATGTAGTTTATAGTCAAAGAAGCATCTTTCATTTCTTTTCTTTAATCATCTGAAGTGCTTCAACCTCGGTGAAGAAAAGAATCCTAAATATCACCTTCATCGTGGACAGAGGTCAACCAATCAATCATCGGAGAGCAGCGCGTGTACAAAGCCTCTGTATCACTATGTCTCATCTGGACTCTAAATGTGATGGATGAGAAGAAAGGATGACTAGACACGCACGTGTAATGGCATTTCACTTTCAATTCACTCGATTCAGGTAAGATTTTACCACTAAAGAGCAAACATGATTTCATTTTCAAAGTGTAGCGGCTTAAAAGGGGGCCTAACATGGAAAACTGCATTTTTCAAAGAAAAGACTTTGATGGACTTTGCAGGCATTTGCAAAAATAAATAAATGTCACTGAGTCACGGCCATATGTTCATTAACAGATGACCAACGGCATTTACATATATCAACACAATTCAGTATTCTGCAACTGACTGAAATATAGCCTAGATACCTTAAAGATGCAGCAATAAAAACAAACTTTTGATTAATAGACATAAAATTAAAATGCAACAAGGTGTGTGTGTGTGTGTGTGTGTGTGTGTGTGTGTGTGTGTGTGTGTGTGTGTGTGTGTGTGTGTGTGTGTGTGTGTGTGATGGTTGTGTATGTGCATGCGTGCGTGCGTGCGTGCGTGTGTGTGTGCTTGTGGACTTCACACCCCTTGTGATGGTTATAGATGTGAACACATGGTTAGAGAACAGGTTATGTGTTCTGACGGACTCTTATCTGAGAAAATACACACACAGACATAAAGTTTTCTATATTCAGCATACTTCAGATTGATGAATACAACCATAACTCACCTCCTGATCTGAAGGTTATGCATACTACATAATTTCAAATTACACAATTTCAAAAAAAGAAATTACATTCATAAAGATAAAATAAATAAAATATATGACTATTTAAAGAACCAGTGATATTTTTTCCATTATTGTATCTCATCACTGTAATTTGCAAATAAATACAATAAACATCAATAAATAAATTAGACAAAAACATTTTGTTCATCACAATAAATTAAACTTGGGAGCCACAGAATCTGAAAACTGGATGTATGGAGTGGCTTTACAGTGCAAACTAATGCCACAATGCAAGAAATCTTAATGGTTCTAAAATAGGCTTCATTTTCTCTATGAAAAATATAACTTCTCATTTTTTTGTTTTTGACTTTGGAGTGAAATAAAACCCTGGCATATTGATGAGATTAATCTATGAGGAGTTTCTTAAACAACTATCCATAGCTCATCTCTCATGATGAGCAACAGGTTCTGCTGGGTTCTGCAGTTGCTCAAGCCTTTATGAAGTTATTGGATTTGAAGGCAGGGAGACACTGCACATGCCAAGTGCTTCTTACCCTTCATCCTTCATCTCCCAGGCCTTTTTATTCCTGACGATCAATTTCCTGAACAAGAGGCCGACAAGCTTTGATCAATACGTCACTGTTGTTTTTCTTCCCTCTTTATCTAAATCTGTGCCTCCATAAAAATGACAAGCCAAACTCTGGCTACTTTGTCTTAATTTTTACTGCACTCAATTGAATTCTGCCACCCTTCCATCACAAATGAGAAGTGGCAGAAGAAAGTAAAGACACAAGGAGAGAATGAATACCATGCTGGAAAATTCTGGCTTCTGAGAAAATAGGAAAAAATATATGAATACTGTAATTAATGAAAAAATACTCATTAACAAAACTCACCAGCAAAAGTATGTTGTGGGTGGTTGCCAATGCATTGCAATGTGTTTTACTATGGTCAAAGTTTAATACTTAATGTCAGAAGTGTGTTCAAATTTAAGTGACTGAAAAATGCCACTTAAATCAATTTTTAAATGCCCCATAATGTGATATATTGGGGCAAAAATACCCCTGTATGAGTTTGTTTTTAATATTTATAAATATATGATATAAATAAGAACTATCACATGATCCAAAGTGCCATTTTCTAGAAAATCAGCACAGTTGCTTATGTGATATGGATTATATACAACAGTTCAATAAACAAGTAGACAGTATTAAGAGACTTACACTTTAGACATTATATTATGTTTTTGCTCCATTTTGCCAATGAAAATAGATCCAAACAAGCCATAACAGAACTGTTACCCATCTCTGATCAAAACAAAGCAGAGTTTTGTTCCTGAATGAATCAATGTTTTGAACGAATCAGAACGAACGAGTCAGTGATTCAAAGAACAAACCGTAAAGACAGCAGTTGCTTAGTTCCTCAATGAATCGCTTGAATAAATGATTCAGTGACAAAGACTTCCCGCCGCCACATACTGATTGCTTTTCATGTTAATGAGTTGAATTTACTTAAATTTACTGTTTTAATTAACATTTTTAAACAAATTTATCAATTTAAATTTAAGAGTCTGACATAAAGAAATGACTCATTTACTATAAGGTTGCCCTTTTAAAAGGTAAAAGGTAAAAAAAAAAAAAAAAAAAAAATATTGAAGCTGAAAAAATAAATCCCCATAATGGGAAATTTAATTTATATCCTTAATCAGAAGGTGCTCCTACATTTCTGACTGTGTTATAAATTAGAGACACAACTCCTTCTTAATTTTATACAGTCTATGAGCTCCTTCTACTAAAAAGATGTGAGAACCCTGCCATAACTCCCATGTTAACTGCAAGCGTCTCAATATTACTGTATGTATGTACTTCAGTGCACACTATAGAGCACTTCTGACCTCTGGTGCATGTTCAGGGAACCACACTGCTGTGTTACATGAAAGTGTCAGTCCATTTCCATTTATTCCCTTTCCCAGTATTTGTCCGCACATTATTGTGTATTTCATAAAAATCTTCCCTGAGCTTCTTTTATACATTATTTTATTAATAGTCACTCCTGACTAATAATATATGCAACGTCTATTTCATTGTTCGTGTTCTTTGTGAAAACAATGAACAATTATCACCCAAAAAAGAGAGTTCTTTCATTACTTACTCACCCGCATGTTGTTTCAAACTTGCTTGATTTTATTTCTTTTGTGGGGAGTTGCTCTTTTCTATACAATAAAAGCAAACAGTGACTCCAAAAAAGAACAAAAATCACTATAACTTTTAATTCAAAGAAAAATGCTACAATTAGTTTTTATCTTAATCAGTATTTTTGTCTTGTTTTACCGCACAAAATATTTTAAAAACCTTATATTTGTCTGTATCGACATGTAGTTATATTTTTCATTATTAGATATTAAGATTTTGTTAAATGCGTAATTTGTCATTTCATTGTTTTATAAACAGTAAAGGTGTCAGATGATAATATCACAGAATTTTGATATATGGGAAGCTGATATGAGATACTCCTTCAAAGCTGACAATGAATAAAAACAAATATTAGCATTTTTAAAAACTCATCACAGGACCATTGAAATACAACAAAAAAAGTGACTAAAATAATGAAAATATGTCAAAGAAATGGTGACCACATTCAATTATACTGTAAGTGTTGGAAAGGCCGAGTCATGTGCGCATGCGCTATTTACTGTCAGTCATCGTCAGCAGAGAGCGGGACTGTACAAGCAAGACTGTGTGTGCATTCTTTATCTTTCTCTTAAAAAATTTGGTTTCGGTGACTTTTTCTGTAATGCTATAAAAACCCTCTACACTAATGCGAACTGCTCTATAAAGCTTAAACATGGCTCTTCAGCTAGATTTGAGGTACAGAGGGGTATCCGCCAAGGATGCCCTATCTCGCCTTATTTGTTTCTACTTGCAGCCCAACTTCTATGCAGCTACATTAAATCAAGCTCCTTACAAGGTATCACCATAGCTAATAAAACTATTATTATTAGTCAGCTGGCAGATGACACCACATTGTTTCTAAAGAACAAATTACAAATTCCTATTGTCACTAGCCTCATGGAATCCTTTTCAAAGGCATCTGGGCTCCATTTGAATTTGAAAAAATGTGAACTATTAGCTATTAAAGATTGTAATGTTGACTCAATTATGAATATTCCTGTCAAAAATTCTGTAGTTTATCTTGGAGTTACTATAAACAAACATGATATTCTCAGGTGCTCAGTTAACTTTTCCCCAATTATTGAAAAACTAAAAAAAAATTAAACCAATGGCTTCTTCGTGACTTATCTTTAAGGGGCAGAATCTTACTCTCTAAGGCAGAGGGAATCTCTAGATTAACGTATGCAGCTCTCTCGTTAAGTGTAGATACGCAGACATGCAAAGCTATAGACAAGATTCTGTATGACTTTGTATGGAAAAACCGCACACACTATGTGAGAAAGTCAGTCTTAATGAATGAGTACTGCAAGGGTGGCCTTAATTTTTTAGATTTCACCACACTGAACCACACTTTTAAAATAAATTGGATTAGGCGTTTTCTTCGGTGTCCAACATCTCTGTGGAACTTTATCCCACACCATATTTTCACTTCACTCGGTGGTCTCAATTTTGTTTTATTGTGCAACTATAATATTGACAAGATTCCAATCATAGAATCATAGATTCTACATATGGAACAATAAGCATATTCTATTTAAAAACAAATCACTTTTTTTAAAACAATGGTTTGAAAACAATATTTTTTTGGTTAGCCAGTTGTTTAATCAGGATGGTCGGCTTTATTCTTACTCTGAATTTCTCACTACATTTGGCATCCCTGTCACCCCAAAGGATTTTTCTGTTGTCTTTGATGCCATCCCTACAGGTGTAATATCGTTATTTAGAGGTGTTATGGGAAATGACAATCCCCCTGTATTAGGGAATGTTTTGGAAACACATATTGGTAAAAGCTGTCTCTCAGTTCAGAGTAAAAGTGTAAATAAAAACATTTGCCGATCTTTCCAGCAAGAAATTATCACTGTACCATCATCAGTGCCATATTGGTCTCATTTTGTTGGTGATATGTGTTGGAATAAAATATGGCTGCTGCCGCATAAGTTTTTTTTAACGAATAAAGTTAAAGAAATTTCATTTAAGATGCTTCATAGGTTTTACCCAACTAATCATTACCTACAGAAGCTTAAAAAAGATATTGATGTTAATTGCTCCTTTTGTGGAGATCAAAGAGAAACACTTGTGCACTTATTTTGGTTGTGTCCTCATACTAGGCTGCTTTGGAGTAAACTAAGTAAATATATTGCCGACCATATTTATCTTGACTTTATGCTGAAATGGGAAAATGTACTGTTTGGTTTTGTTACCCATGACATGAACTTTACCTCTGAGTTTTATCTAATCAATCTAATTATTATTTTGACCAAGTTTTACATTCATAAATCGAAATTCCAGAATAAGAAACCTACCTTTATTGAACTTTCCGTTAATGTAAAACAATACATCTCCTCCATTTCCTGCTCTACGAATAAGAAAGCTGTTAGGTCACATACAATGTTTCTGCTTTACAATGCATTTGTATGATTTGTTTTTTTATTTATTTTTTTCTTCTTTTATTGTATGTTATCTTAGTTGTCTTCTCCCCTGGCGTGATTGTTACTGTTTGTACACAAAATCTGTACTTGATGTACTTGTATATTGAAGTTTAATAAAAAAATAAAAAAATAAAAAAATAAATAAATAAAAAAAATAAAAAAAAAGACTGTGTGTGCAAAGTGCGTCAATAAATATATGTAAGTTGACTGCTCACCTAGTTTGGTGATCAATATTTGTTAAGGAGCTGTAAAGCCTTGATGTCATACTTTCATAAAGTGATGCATGTTCAAGAGAGATGAATCCGTTAATCGCGTGAGGTTGAGAGTTCGTGAATGTGCCGTTTATGTACGATATTAATTGCAATTTATAATATTTATATTGCACCCAGTGTTTGATTTGTACATATGTATGTGTGACCGTTACATTAGTATTTGAAACTCTTGTTATTTCGAGTTAAGGACGCGATCTTTATGGTTATGTGCCGTTCATTCAAATTACCTCAGATTTAGTTTCGGTTTTGTATGTTTATGCCATTTCCGACCACCGGGTGGCGGTGTTGAATATTCTCGTTGCTTGCATATTGATTTCTTTATTTAATATAGAATCGAACCTGATAATTCTTTATTTGAGAAATGTAGTTTTGGAAGTAATGTTTGTATAATAATACTAGAGACATTTGTTAATATATATCTTTATTTCTTTCCCTTTGTAGACCATAAACACACACACATCTAAATACTTTAAGCAACCTGTGTACTGCTGTTCTGTGCATAGCCAAAACTGTCAACAATAAACCTCCTTTGCATCGAACTGATCGAATCCATTGTGTTCTGAACGACACCCCATTGAGGAAAGCTAGAAATAATAAATCCCCACCTATTACAGTCCAATACTTCTATCGAATAAATGGTCCTTCGAGCTGGATCTGGCATTCCTTATGGACAAAGAATTGATCAGTATCACTATGCAACCTGAAGAAGCATCTTCACAGATTGTCAGACCAAAACGTCAAGTTCATCTTCCTGCTTACCTAAGAGATTATGATCTTACGACAGTACATCATAGAGCAGGCAGCCAGCAGGTATCGCCTCACACAATACAGCATACACAGTGGCTTGGAGATGCTGCAGTGAACATCTCTTCACCTTCTACCAGAGGAACGAGTCCTATAAGTCAAGGTCCATGGGACACAGTGGATGAATGGTCGCCCATAGTCGGGGAAAGGGATCCTTTTATCCAAGGAATGGATAATATAGAACTGCAACAACCTAGCGCCAGCTACGCTCCCGTGCAGCCAGTTAATAGTCCTCAGACTTCTCCATATCATCGGCCATGGGAAAAACATCAGTCCACGCCGTTGCCAAGTACATCTTTCCCTGGACAGGATAGACTCCTCCCACATCCTGGAACGGCATCCTACAATCCACACTCCATGGGGTCTACATCTTTGCCCCCACCTACCTATGGTAAGCATCGCCAGACAGACTACACAACAGCGTCACCTCTAAAGCCACACCAGCCCCTTCCTGCCACAACAGGTGACTCTAGAATGTTAGACATTTTGGGAACAATAATGGGTGAGCTTCAGATAATGAAAGATCAGATCTTAGCGGCGGCACCTACTAAATCACATATTCGGCCAACCATGTGTGGTGAACATGCTGGCCATGATTTCCCTTCCTGGCAACATGCTGAAAACCCAAGTCACCCTCTTTATCAGAGAACAGCTCTTCCTATGCCGGGCCTCCAAACAGATACTCCTGTCCCTCACTGGCATTCCAGGACATTGTATAAGTCCCCTACAGAGTCTTTAGATTACCCTACACAGGTGCGTTCTCAGTCCCAGCAACCCACAGGGCCACAGTTAGTACACAGAGATCCTTATGCCTCTAACCTGAATCCTGTAAGACAAGAAACCACTTACCGAGGTCCAGTGCCAACCATACCCAACTTTTGTACTAAGGACCCCAGTGAGTTTACTCGTTTAAAGATAGCTCTTGAGAACCTTCTACCATCAGATGCCACAGAGCTGTTCTGGTACCAAATCTTGCTGGATCATTTGAAGCTAGATGAAGCTCGTCTGGTGGCAGATTCCTATCTCAATTCACCATTTCCGTACTATGCTACCATGGCTGCTCTCAATGAAAGGTTTGGCCAGCCTCACAAGTTGGCACTCAAGAAGATTGCCAAAGTGATGGATTCCCCAGATATTCGACGAGGAGATACTGAGGCCTTTGACAAATTTGCTTTACAGATTAGGGCTTTGGTGGGTATGTTGGAAACTCTTGGAGACGAAGGTGAAGCCGAGCTTCGTTGTGGATCACATGTAGAGAGGCTGCTGAGTAAGTTACCTACTGAAATGAGATCAGGATTCCGAAGACAGATGTACCACCGTCCTGGGTCTGTGTATAACCTTCGTGAATTTTCACAGTGGCTCCAGTATGAGGCCTGGTGTCAAAGCAGTGAGACACAGATCAGTTACAAGAGCCAGAGACCAGAACGCTGGAGAGAAACCAAACCCACTGCCCGTTCAGCTACCATCATTCATGGAGTGGACGACATTGCCACAAAGATACCCTCAGCACCGTCTCAAGTTAGACCAGTTAAAGTGGAGAAACCTAAACTCCCACCTAGAGCCTTTTGTCCTTACTGCAATAACGAGGACCATTATCTTAGTCAATGTCCCACTTTTAAGTCCTTTGATAAACAGCAAATGATTGAATGGATCCAGACCAATCATCGTTGTTGGCGCTGTGGACGTGCACACCAAGCAGCCCAGTGCACACTCAAGAAGCCTTGTTAGCATCTGCAAAGGGAAGCACTTACAAATCTTGCATGAGGTCAACACAAAGAGTACCAGAGAAGGTTCTTGCCTTGTTAGTTCAACCACTGAGACTCTGTACTTGGACAGACCCACCGACTGCAGGCGTGTTCTCCTAAAGGTCATCAGGGTCTTGCTGCGCTATGGAGGCAAGACGCTCGACACCTATGCTGTCATGGATGATGGGTCCGAGCGCACTATTCTTCTTCCTGATGCGGCCCATGAGCTTGGTATACTAGGTCAAGCCGAAAACATAGCCTTACGGACCATCCGCCAAGATGTGCAGACCATCAGTGGAACCACGGTTACCTTCCACATATCTCCTGCCACTCAACCACAGAAGACCTTTAAGATCAAGGCAGCATTCACTGCGAAACGTCTTGGTCTGGCCGATTACTCCTATCCTGCCAGTTTGTTGAAGTACAAGCATCTCAAAGATCTCCCCCTGCAGGCCTTTGAAAGAGTGAGTCCTTTACTTCTCATCGGAGCTGATAACACCCATCTAATCACACCAATTGCACCTGTCCGAATTGGTCCACTTGGTGGTCCGGCCGCCATAAAGACAAGGCTAGGATGGACACTGCAGGGACCAGCCAGGATCTTGGAGACTAAGTTGCAGCCACAGCAGTGCCTTTTCCTGTCTCTCACCCCTGCGGAACTAGAACTCAAAAGAGATGTTGAAAGGCTATGACAACTTGATGTTTTGCCTTTCCGTTGTGAAAAGCAGGTGACAAGGTCCAGGGAGGACCAGGATGCCATTAACCTCTTAGAGACCAGGATAACTCGCGTGGAGGTGAATGGAATATTACGTTACGCGACACCCTTGTTGCGCAGAAAGGCTTCACCCTCCTTTAGTGCTCCGAAAGAGGCTGTGGTTCCAAGTCTCCGGAGTATGGAACGACGACTAACCCAAAATCCAGAGAAAGCAGCCATGTACAATGCTGAAATTGAAAAGCTGGAACTGAATGGAGCAGTTACCAAACTCTCAGCTGCTGCAAGCACTATGGCAGGGGAGACCTGGTATATCCCGCACCACTTAGTCAGCCACAATGATAAGGACCGTATTGTGTTCAATTGCTCTTTCCAATATAAAGGACTGAACCTCAATGATTCCTTGATGCCTGGTCCAACCTTGAGCCCTTCTCTGTTAGGTGTTCTACTTCGTTTCAGAGAGCATTGTGTTGCTATCAGCGGTGATATACGTGGAATGTTCCACCAAGTTCTGCTCTTACCTGAGGACAAACCCCCCCTGACGTCTATGAATGGCAGGTGCTGCCGTTCGGAACCACGTGCAGTCCCTGCTGTGCATCCTTCGCCCTCCAAAGACATGTCTCATCGCACAGCACAGCGGATGAAGATGTGAGACATTCTGTGGAACGCTGCTTTTATGTGGATAACGGTCTACAGAGCTTCCCATCTGCTCAGGAGGCACGGCAGTTACTAGACAAACTTCGTAAGCTGCTAGCGTCCGGAGGGTTTGATATCCGTCAATGGGCCAGCAACGTGCAAGAAGTCGTCAGTCACTTGCCACCAGAAGCCAGATCTCCCAAACTAGAGTTGTGGCTTTCACAGAATAAAGAAGACCCACGTGAATCCACCTTGGGACTGAATTGGCTCTGTGAGTCGGAGCACCTAGGATTTAAGCATAGACCTGTTACTTACAATGCTCTGACGATGCGGAACATATATCGTGTGTTAGCAAGTCAGTATGACCCCCTTGGTGTCATTCTTCCTTTCACCACACGAACCAAGGTGATTGTTCAACAGCTCTGGATTAAGAACAGGAACTGGGATGATCCACAACTTCCCGATGATCTTCAGCAGGCATGGAGGGTGTGGGAAGCTGAGCTTCAGTGCTTACCTCTTGTAGTACTCCCTAGGTGCTACATTCCATCCAGCATGGACAACTCAGAGGTCACTCGGGAAATCCATATCTTCACCGATGCTTCTGAGAAGGCTTATGGGGCAGTCGCTTACCTTCGCTCAGAAGATCCATGCGGGAAGGTACACCTTTCATTCCTCATGGCCCGATCACGTGTTGCCCCACGTAAGCAGTGCTCAATTCCTAGACTGGAGCTGTGTGCTGCTCTAATAGGAGCGCAGATGGCCAAGCTGGCTGAAAATGAGCTCACCTTGAAGATCCAGAAGGTCACTTTCTGGACAGATTCAACAACTGTCCTCCACTGGTTACATTCCGAATCCTGCCGCTTCAAGGTGCTTGTGGGCACTAGGGTGGCAGAGATTCAAGAATTGACTGACCTTAAAGGGTGGAATTACATTGACTCTGTCAGGAACCCTGCGGATGATCTTACCCGTGGTAAGAGCCTTAAGGACCTTATTGAACCCAATCGTTGGATCCAAGGGCCAAAATTCCTCCTCCAACCTCAGAGTACTTGGCCAGCACCACCAGTTGTGCACAGCTTAGTGCCTGATGATGCTACGGAATTAAAGCGAAGTGCCTTTTGTGGCATGGTTAACTCAGCAGCAGTGACAGCAGATGGTAGCAAGTTTAGTAGCTGGAAAGACTTGGTCGAAGCAGTAGCACAGGAGTTGCACGGGGCGGCAGAACAAAGTGGCTCCCATCCAGCCAGTGCTTACCAAAGGGCAGAACTGACCGCACTGAGACAGGTTCAGATGGATAGTTTTCATGAAGATTACCAGCTGTCGAAGAGTGGTAAACCTGTTCGTTCTAGCAGCCGCTTACTTTGTCTCTCCCCAGAGTTCGACAGAACCGGTGAGGTAATACGGGTTGGAGGATGATTAAGGCGGGTGGAAGGATTAGACCCAAGCACAGTACACCCTATTGTGTTGGATCCCAGTCACCCTAACACTCAGCTACTCATAAAGGAATATGATGCTCGCCTTTGCCATCCAGGATCAGAGCGAGTGTTTGCGGAGCTCCGTCGAAATGTGATTGAGGTTGAATCTCATAGAGATTGAGGCCATCCTCAACTCCAAACCTCTTGGTTACGTTTCAGCAGACATTGCTGATGCAGATCTGATCACCCCGAACTGCCTTCTAATGGGGCGGCCGGATGTCATATATCCAGTGTCTGAGCTCCTAGGAAGACGGAGATGGAGGCATTCCCTAGTATTGTCTGACAGATTCTGGACGGCCTTCATAAAGTATTACTTACCTGACATGCAGGCCAGGGGAAAGTGGCAGAATCCATCAGTAGACATCAAACCCGGGACAGTTGTCATGCTTGTTGACCCTCAGTTACCCCGTTCATTGTCAATGTCAATGTCAATGTCACCTTTATTTATATAGCGCTTTAAACAAAATACATTGCGTCAAAGCAACTGAACAACATTCATTAGGAAAACAGTGTCAATAATGCAAAAATGAGAGTTAAAGGCAGTTCATCATTGGATTCAGTTATGTCATCTCTGTTCAGTTTAATAGTGTCTGTGCATTTATTTGCAATCAAGTCAACGATATCGCTGTAGATGAAGTGTCCCCAACTAAGCAAGCCAGAGGCGACAGCGGCAAGGAACCGAAACTCCATCGGTGACAGAATGGAGAAAAAAACCTTGGGAGAAACCAGGCTCAGTTGGGGGGCCAGTTCTCCTCTGACCAGACGAAACCAGTAGTTCAATTCCAGGCTGCAGCAAAGTCAGATTGTGCAGAAGAATCATCTGTTTCCTGTGGTCTTGTCCTGGTGCTCCTCTGAGACAAGGTCTTTACAGGGGATCTGTATCTGGGGCTCTAGTTGTCCTGGTCTCCGCTGTCTTTCAGGGATGTAGAGGTCCTTTCTAGGTGCTGATCCACCATCTGGTGTGGATACGTACTGGATCCGGGTGACTGCAGTGACCCTCTGATCTGGACACAGACTGGATCTGGTGGCCACGGTGACCTCGGAACAAGAAAGAAACAGACAAATATTAGCGTAGATGCCATTCTTCTAATGATGTAGCAAGTAAATAGGTTGTTATGGGAAGTGTTTCCGGTTCCGGTTTACCTAATTAATGCAGTCTAAAAATCCTTTAACGGATTTGGATAATAAAAGCATATTAGTATGTTATGTGTATGCCAGGTTAAAGAGATGGGTCTTTAATCTAGATTTAAACTGCAAGAGTGTGTCTGCCTCCCGAACAATGTTAGGTAGGTTATTCCAGAGTTTGGGCGCCAAATAGGAAAAGGATCTGCCGCCTGCAGTTGATTTTGATATTCCAGGTATTATCAAATTGCCTGAGTTTTGAGAACGTAGCGGACGTAGAGGATTATAATGTAAAAGGAGCTCATTCAAATACTGAGGTGCTAAACCATTCAGGGCTTTATAAGTAATAAGCAATATTTTAAAATCTATCCGATGCTTGATAGGGAGCCAGTGCAGTGTTGACAGGACCGGGCTAATATGGTCATAATTCCTGGTTCTAGTAAGAACTCTTGCTGCTGCATTTTGGATTAGCTGTAGTTTGTTTACTAAGCGTGCAGAACAACCACCCAATAAAGCATTACAATAATCTAACCTTGAGGTCATAAATGCATGGATTAACATTTCTGCATTTGACATTGAGAGCATAGGCCGTAATTTAGATATATTTTTGAGATGGAAAAATGCAGTTTTACAAATGCTAGAAACGTGGCTTTCTAAGGAAAGATTGCGATCAAGTAGCACACCTAGGTTCCTAACTGATGATGAAGAATTGACAGAGCAACCATCAAGTCTTAGACAGTGTTCCAGGTTATTACAAGCAGAGTTTTTAGGTTCTATAATTAACACCTCTGTTTTTTCAGAATTTAGCAGTAAGAAATTACTCGTCATCCAGTTTTTTATATCGACTATGCAATCCATTAATTTTTCAAATTGGTGTGTTTCACCAGGCTGCGAAGAAATATAGAGCTGAGTATCATCAGCATAACAGTGAAAGCTAACACCATGTTTCCTGATGATATCTCCCAAGGGTAACATATAAAGCGTGAAGAGTAGCGGCCCTAGTACTGAGCCTTGAGGTACTCCATACTGCACTTGTGATCGATAGGATACATCTTCATTCACTGCTACGAACTGATGGCGGTCATATAAGTACGATTTAAACCATGCTAATGCACTTCCACTGATGCCAACAAAGTGTTCAAGTCTATGCAAAAGAATGTTGTGGTCAATTGTGTCAAACGCAGCACTAAGATCCAATAAAACTAATAGAGAGATACACCCACGATCAGATGATAAGAGCAGATCATTTGTAACTCTAAGAAGAGCAGTCTCAGTACTATGATACGGTCTAAATCCTGACTGGAAATCCTCACATATACCATTTTTCTCTAAGAAGGAATATAATTGTGTGGATACCACCTTTTCTAGTATCTTGGACAGAAAAGGGAGATTCGAGATTGGTCTATAATTAACTAGTTCTTTGGGGTCAAGTTGTGGTTTTTTGATGAGAGGCTTAATAACAGCCAGTTTGAAGATTTTGGGGACATGTCCTAATGACAATGAGGAATTAATAATAGTCAGAAGAGGATCTATGACTTCTGGAAGCACCTCTTTCAGGAGCTTAGATGGTATAGGGTCTAACATACATGTTGTTTAGCCACTGTATTGAATAAATACCTGGGGTTATATTTGTTTTCTTCTAAAAGAGAAGAAAAGTAATCGGATCTAGCAGTTTTTAATGCTTTTCTGTAGGATATGTTACTTTCCCGCCAAGCAATACGAAATACCTCTAGTTTTGTTTTCCTCCAGTTGCGCTCCATTTTTCGGGCTGCTCTCTTTAGGGTGCGAGTATGCTCATTATACCATGGTGTCAAACTGTTTTCCTTAACCTTCCTTAAGCGTAAAGGAGCAACTTTATTTAAAGTGCTACAACCCGAATTCCGGAAAAGTTGGGACGTTTTTTAAATTTTAATAAAATGAAAACTAAAGGAGTTTCAAATCACATGAGCCAATATTTTATTCACAATAGAACATAGATAACGTAGCAAATGTTTAAACTGAGAAATTTTACACTTTTATCCACTTAATTAGCTCATTTAAAATTTAATGCCTGCTACAGGTCTCAAAAAAGTTGGCACGGGGGCAACAAATGGCTAAAAAAGCAAGCAGTTTTGAAAAGATTCAGCTGGGAGAACATCTAGTGATTAATTAAGTTAATTGATATCAGGTCTGTAACATGATTAGCTATAAAAGCTTTGTCTTAGAGAAGCAGAGTCTCTCAGAAGTAAAGATGGGCAGAGGCTCTCCAATCTGTGAAAGACTGCGTAAAAAATTGTGGAAAACTTTAAAAACAATGTTCCTCAACGTCGAATTGCAAAGGCTTTGCAAATCTCATCATCTACAGTGCATAACATCATCAAAAGATTCAGAGAAACTGGAGAAATCTCTGTGCGTAAGAGACAAGGCCGGAGACCTTTATTGGATGCCCGTGGTCTTCGGGCTCTCAGACGACACTGCATCACTCATCGGCATGATTGTGTCAACGACATTACTAAATGGGCCCAGGAATACTTTCAGAAACCACTGTCGGTAAACACAATCCGCCGTGCCATCAGCAGATGCCAACTAAAGCTCTATCATGCAAAAAGGAAGCCATATGTGAACATGGTCCAGAAGCGCCGTCGTGTCCTGTGGGCCAAGGCTCATTTAAAATGGACTATTTCAAAGTGGAATAGTGTTTTATGGTCAGACGAGTCCAAATTTGACATTCTTGTTGGAAATCACGGACGCCGTGTCCTCCGGGCTAAAGAGGAGGGAGACCTTCCAGCATGTTATCAGCGTTCAGTTCAAAAGCCAGCATCTCTGATGGTGTGGGGGTGCATAAGTGCATACGGTATGGGCAGCTTGCATGTTTTGGAAGGCTCTGTGAATGCTGAAAGGTATATAAAGGTTTTAGAGCAACATATGCTTCCCTCCAAACAACGTCTATTTCAGGGAAGGCCTTGTTTATTTCAGCAGGACAATGCAAAACCACATACTGCAGCTATAACAACAGCATGGCTTCGTCGTAGAAGAGTCCGGGTGCTAACCTGGCCTGCCTGCAGTCCAGATCTTTCACCTATAGAGAACATTTGGCGCATCATTAAACGAAAAATACGTCAAAGACGACCACGAACTCTTCAGCAGCTGGAAATCTATATAAGGCAAGAATGGGACCAAATTCCAACAGCAAAACTCCAGCAACTCATAGCCTCAATGCCCAGACGTCTTCAAACTGTTTTGAAAAGAAAAGGAGATGCTACACCATGGTAAACATGCCCCGTCCCAACTATTTTGAGACCTGTAGCAGAAATCAAAATTGAAATGAGCTCATTTTGTGCATAAAATTGTAAACTTTCTCAGTTTAAACATTTGCTATGTTATCTATGTTCTATTGTGAATAAAATATTGGCTCATGTGATTTGAAATTCTTTTAGTTTTCATTTTATTAAAATTTAAAAAACGTCCCAACTTTTCCGGAATTCGGGTTGTAGAAAAGAGAGAGTCCATAGTTTCTGTTACATCATCAAGTTGTTCTGAGGTTTTGGATATGCTAAGGAATTTGGATACATCAGGAAGATAACTTAAAAAGCAGTCTTTTGTGTTAGAAGTGATGGTTCTTCCATACTTGTAACAAGAAGTAGAATTTACAATTTTGGCTATATGAATTTTGCAAAGAACTAAATAATGATCTGAGATATCATCACTTTGCTGAATAATTTCAACACCATCAACATCAATTCCATGTGACAGTATTAAATCTAGAGTATGATTTCGACAATGAGTAGGTCCTGAAACGTGTTGTCTAACACCAATAGAGTTCGGAATGTCTATAAATGCTGATCCCAATGCATCGTTTTCATTATCAACATGGATATTAAAATCACCAACTATTAAAACTTTATCTGCAGCCAGAACTAACTCGGATGTAAAATCACCAAACTCTTTAATAAAGTCTGTATGGTGCCCTGGTGGCCTGTATACAGTAGCCAGTACAAACATAACAGGGGATTTATCATTAACATTTGTTTCTTTGGATAATGTTATATGAAGTACCATTACTTCAAATGAGTTATACTTGAAGCCTGCCCTCTGAGAAATCCTGAAAACGTTGTTATAAATTGAAGCAACACCTCCACCTTTGCCTTTTAGACGTGGCTCATGTTTATAACAGTAATCTTGGGGGGTGGACTCATTTAAAATAATGTAATCATCAGGTTTTAGCCAGGTTTCTGTCAAACAGAGTACATCTATATTATGATCAGTGATCATATTATTTACAAAAAGTGTTTTCGTAGAAAGGGATCTGATATTCAATAAGCCAAGCTTTATCATTTGTTTATCCATATTGCTTCTGTTTTTTATTTGTTGAACCTCAATTAAATTGTTAATCTTAACTTGGTTTGGACGTTTTTTGTATTTTCTAGTTCGGGGAACAGACACGATGAATATCTAGGTGAAAAAGTCTCTATGTGCTGAGAATTAACTGACCTCTGTGACGGGAGGCAGCTAGCAGACGGTCGGTTTAGCCAGTCTGTCTGCTTCCTGACCTGGGCCCCAGTTAGTCAAGTATAAACACTAAGACTTTTTGCCATATTTCTAGAGAGAAGAGTGGCGCCACCCCAGGAGGGATGAAGACCATCTCTTTTAAACAGGTCAGGTCTGCCCCAAAAGCTCGTCCAATTGTCTATGAAACCTATGTTATTCTGTGGGCACCACTTAGACATCCAGCCATTGAGTGATGACAATCTGCTATGCATCTCATCACCACGGTAAGCAGGGAGGGGACCAGAGCATATTACAGTGTCTGACATCGTGCTTGCAAGTTCACACACCTCTTTAATGTTATTTTTAGTGATCTCCGACTGGCGAAGTCGAACATCATTAGCGCCGGCATGAATAACAATCTTACTGTATTTACGTTTAGCATTAGCCAGCACTTTTAAATTTGCCAAGATGTCAGGCGCTCTGGCTCCCGGTAAACATTTGACTATGGGGGCTGGTGTCTCTATATTCACGTTCCGTACAATAGAATCACCAATAACTAGAGCACTTTCATCAGGTTTCTCAGTGGGTGCATCACTGAGTGGGGAGAACCTGTTTAATGTTTTGATCGGAACAGAAGAGCGGTGTTTTGACCCACGACTACGCTGCCTCACCGTCACCCAGTTGCCCTGCTGCTGGGGCTCTGTTTCCGGAACCGAACAATGTACAGGAATCCCTGAGCTAGACGCATCCAAAGCCGTATCTAGAGCCCTAACATTCTTACTGTCCTCAATTAAAGTTTGGATGCGTGTCTCTAATTCTGAAATCTTCTCTGTCAGCCTAACTAATTCCCTGCATTTATCACATGTGAATCCCTCATCAGCGACAGAGATAGATAAACTGTACATGTGGCAAGAGGTGCAAATAACAATGATAGGAGAAGCCATTACTCACCGTGCTTGATGAAAATTCTTACTGCGGTTGTTTGATGAACTTGTGAAAAACTGGAGCGAGGGAGAGGAGAAAAGAAAACAGCGATAGGTTCGAATGAAAACGCTAATGACAAGCTAACGAGTGCTAACGCTTTGCAGGTGTACTGCACTCACGTAAATAAAATAAAAGTGAACATCAAAGTGAATCTGATAAGATTGATCGATAATATCAGAAATATGGTGTGAATTAAGTTATATTTTACCACTTTAAAAAACAGAGAGTGATAGTAAGATAAAGATTCTAGAGAAAAAAATAAAATAAAAACAGCTACACGGAGCTACAATTTGCTACAGAAGGCCAACAGGAAGTAGAGAAAACACTGTCCAACAGCGACACCCGCAGGCAGTCAGTAGACCCTGTAGTGCGAGTCAAACTGCTCACGACTCATGAGTGGCAGATCGGGAGAGTGCTTAATGTCTTTCCGGGGGTTGATAATCGAGTTCGAACGGTCGAGGTGCAGATTAAGGACAAAGTTTATACAAGACCCATCGCTCGACTGATCGTTCTTCCGGAGATTCGAGATGAAGTTGATAAAAGCCACACTAGTGACTAACGGTAGTCCCTATAGTGTCGGCCTTTCAATGGAGCAAATTTGTAACCAAATTTGGGGGCGGCTGTGTTGGAAAAGCCGAGTCATGTGCGCATGCGCTATTTACTGTCAGTCATCGTCAGCAGAGAGCGGGACTGTATGAGCGGGACTGTACAAGCAAGACTGTGTGTGCAAAGTGCGTCAATAAATATATGTAAGTTGACTGCTCACCTAGTTTGGTGATCAATATTTGTTAAGGAGCTGTAAAGCCTTGATGTCATACTTTCATAAAGTGATGCATGTTCAAGAGAGATGAATCCGTTAATCGCGTGAGGTTGAGAGTTCGTGAATGTGCCGTTTATGTTCGATATTACTTGCAATTTATAATATTTATATTGCACCCAGTGTTTGATTTGTACATATGTATGTGTGACCGTTACATTAGTATTTGAAACTCTTGTTATTTCGAGTTAAGGACGCGATCTTTATGGTTATGTGCCGTTCATTCAAATTACCTCAGATTTAGTTTCGGTTTTGTATGTTTATGCCATTTCCGACCACCGGGTGGCGGTGTTGAATATTCTCGTTGCTTGCATATTGATTTCTTTATTTAATATAGAATCGAACCTGATAATTGTTTATTTGATAAATGTAGTTTTGGAAGTAATGTTTGTATAATAATACTAGAGACATTTGTTAATATATATCTTTATTTATTTCCCTTTGTAGACCATAAACACACACATCTAAATACTTTAAGCAACCTGTGTACTGCTGTTCTGTGCATAGCCAAAACTGTCAACAATAAACCTCCTTTGCATTGAACTGATCGAATCCATTGTGTTCTGAACGACACCCCATTGAGGAAAGCTAGAAATAATAAATCCTCACCTATTACAGTCCAATACTTCTATCGAATAGTAAGTATAATTAAATTATACACTTCCCCTTACAGCCACTTTTTTATATTTCATCATATTTTATAACTAACCATGATTATCATATTCATTGACCATTTCGATTCCAAGGTACTTCAAAGATTATATGCTAAATTAATTATAATAAATTATAGAGGAAACCCTCATATAGGCTATATTTTCAACAGATCTACATCTAGATTAATTTTTACACACCAGACCAAGCAGAAGGTGATAAGAGTGACATTTATTGTGGTTGAGATGTTACAAATGAGATTAATCTGACCAGATAACCTGGTGAACTCCAGTTACCTTCACATTACAACATGAGATGAATCTATATCCCAAACACGTTACTGCAAAATTAGATTTTTCACATTACTTTGCTCCACACAAATGAAAGGATTCAGTCATACCCTATACATGACTGAAACGGTCTTAAACTGAATGCACGACTTGAATTTGATTTAGATGTAAAATAATAAATGTTTTGTTTCACTCACTGTTAGTTTCCTCCTCTACACTCTTTCAGCTTCAGTGTATTACTGTTTCTGTGTTCCCTGTAATAAGACCTGACACACATGTGGACACAGTCCTTCATGGACTAGAGAAACAACTACAAATAGATTTAAAGGGACAGTTTTGTCTTAAAAAGACTCTTGGTTAAAGGGGTCATATCATACATAAAGTTCTCCCTGAGCTCCACTTTTACTTTTTTGCACCAAAAACAATTTAAATTTTCTTTACATTAACATTTTGACCACACAAAAATGTATAGAATATCTAAATTTGGTCAGTCATGTGGTAACTTATTAATCAGTCTGACATAAGAAATAGTTAGCCCTACATTTAGGGCCCTATCATACACCCGGCGCAATGCGACGCAAGGCGCAGCTCAAGTGTGTTCTCTAGTTTCAGTCCGGCGCCGTTCGCATTTTCCAATCCAGCACCACGTCGTTTAATTAGAAAATGCATTTGCGCCCATTTGTGCGCCCATGGGCGTGCTGGTCTAAAAAAAGAGGTGTGTTCAGGCACATTGCTGGCACATTGCTATTTTAAGGAGCTGAAAATAAACTGCGTCATAGACCAACTCAGACCTGTTCTAAAGTCTAAAGTCAATGGCGCAATATTGTTTTGTTATTTAAAGAGCGAGGTTGGTAGAAAATGCGCCCCTGGGCAGGTCTACAGTGCGCATTGACTTTGCTTATTACACACAGGGATGGATGCACATCACACAAACCTGCCAAATAGTACAAACAAAAGAATATTATTGTGTAGGCTACATAAATATAAAAAAGTAATGATGGGTAGTCATTGCATATTAGAATTAGGCTACCTATTTCCAATTCAGCCTATTACTACTTATAATGATGAATGAAATTGGCTAATTAATTGAACAATTGTGCCAATACACACACATATATATTAACTGACTAATCGCGCGGAGCTTTGGTGGACGCCTGCTTGTCCCGTAGATGATCTGCTCGCGCGCTTTAACTTCACGCACGAGCAGATCGGTGTCTTCGCTTGAGAAGCGTTCAGCTATCCGCCAACAAATTCCGCCATGGCGCGAGTGCATCTCGCTCTTAAAGGGAATGGGAGATGACACTCTGATTGGTTTATTGAACGTTTCGCCCATTACTTATGCGCCCCGGCCCACGGACTGTTTGTCTGTCGTTAAAATAGCAAAAGTGGATTTGGACACGCCCTGAGTGCACCAGCGCCGTGCGTTTTACACTTTTGAGTTTAGATCGTTAAAATAGGACCCTTTATATTTACGTATTTGAATTGCATATAAAATTTCCATCCATTTGGATTACACAGAATCTGATATAAACTAATAAACTTAATGTAATGAAATGGCTAAGAAACAGGTATAAAATCTGCACTTAATCATGTTTCACTTAAACAATCATATTTTCAAAATGCATTTGTTTGAATTGCTTAGAATCAGCATAAACCATTCACTGTCAAAACAATTACATTTATTCAGTTAAAAAATATAAACATGGTTAAAATATGGCTAGCTGTGGAATAAGCGGTATTCATTTAGTTCAAATGTATGAGACTGAACCAAATTGGATTTATAGATTATAAATATATGATGCTGGTCATTTAAAAAGCATCACAATATGTTTAAAATAATGCAAATTGTATATGCAAATCAAATACATAAATCTTAAATGTAGGTCTTCAGAGTTCAGAATAAGTTGTTATAGCTTTTGAACATGTATATCATTCTTGTATATGCAAATCAAATACATAAATCTTAAATTTAGGTCTTCAGAGTTCAGAAAAAGATGTTAGAGCTTTTGAATATCATTCTGAAACATGTACTGTCATAGAACATCAGGCTCTTTTATCTAAAAATATCAAGCACAGTTTGATTCCTCATGATATGTCCTCTGTTTATAAGTGGAGACAGAGAAAGCGACACAGACAGACTGGTTTTGTGGTGAAACAGGACAAACACAGACAGAGGCAGAAGAGGCTGTTGTCCATCACAGAAGGAGAAAAGAGCAGTGATTGGGCTACAGTGCTAATGGCAGCATCCTCAGCCAATCAGTGAGCTGCCAAATGTCACATGTCACAGTGTGCTGGTGGAGGAGGAGGCCAACCGTTTCCCTATGTAAATTCTGAGAAAGAAAGAAAGAAAGAAAGAAAGAATTAGTCATCTTTTAGAAACCTGTCAGACAGCTTAAGAGGTTTTATTTATGCTCTTTTTTGGGTAACATTAATGCTTTTAATGAAAATTATAGAGGAAACCCTCATATAGGCTATATTTTCAACAGATCTACATCTAGATTAATTTTTACACACCAGACCAAGCAGAAGGTGATAAGAGTGACATTTATTGTGGTTGAGATGTTACAAATGAGATTAATCTGACCAGATAACCTGGTGAACTCCAGTTACCTTCACATTACAACATGAGATGAATCTATATCCCAAACACGTTACTGCAAAATTAGATTTTTCACATTACTTTGCTCCACACAAATGAAAGGATTCAGTCATACCCTATACATGACTGAAACGGTCTTAAACTGAATGCACGACTTGAATTTGATTTAGATGTAAAATAATAAATGTTTTGTTTCACTCACTGTTAGTTTCCTCCTCTACACTCTTTCAGCTTCAGTGTATTACTGTTTCTGTGTTCCCTGTAATAAGACCTGACACACATGTGGACACAGTCCTTTATGGACTAGAGAAACAACTACAAATAGATTTAAAGGGACAGTTTTGTCTTAAAAAGACTCTTGGTTAAAGGGGTCATATCATACATAAAGTTCTCCCTGAGCTCCACTTTTACTTTTTTGCACCAAAAACAATTTAAATTTTCTTTACATTAACATTTTGACCACACAAAAATGTATAGAATATCTAAATTTGGTCAGTCATGTGGTAACTTATTAATCAGTCTGACATAAGAAATAGTTAGCCCTACATTTAGGGCCCTATCATACACCCGGCGCAATGCGACGCAAGGCGCAGCTCAAGTGTATTCTCTAGTTTCAGTCCGGCGCCGTTCGCATTTTCCAATCCAGCACCACGTCGTTTAATTAGAAAATGCATTTGCGCCCATTTGTGCGCCCATGGGCGTGCTGGTCTAAAAAAAGAGGTGTGTTCAGGCACATTGCTGGCACATTGCTATTTTAAGGAGCTGAAAATAGACTGCGTCAAAGACCAACTCAGACCTGTTCTAAAGTCTAAAGTCAATGGCGCAATATTGTTTTGTTATTTAAAGAGCGAGGTTGGTAGAAAATGCGCCCCTGGGCAGGTCTACAGTGCGCATTGACTTTGCTTATTACACACAGGGATGGATGCACATCACACAAACCTGCCAAATATTACAAACAAAAGAATATTATTGTGTAGGCTACATAAATATAAAAAAGTAATGATGGGTAGTCATTGCATATTAGAATTAGGCTACCTATTTCCAATTCAGCCTATTACTACTTATAATGATGAATGAAATTGGCTAATTAATTGAACAATTGTGCCAATACACACACATATATATTAACTGACTAATCGCGCGGAGCTTTGGTGGACGCCTGCTTGTCCCGTAGATGATCTGCTCGCGCGCTTTAACTTCACGCACGAGCAGATCGGTGTCTTCGCTTGAGAAGCGTTCAGCTATCCGCCAACAAATTCCGCCATGGCGCGAGTGCATCTCGCTCTTAAAGGGAATGGGAGATGACACTCTGATTGGTTTATTGAACGTTTCGCCCATTACTTATGCGCCCCGGCCCACGGACTGTTTGTCTGTCGTTAAAATAGCAAAAGTGGATTTGGACACGCCCTGAGTGCACCAGCGCCGTGCGCTTTACACTTTTGAGTTTAGATCGTTAAAATAGGACCCTTTATATTTACGTATTTGAATTGCATATAAAATTTCCATCCATTTGGATTACACAGAATCTGATATAAACTAATAAACCTAATGTAATGAAATGGCTAAGAAACAGGTATAAAATCTGCACTTAATCATGTTTCACTTAAACAATCATATTTTCAAAATGCATTTGTTAGAATTGCTTAGAATCAGCATAAACCGTTCACTGTCAAAACAATTACATTTATTCAGTTAAAAAATATAAACATGGTTAAAATATGGCTAGCTGTGGAATAAGCGGTATTCATTTAGTTCAAATGTATGAGACTGAACCAAATTGGATTTATAGATTATAAATATATGACGCTGGTCATTTAAAAAGCATCACAATATGTTTAAAATAATGCAAATTGTATATGCAAATCAAATACATAAATCTTAAATGTAGGTCTTCAGAGTTCAGAATAAGTTGTTATAGCTTTTGAACATGTATATCATTCTTGTATATGCAAATCAAATACATAAATCTTAAATTTAGGTCTTCAGAGTTCAGAAAAAGATGTTAGAGCTTTTGAATATCATTCTGAAACATGTACTGTCATAGAACATCAGGCTCTTTTATCTAAAAATATCAAGCACAGTTTGATTCCTCATGATATGTCCTCTGTTTATAAGTGGAGACAGAGAAAGCGACACAGACAGACTGGTTTTGTGGTGAAACAGGACAAACACAGACAGAGGCAGAAGAGGCTGTTGTCCATCACAGAAGGAGAAAAGAGCAGTGATTGGGCTACAGTGCTAATGGCAGCATCCTCAGCCAATCAGTGAGCTGCCAAATGTCACATGTCACAGTGTGCTGGTGGAGGAGGAGGCCAACCGTTTCCCTATGTAAATTCTGAGAAAGAAAGAAAGAAAGAAAGAAAGAAAGAATTAGTCATCTTTTAGAAACCTGTCAGACAGCTTAAGAGGTTTTATTTATGCTCTTTTTTGGGTAACATTAATGCTTTTAATGAAAATGGAAATCAAACATTAAATTTGTATAGCTCAATAAAACATTTTAGAGTGTCTAAACAGCACAAACATTTCTCAGTTGTCTGTAATTTATTGCAAACCAGGCATAGTGGCTGCGTCAGGATCCCGGCCTTAAGCAGGGACACACAATATATACGGGTCATTCCTGTTATTCAGTGACTTTTATATCCCAATGATTTATTTAATCATATTTTCTCTAAAATGAGTCATAAGATATGGCTTAAATTGTGTATTTAGGTCTTCTTTATTACTTATACAGGGATAATAGAAATTATAAATATTTTACACACCTTTTCATTGACATATGCATTCAGTTTTATTATGTCCTCAGTGCAAAGTAATCAACTTCTAAAGGAAATATAAACCATAAAATGATTTTTAAAAAATCTAAATTTGTTTTAATTATTTCATAGACTAGGCTAAACTGCCTCTATTCATATATATATAAATCATGTGAAAATATAGTTGTTGTTTTTTTTTTTTTTACAATTTTCTTCAATTACCATATCCCTGAAGTCATTTTCCACCCTGTTAGTACATACTTTCTTGCCTTCCAAAACTGACTGCAATTTCATTGAGACCATTTTATAGAAGCGACATAATTAATTTTTCCCATTGGAATTCATCTGTTCAAACTGAGGTAAGCTTCAACTCTCACTCCTAACTTTTTTTTTTTACAGTTTTTGAAATGTTATCCTGCTTGTCCCACCCTTAAAGTTCCGCCCTGTTAGGCTATATTATGAAGAATGTTTGTACTATCAAAAAAATGTAAAAAAAAATTTGCATAGTTATAAAAGTTCTGTTAACCTGTAGAAGGTTAGCTAGCTAAATGTTGATCACTCAATGAGCTATGGCTAACTTAGCTCAAAATTCTAATAGAATAAATAGTATTTAGTGTAGGCCTACATAGCAAATACATTTATATATATATATAAGATACTGTGCAAAAACCCCTTAAGCTCCCGGGTCACTGGTTAAGAACTCGATCTTGGAGGCAAAAAAAAAGACCACCCACTATGCTGAGCGTGGAAATATTACAATATTTAATACAATTAACGCAGCATCCATTTTTTTCCATCACAATTATCATCATAATAATAACCATTAAATATGGCATCGCTGTCCATTACTGTTCCTTCTTGTGATGGTTTTTGTGGTTGTTTGTTAATCTAGTTAATCCAAATGATTTATAACATCTTTATTTTTAATCAAATATAAATAAAAAATAATTGATGTCTGTCTGTCCTCTCTAATTTGTAATTATTTCTCTAGCCATCTGAACAGATAATTGTTCTGCCACCATGATTGATTGTGATAAGGAACCACATAACTATTATTTGTGTCCCAAAGGAAATCTTATTTACAACCCTATTGGCAACCATTGACACAAAAAGTACCTGTTCTTAACAATTAAGACATTCTATTTATCAATAATTGTTTTGTTATTGTTTTTAAAATAAAAAAGAGGCATAAGGGACATATACTATCCAAGAAAAGCTCATTATTGTTTAATATTTATATTATTAACATGCTGTGATAACTATCTATATGACCCTAACAAGGTGGAATATTTTCATCGCCAGTGTCTGAACAATCTACCTATAACTATTATTTTTTGAGTCCCCGAGCTTGACCAATATACATTCCTAATAGTTAAACATGTCACTATTTTGGTAGAATGCAAAAAACATAAAAATCATGTAACTTTTTTCCAACACTTATAAAGCCAAAATGTTACCGCATACCAGGAATGACCCATTCACAATATATACAAACTATTCATACAAAGATAAATCTCATTGACACATTTGATGAAAACTGACCGCACATGCTTCCTGTGCAGTCAATGATATTAAAAAATAAAATGTTAGATATGAGGAAATATGACATAAGTCTCACCCCAGACCCAGTGTCAAAGCGTGTGAGGCGATCAGAGAGGGCAGGAGGATGAGGAGCACGTCTGAGGAAAACAAACCCTTCTTCATCACCTCAGTCACCTCAGAGCTGGACTGCTTTGGGTGATGAAACACAAACCCCCTAAAGACAGAAAGAGAGAGGGTCTCTTCAGGGTCATTCAGCAATATAATATATAGATATTTCTGTATATATATATATATATATATATATATATATATATATATATATAATGTATACAGGTGCATTTTAAAAATTTTGAATTTCATGGAAAAGGTCTTTTTTTTGTAATTTAATTAAAAAAGTAAACTTTCTATTCTAGATTCATTGCATAATTTTTTTAATTCTGATTGTCATGACTTACAGCTAAGGAAAATTAAAAAACTTAGTATCTCAAAAAATTAGAATATTCCATAATGAGCTTGATTAGTTTGATCAATTTGGAGTATAAATACTGGGTACCTCTTGGGCTAGTTTAGAACATGCAACCACAATTATGGGAAAGACTACTGACTTGACAGTTGTCCAGAAGACAATCATCAACACCCTCCACAAGGAGGTTAAGCCACAGAAGGTCATTGCTGAAAGGGCTGGCTGTATCAAAATATATTTATATAAAGTTGACTGGAAGGAAAAAGTGTGGTAGGAAAAGGTGCACAAGCAACAGGGATGACCACAGCCTTGGGAAGATTGTCCGGAAAAGCAGATTCAAGAACTTGGGAGAGTTTTGCAAGGAGTGGACTGAAGCCAGAGTCAGCGCATCAAGAGTTACCACACTCAGACGTCTTCAGGAAAAGTGCTACAGCTGTCACATTCCTAGAACGAAGCCACAAAAAGCAGAGCAGACTCAGGGGCTGGAGCCTGTGAGCCAGCAGAATTCCTGGGAAAATTCCACAAAGGGAAGATCCTTCCGAGCCAGAGCGGTAAACCATGATCACGGGAGAGGGAGTACAGAAAACAAAACACTGAGCAGACTCAGGGGCTGGAGCCGACACTGGAGCAGACTCAGGGGCTGGAGCCGACACTGGAGCAGACTTAAGGGCTGGAGCCGACACTGGAGCAGACTCAGGGGCTGGAGCCGACACTGGAGCCGACTCAGGGGCTGGAGACGACACTGGAGCAGACTCAGGGGCTGGAGCCGTGACTGAAATGGACTCAGGGGCTGGAGTTGACACTGGAGCTGACTCAGGGGCTGGAGCCGACACTGGAGCCGATTCAGGAGCTGGAGTTGACACTGGAGCTGACTCAGGGGCTGGAGCTGACACTGGACAGGACTCAGGGGCTGGAGCCGACAATGGAGAAAACTCAGGGGCTGGAGCCGACACTGGAGAAAACTCAGGGGCTGGAGCCGACACTGGAGAAAACTCAGGGGCTGGAGCCGACACTGGAGAGGACACTGGGGCTGGAGCCTACAGTCTTTTTCTCCTCATACTCCATTTTTGGTAAAAGGTGAGCTGCTGTCAGCGGAGGGTTTGGGGGTGAATCGGCTGGTGTGTTTAACAATGGAACAGCAGACGGACTTGACGATGGTGGGCTGGTGGTCAAGACTATGGAATGGCCAGAGGGCTTGATGGCAGACTGGTTCTGAATCGGGGCCAGACACTCCCCAGATACCTTCCCTCTAGCTCATTCTAGTGGTGTCTAGGAGTTCCACGGGGCGATGGTAATTGGCCCCTATCTTGAGCAGCAATCTAGAACAGAATTCTAGAATTTAACATTGTGGCAGTCAAAGCTGTGGTTGCTGTGAGCCAGCAGAATTCCTGGGAAAATTCCACAAAGGGAAGATCCTTCCGAGCCAGAGCGGTAAACCATGATCACGGGAGAGGGAGTACAGAAAACAAAACACAAAAAAAAAACAGAAACAAAAACATGGAGAGAAGGGGCACCGCTTACTGTTAGGTTATAAATACTAGGAGCCAAACAAGGAAGTTGACAAGAAACACCTGAAATGAATGGACACAATCAAACACTGGAGAAACTGGGTCATGGGGAGCACATGGGGATCAAAACACAAGGGGCATGACAAGTATATGACTCGACATAAAAACTGACACTGACAAAGCAAAGCATTTTGCTTTTAATAGCATCATGATATTGGAGCAGTCTGTATTGCTAACACCTGCAGTCCTACACCATTAAACGTTGCAATTCAAAAAGTTTTCTGACAAGGTTTTAGCTGTAATAATTTTGAAGTTTTCCTCTTGAGAGCAAACTCATCCACTCATTAAACGCTAGACACGCGAGGCTCAGATTTGCTGACTCATGGTGTGGTGCACAAGTTATATTTTTGTGATGACTAAATAATCATCTCTGAGAAATTAAAGAGAGGTATGCAGGGCTAACAGAGGGCGAATCGCTCTGTTATTCTGAAAGGACACAATCAGCACACAAGAACACCTCGTTTATTTTCTCCCATGCCATATTGTACTCATGACATATTTGCATCCTTAATTAGCATAGTTTTATCTAGGACTGCAAACTGCCCTCATGTGCAAAAAGAAAAACTTTATTATTGCCTGTTCAAAATGTTTTCCAGTCTAATGAAGCTACGTAGCTCAAATGAAGTACATGAACCATCCTCTGAGATTTGTTTCATTATTGTGACAACCAATATTGCATAACAAAATCAAAAGAAAAAAAATAGAAATTAAATTAATATTTTTGCGTTATATATTTTGCATTTTCAAGGAAATTAAGCTCATACATCCAAATTCTCAGTACTGTGAAACAAAAGAAAAATATACTACTATTCAAAAGTTTGAGGTCAGTAAGTGACATATTTTTGATTTATATGCCATAATTTATGTGATTTAATTTATATGATATAATTACACAGATCCTCAGCAGTTTCCACCAAATATTACAAACCCCTGCTTAAAAAACTCTGGTCTTTACAGACTTGATACATTAACTAATGATTTACTGTCTATATATCAACCATCTATATAACCTAAACTTGAAGGTGAACTGAAGAGACTAAAATGATTTAAAAAGACATAAAAAAATTTAATCTTACTTGGGCGGGAGGTTTTCTGGCCGACTTGACCAATCCCACACCCATTCAGCACTCACTCGCCTCTCATTCTCATCCGACTGAAACAGAGCAGAGACTGTGTGAGTGTATCATTTACATGCCTTACTTGCCTTAAATCAGTAGCTTCAGGAACCAGATGTTTCACTGGACTTCTAGTGACAGAAACAAAACTGTTTAATGTACAACAATATAAAGTGTACTGTAAATTAATAATCCTACTATAAACCACACTGCTAACAATATGCACCATTATTTAAATGTTTAATCATTGTTGAAAGTGAACATGTATTTACTGTTGCCTGTATTTTATGTATTTTCTACCGTTCTAATGTATTTTTACCATGCACATTTTAAATTATTACAAGCAAATTATATAATTATTATATAAGTCTCTTAAATGCTCATCATTTCATCACAAAATACAGTAAAAACATCAATGTTGTGAAATTTGATAACAATTTGAAGTAAATGTATTTTGTTTGAATGTATGTTAAAAGTTCTTTCCGTGATGCAAAGCTGAATTTTCAGCCTCATTACTCCAGTCTTCAGTGTCACATGATCCTTCAGAAATCATTCAAAAATTATTATTATATTATATAATATAAACTATGTTAAAATAGAAAACAGTTATTTTAAATTGAAATAATACTGCACAATATGACTGTTTTACTGTCTTTTTGATCAAACAAATATAGGTGAGCATAAGAGACTTCTTTCAAAGACATTCTAAAATCTGAATTATTAAAAACTCTTGACCAGTAGTGTAAAAGGAGATTTTGTTAGCTTGATTATTGAGTGCGTAAACACTTATGAGCATATACATAAAACCATGAGACTAATCACCATTGCAATTTGTCATAATTAAAGTTCATTAGACTTTAAAAACCATTATCACTATTCATCTCATGGGTTGTTCATATAAAGCAGCCTACCTTATTTGCCAGTATTGTGGGAACTAACATACATTGAACAGTGCATCTGGTGTCTGTTACCTGTATAGTCACACAGTCTGTGCTGCTGCTGCCCTCACTGGCTGGTTTGGGAGATCCGGATGTTCTCGGGGTCACGACCTGCGGAGGACTGAATTCGGAGAGGAAACTTGTGATATAAAAAATAAAGTATGCAAAACAAGACTGGATGCTTTTTAAATTCTCCCCTACATACATATAGTGAAGTGAAGTGACATTCAGCCAAGTATGGTGACCCATACTCAGAATTTGTGCTCTGCATTTAACCCATCCGAAATGCACACACCCCATAGCAGTGAACACACACACACTGTGAGCACACACCCGGAGCAGTGGGCAGCCATTTATGCTGCGGCACCCGGGGAGCAGTTGGGGGTTCGATGCCTTGCTCAAGGGCACCTAAGTCGTGGTATTGAGGGTGGAGAGAGAACTGTACATGCACTCCCCCCACCCACAATTCCTGCCAGCCCGGGACTCGAACTCACAACCTTTCGATTGGGAGTCCGACTCTCTAACCATTAGGCCACGACTTACATATACATACTCAGATGTACACTTAATCTCAAATGTGTCTTCTTAAATGTCTCAGGTGATATATAAAATAAGAAAATGACTGATATTCAGTAACGGAAGAAGATATTTTGGTCTGGGGCAAATTCAATGGGCAAGTTCTCTTACGAGAGCTCTCTCGTACTGCGTCTCAGCTAAGATGCTACGGGAAAAGTCTCTTTCACGAAATACTGAAGCAAAAAATTATCCTTAATTTTGTATTTTTGTAAAGCGCATTTGCAGCAGTATACAGCCATAGGCGAGACGGCTCGTTCGCTCATTGGCTTGTTCTGCGGCAGCTGCACAGCCTATCGAGCGCAGGCTGATGCAACATCAGACCAATAATGTCGCGCCCTTCTTGCCACTTCCCGCCGAAACGGGTGTGGCCCAACCTATAAAAGGAGCTCGAAAAGACTGACTCACCTGATTTTTCATCTCTTCAGCGAAGCTCACGCATCGCTGGATCACGAGGAAGCAAGCGCCGTCTGGAAGAGCATATCAGCAGGACGAGCCATTCTGAAGCTGCTGGCATCGCCGCCTTCCACTGCCGTTCCTGCTGCGCTATCCGGCGCCCATATCCTTTACATCCTTGATCTGTTATATCCTGTGTGTGTGTTCGCCCTGCGACGCACATTCACAAAAGAGCTGTGTCTTTTTAAAGATGCCCTCGTGCGGCTCGTGCAGAGCCCCGCTCAGCGAAGGAGATCGTCACGTCATCTGCGTCTCCTGTCTGGGTGAGGACCATGCAGCGCTCGCGCTCGCTGACGGCGGATGCCTTCATTGCGAGTTAATGCCTATGGTGACTCTGAGGACTCGCCTGGCATCCTTCTCGAAGCCTGCATCATCCGCTGCGCCGCAGCGCCTACCAGAACCGCCTCCAGCTCGGCCTCGAGTGGTCTGCACCAGCGCCCCCTTCACGTTGTGGCGAAAGCTTGGGACGCTCCATTCTCGGCGAGAATCCGCTCATCTGTTTCGCCAGCATTCTCCACACTGGACGGTGCTAAGAACAGAGGCTACCTGTCACTTCCGCCGGTGGAACAGGCTATAGCAGCGCACCTTTGCCCGCCCTCTGCTGGACGGCGGACTAAGGCGACGTTGCCATCCAAAGCCTGCCGCATGACGTCATCGCTGCTTGCACGGATATTCTCTGCTGCTGGGCAGGCTGCGTCTGCGCTACACACCATGGCTACGCTACAGATTTTCCAGGGCGATCTTCTCCGCAAGCTGGATGAGATGGGACCTGAAGCGATCTGTCTCGCGGATCTGAGGAATGCTTCGGATCTCTCCCTCCGCGCTACTAAGTCCGCTGCACAGGCCATGGGACGGGTTATGGCTTCCGCTACGGTGGCTGAGAGGCATTTGTGGCTGACGCTTTCTGACATCAAGGAGTCTGAGCGCGCTGCGTTCCTCGACGCGCCGCTAACTCCTGCCGGCCTCTTCGGATCTTCCGTCAACGAGTTTGTGGAGGGATTCGCCGAGGAGAAAGCTTCGCAGGCGTTCAAGCACTTCTTGCCGAAGCGCTCCAGTTCTGCAGCTAGCCGCTCTAGACCGGCCCCACAGAGCTCTCAGTCACGCCCACCGCCTCCTGCTGCGTCATCGCGACAGCGTCGCGTCAGCAACGCAGCTCGGGACCCCGTTCTCACTCTTCAAGCCATCGCCCCGTGCCGCGGGAGCCGCGGCAGAGGATTGCGGTAAAGCCAGAAGCCCCGAAAGCATCCTAGCACTGCTGGGAAAGCGCCGGTGTTCGAGTTCCGCTGCGGCCGAGCTCTCACCCAAGCGCGCCGCTGTTGCAGTTCCAAGAGTTGTGACTGCCTCAGTGTCCTCTGCAATGCACAAGCCTGCACGAGTGCCCGCTTGCCTGCACACAAAAGCCGTTATCACGGCTGCCCAGATGTTTCACAAAAAGAGTGTTTTTTCTGGTGTTCCGGCCAGGGCCGATGATGCTATAAATGTTGTGACGATGCCCACTCCTCAGTGCCCATCTCCACATGTAAGCACAGCCCTGCACACAGGGCCTGCGCCCATAATGTCGACTCAAGTCGGTCGTGCACACTGCATAGTAAGCGTGCCCACCCCTCAGTGCCCACAATTACTATGTCACACGCGTCATGTGGTTTCTGTAAAAAGAAACCCGTGCACGCTCGTCCGGCCACGGCCGATGGTGCTATAAATGCAGTGACGATGCCCACTACTCAGTGCCCATCTCCACATGTAAGCACAGCCCTGCACACAGGGCTAGTGCACATAAGATCTACACAGATCGGTCGAGCGCGCCGCATAGTAAACGTGCCCACTTCCCAGTGCCCACATACACTATGTCACATACGGTACGGGGCTTCTGACATACATTCTGCACAGGCAGACAGCGAGTTGAAAGTGGTAAATGTGCACACATGCAGCCCATGGTTACTCGCAGATATATCGAGTCCCACGGGACCCGTTCAACCTCCCCCCAGTTGGGACGGGGTCGAGGAAGAACAATCTGCCCGCTGTGATCAGCGCGCTCCCCGCCTCAGATGCGCATCACACTCGAGCGCCGCCGTTGCCCAGTCAACAGAGCGCGCTTCACTTCCAGCCCTTAGCCATTCATGCAGATGCATGGTCAGTGCTTCCAGGGGTTTCGGATTGGGTGCTAGGCATTATAAATGCCTAGCATTAGGCCCAGTGGCCTAATGGATAAGGCATCAGCCTTCGGAGCTGAGGATTGTGGGTTCGAGTCCCACCTGGGTCATCTGGGGTGGTGTTGGCGCAGTGGATAAGACACACGCCTTTGGCTTGAGAGACCTGGGTTCGAATCCACTGTGAGACACCAATGTGTCCCTGAGCAAGACACTTAACCCCTAGTTGCTCCAGAGGCGTGTGACCTCTGACATATATAGCAATTGTAAGTCGCTTTGGATAAAAGCGTCTGCTAAATGAATAAATGTAAATAAAGAGAGGCTACTCGCTACAGTTTTCTCGACGCCCACCGCGCTTTTCAGCGCGCGTCGAAACTACAGTCAAAACAGAAGTAGCACACATACTTCGGGCCGAAATATCAAAACTGTTGAGCAAAGGGGCTGTAGAGCCTGTGTCTCAAGCTCAAAGCGAGGGGGGGCTGTACAGCAGATACTTTCTGGTGCCCAAGAGAGACGGGGGTCTCAGGCCCATATTGGATCTAAGACAGCTGAACAAGGCATTGATGAAACGCAGTTTCAAAATGCTCACGACCAGGAAGCTCCTCGCGCAGATTCGCAGAGGGGACTGGTTCATGTCAATAGATCTGAAGGACGCGTATTTTCAAATACAGATAGCGTCAAACCACAGGCGATATTTGAGATTCGCCTTCGAGGGCCAGGCATACCAGTTTACAGTCCTGCCATTCGGCTTGTAAACGTAAACGTAAACGTAAACGTAAACGTAAATCGTAAACGTAAACGTAGCTCCTCGTACGTTTACGAGGTACGAGGAGCTACGTTTACGTTAACGAGGCGCATGGATGCAGCGCTCGCTCCTCTCAGACTCAGAGGCATACGAGTGCTGAATTATTTGGACGACTGGCTAGTTCTGGCCCGATCACGAGCGGAGCTCGTGGACCTGAGGGCCGTTTTACTCGATCACCTCGAGAAGCTCGGCCTCAGTGTCAATTGGGCGAAGAGTTCGCTGAACCCCAGTCAGACGATCCTGTTTCTGGGTATAGTTCTGAACTCGTGTTCCATGACGGCGCGGCTGTCACCACAGCGCGCGATGGGCATTCAGCGCGCAGCGAGTTCTTTCCACTGCGGCGCGACCGTGTCGCTCAAACACTGTCAAAAGCTGCTAGGTCTCATAGCCTCAGCATCTCCTGTTCTGCGGCTGGGCCTGCTCCGCATGCGCCCCCTGCAGTTCTGGCTGAAGGCTCGGGTGCCGCGCAGAACGTGGGCGTCTGGCCGGCTGCATTTCAAGGTCGATCAGAGCTGTGTTGCGGCTCTAGCACCTTGGACAGCGAACGGCTGGTACCGATCAGGTGTAAGCCTGGGGACTTCCCCGAGTGTGAAAATGGTGTCGACGGACGCCTCCACTTCGGGATGGGGAGCGCTGCTCGAAAGCAGACCGTCCTTTGGCCTATGGTCAGAACGGGAAAAGCTCCATCATATCAACTGCCTGGAAATGCTGGCAGTGGAGAACGCGCTGACGCGCTTTTGTCCCCATATCAAGGAACACCACGTGGTAGTCCGTTCGGACAACATGTCCGTGGTGTCCTACATAAATCGCCAGGGCGGTCTCGGGTCCCGAAACCTGTGCAGGCTGACGGAACGCCTCCTGGTTTGGGCTCAGCGCAACGTGCGCTCGCTGAGAGCAGTGCATGTGCCTGGGCTGCAGAATCTGGGTCCAGACAGGCTGTCCAGAGGCAATGTTCCTACGGGCGAATGGTCTCTACACCCGCAAACAGTCCGGCTGTTGTGGGAGAGATTTGGCATGGCGGAGGTGGACCTCTTCGCGTCCCACGAAAACGTTCACTGCCCCACGTTCTTTTCCAAGAACGAAAGCGCGCTGTCACAGAGATGGCCGTGCTGCCCGCTTTATGCTTTCCCTCCCGTCTCCCTCCTTCCGCAGGTGATAGAATGGGTGAGAGAAACGAGATGTTCAATACTGCTTGTAGCACCTCTTTGGAAGAACCAACCATGGTTCCCAGATTTGATGCAGTTAGCAGATGTCGCCCCGTGGCCGGTACCGTTGAGGAGGGACCTCCTTTCGCAGGCCAGGGGCTCGATTTGGCACCCTCAACCGGAGTTGTGGTCCCTCCATGTGTGGGCGCTCAACGGTTACCCGCTGATCTCGCAGTGGGAGTGCTAAATACCATCACTCAGGCTAGAGCTCCGTCGACACGACGTCTGTATGCCTCAAAGTGGTCGGTGTTCTCCAGCTGGTGCACAGCTCGAGGTTATTCACCCCTTAGTTGTGAGGTGACGGAGGTCCTCTCCTTCCTACAGGAGCTGTTGGATAAGGGCAGAGCCCCATCCACGCTCAAAGTTTATGTGGCGGCCATCGCATCGTTTTCTGAAACGGCGTCCGGTCAGTCAATAGGAAGGAACGATTTAGTCATCCGGTTCCTCAGAGGAGCTAGGAGGCTGAATCCTCCCAGACCTACGTCAGTCCCTATGTGGGACCTCGCGGCGGTTTTGGAGGCCTTGAAGGGTCCCCCTTTTGAGCCTACCAATCGGTTAGCCTTCAGCATCTGTCGTTCAAGACAGTATTCTTGTTGGCTCTCGCTTCAGTGAAGCATGTGGGTGATTTGCACGCGCTCTCGGTGAGCCAGTCGTGCTTGGAGTTTGGGCCCAATGACTCAAGGGTCATACTCAAACCTAGGCATGGTTATGTGCCGAAATCCCTCAACACACCGTTTCGGGCTCAGGTTGTTGCCCTGTCTGCCCTGCCGGTGTCAGGGGAGGATGGAGACTCGAGTCTTCTTTGCCCTGTCAGGGTTTTAAGAGCTTATGTGTCTCGCTCTGCTGCCTTTCGGCAGACGGAGCAGCTGTTTGTCTCGTTCGGTGGACGTTCCAAGGGAATGGCTGTTTCGAGACAGACTCTATCCAGATGGATAGTTGACGCCATAGCGTTAGCTTACGCTTCCAGGGGCCTTCAGTGCCCGTTGGGCGTCAGAACACACTCCACAAGAGGTGTCGCCTCGTCGTGGGCGTGGTCTACAGGGATCTCCTTGCAGGATATATGTATGGCGGCAGGTTGGGCCTCGCCGTCTACATTTATCAGGTTCTATAACCTGGAGGTCCCCGCCTTGCAAGCAAGGCTGTTGTCGGTATAGTCGAATCAGGGCCCTGAGGGGAATTCTGAGTTCACGAGCGCTATGCGCTGCCGACTGTTATATGGGCAGTATTGCGTAAGACCCGCATTGCCACATTGGTCAGGCCTTGCCTCGGCTGTGTGATGTCATATTGCCGCATCTACGGATGCTGCTAGATATAGGACGGAGGGCTTTTTCCCTTTTCTGTCCTGGACTCTCTGTGAGTCCCTCAGGTGACTGTGCACTGTAAATCCTGGGCGTTGCTTCAGGTTTATTGGTGTGTGATCCCTGCGCGCACGGCGTTTTACATTGGGTTCCCGTAGCGTCTTAGCTAAGACGCAGTACGAGAGAGCTCTCGCTAGAAGAGCGAACGAGTACTGCGTTCTCTGCCGTGCGTACGATTCACTCTGGTTCGCTTCGGCGATGAAATAAATCAGGTGAGTCAGCCTTTTTGAGCTCCTTTTATAGGTTGGGCCACACCCGTTTCGGCGGGAAGTGGCAAGAAGGGCGCGAAGCGCCCTTATTGGTCTGATGTTGCATCAGCCTGCGCTCGAAAGGCTGTGCAGTGGCCGCAGAACAAGCCAATGAGCGAACGAGCCGTCTCGCCTATGGCTGTGTACTGCTGCAAATGCGCTTTACAAAAATACAAAATTAAGGATAATTTTTTGCTTCAGTATTTCGTGAAAAGAGACTTTTCCCATAGCGTCTTAGCTAAGACGCAGTACTCGTTTGCTCTTCTAGAAAGAACCGAGGTTACGTTTAGTAACCGAGTACATTTTAAGTTCATATTGAAATGTCTTTTAACAGCAGAGTTCAGTTTAAGACATTGCTTAGACCTCACAGGAAACTCTATACGAGACACTGATGAAACATTTGAGAAGCAGGTCAGCAGCATAAGCAAAATCAGCAAAGATCAGCTCATTGAAAAAGAAAATCTAAAATGCAATTGCATTTCCATTATCAGGTTTTCACCAGGTTTAACATCAAAACATAAACAGACATGCACACAGAACAGGCACACATTGAATATGCCTCCAAATCTGTTTAAGCTGTACACTTGCCGAGCAAAACTGAGTTAATAAACAAGTTTTACACAAAAAAAACCAAGTAAAAAAAAAAGTAAAACAAGTTTTACAATGCTTATTAACCCTCAGAAACCAAGCATTAAAAGTAATGATGTTTTTTTGTTTTTCACTGAATGTTCTTTTAGGTATCCACTGGTTATAAAAATAATGATAAATAAAATAATGCTGTTGGGGTTGCAGTCTCAGATAGTTTCTGCTTCATTATAGGATACATTAAAAATCATTTGGAATTATTCTGTGATTTACTGAATGGGCTTCATTGTATAAAACAGAGATGACCAATGTTGGCCTGTTATAAACTTTGATTTGGCATATCTTTAATTACAATTTCTATTTTTGTTTTATTTGTTTTTGTTCAATTTTGCTGCATTAAAGAAAATTTAGATGATTTAAAATAATGTAACTTTTTAAATTATTTATATTTTTTGTTCAAATATTTAATAAAAAAATATATAAACATATTTAATTCAAAATGTACATTTGTCCATGGCCCTCAGTCAAATTTAGGCACCTTTGGTGTAAACAATATTGAAAAAGGTAAATCAATTTTTGCTACACAAACATTGCCTAAAATGTATATTGGTTGATAGTTTGGAGTATGCAATCACTCTTCAACTTAACATTTTGGAGTCAAATACATTTTTCCAGCCAAAATTGCTGTGGTGGTACATGTATATGAAGTTGTTTCTAACATTTCGAGAAAACAGGTATACAGAGAAACACAGAAAATAAAGAGATCTATTTTGTGAGTATTCTTTCCTAAGAATAGATTCATTTATTTCTAAGTTCACTGGTTCAAATTTTCACAATAGCCATAGAAAAATCTCAAACAGGCCTTCAGCTCCACACCTTTCAGTTTGACTGCTCCTCTCACACTCCAGCTGAGCTTCCAGGAGAATCCTCTCCAGCTCCCCCTGCAGGAGCGAGGCCGGGCTGTCCTGTGCTCCTGAATCTGCTTCTGTTTGACTCGCAGAAGCCACCAGACCCTCCAGCTCCACCCAAGAGCCTGACGGAGACATGAACAACGTGGACTTCAGGTTACTTTTGGATTAAGAAAACAGGTTCAAACAAGTTTGATTGGTGTATGACAGAGGAATTTGTGACTTTTACATTTATGTAAAATGTCATATTTAAAAGTCACCATAAACACATCTCGCTTCTGTAAAAAAAAGTCCAGAGGTGGTGATGATTATGAATTTAAAAAATAAAAGATCTATCCATCCATCCATCCATCTGTCTCACACTGATTGTTGACATGAACACATGGACATGAGGATACAGTTCTGTTGCCCAAACAAGAGCTTGCTTACATAAGCATTTTATTTCTGTCAGAGATTAGCAAGTCACCCCCCCCCCCTCTCTTCCTCCCCATCTTCTTTCTAATCTTGACCTTTATCGTCTTTCCCCATTCCTTGAGCATCCTCTCTTTCTGCCCTTCCTGGTCATTTTTGGTTAGTTTTTTCAGTGTCAGGGGTTTTGATGTGGATTTACTGTGCCATTGCCCCAGATTCTCCAGCATGTGGAACTGTGACATAACCACAGACGAGGGCTGTGTGTTATACAGACCATAACACCAAGCTGTATGTGTTTGTGTGTGTGTGCGTATGTGCGGAGGAGAATGTGCATGCATTTGTGTGCATCAGTGCAAACACTGTTGTTCTCACATTTTCCCCTGCGAACAGTTTTAACCACTGATCAAATTAGAAGAGCTGTTAACTTTTTTCACAGTAATTGGCTTAAAGAGCGACAAAGCTGGCGAGTCATGAAATCTATTTACATAACAACACAGACAAAAACAATAGTACAGCAAAAGATAAACAGACAGATATAATAGAAAATTATTATTAATAAAAACAAAGATTAATTCTATACGTATCTAGTTACTTATTTTGTAATTAATATTCATTCATGTAATTTTATTATATATATATATAATATATATATATACTTTTAATTTAATTGTAAATTATTTTATTTTATATAGGCTACAAGTGTATACTATAGATATATTATCAAATTAAAAAGGTAAACATTTTTATATATAAATAAATATAAATATATGAATACATAAATATATATTAATAGAGAATATACATCTACATAATCACCGGTTATAACAATGAAGCAGTGTAATACAGTTGAATATGCAGTTGTCTTACCATTCAAAGCATCATCCGGTGATTGAGCCATGATGGGACAGAGGAGTTCAGGAGCAGATGCACTGACTTCAGCTCCTCTCGACTCTCTTTGTCCGTGTTTCACTGTCCTCTGTGTGTTTGAGAGGCTAATACTCACTAGTCACTGTTTCTTAGAGGACATTACCTGTTATTCCTCTAGGGGGCGCTCGGTGGCTCATGAACCCGAACCTCAAATCACACGTTTCTGAAGTTTTTTAATTATTGTGTATCAGTAGTATTTTCTTTTTTGAAGAGCTAAAATTATTAATATGTTATAATATGAGAATTTGTTTTTGCAATTATTTAAAAAATCCGTTAGATATTTCAAGTAATCATAAATAATTGTATCAAATGCATGGCCTAATTAACACCTGAATAGTGACATTTTATATATTTAATTGACATTTTATTTAAAATAAACGCCCTAGAGGTTATTTATCACCCACCGTTGCTGACCAATCAAAGACGACTTCTGGGCTTCTAAGCCCCGCCCTCTGTTTCACAGGTTTCAGAGCGGCTTTGCTTATTCTGTTTTTATGACGTAAATGCAGTAATCCCTCTTTCTCCCTACGTGTTTCAGCAGAGGTAAATATTGGCATCATTCCCTTCTTTTTAATAAATAGGCCAGATATGTGCCAATTTTCATCCTAAAAATTCCAATATTCCGAGTTTGCAGCTTCATACTACTCAAAAATTCAGCAAGTTAAGTAATTTTATATTTTTAAATGACTCATGTCCTATATATAAATGATTTTAAAGGGTAAGTGTTTTTGATAGAGACAAGTGACACAACAGAGTCTCTCATGACCAACAAAACATCAAGCCTGTGTTGTTTCCTATTAGAGTCGCCAGACCTCAAATTAATTTTTAATACATGTACAGATAATCTCTCCTGATCACCACACATGCCTAATCCATTTAACAAAAGCCTAATTCACTAACCAAATAAAAGTACTTGCCAGTATTTTTATTTATTTATTTATTTTTGGACATATAATATTGATAGGTGTTGCATTTCAATTGTGATCATTTGAATGCAGTTCAGTGCAATTAGTTGAGTTTACACACACAAATCAAGGCTTTTACACACCACTAATATATGTCACGAGAACACTTTACACATGGCCACTAGCCAGAACCTTTACAAAATGAAGATCCTCTCAAAAAACGGGAAGAAATCTTCTTCCATTACTCTACAACTGATATCACAAAGGTAGATTGTTCTTGAATTAAGCTTATTTTTATATATATTTGTGTAGATTTTACTATAATAATTTTCCAGCTTTATGTTTTGGTAATCTTTTCAGAACTGAATATTAGCATTTTTAAGGAAATATCTGTTCATATGGTAATAAAACTTAAAAAATAATAGACTAATTAATCATATTCTGCCCATTGTCATTAAAAGCTCAGTTTTAACCCTATAAAACCTCCTGTATCATATTTGGCGGTCTCTGCAAAAGGTAAATAAGTCAGTAACAATAATTTTTTTATATTAAATAATAATATAATATTTTGTTTTACTTTTTAACTCATTCTGAAGCTAGCAGATTTTTGGAAAAGATCTTGAGAGCACCTGATAAAAATCCTCTGAAGAACATCAGGATACAGTGGCAATGTTGCTGATATTTATCAAATGAAGATCAAGACAGTCAGTCAGTCTTTCATGATCATAATGATTTTTATTAATCATCTTATTAAAATCAGTGATGACTTATGAATGACATTATGCATCTCTGACATCATCGGATCGTTGTTTAATACATGGCCATCAGAGTGAGACAAAGCCAGATGCAAAACACTTTAGGATGGACAGCACAACACACAATATGACATGACCTCATTTTTGCTTTAAAACATTGGCGGTATTAAACATGTGCAATTTGTTTAAAATGTTATTTTGTTAGATTTTTTTCTGCCAAATGCATAAATGTAAATCTTTTCCTGTTGAGCATCCTTTGATAAACACTTTGATGGTCAGACAGATCTCGCTGAAGTTCTCAGGTGTCTTTCTGTCCGATTACTGAAGGATGAAAAGGAAACATCCATCTGTCCATCTAAAGAACATCTGCTTCATCCGGTGCCATTTGAACCCAGGGTTGTTCAACTAAATCATGTCGCTCTGCCCTCAAGGCAAAGCAGCTGGTAAAAGCTCATCTTGCAAAAAGCAATATTCTAATAAAAAGGCAACCAGACCAAGCCATCAGAAAACAGCTAAAACAAATTATGAAACCTTCAGTGTTTTAAATGTTTTAAAAATGCTTTAATGGGTTAATGCAAATGATAGAGAAAACATTAAGGGACATTATGACATTACATGAACAATGTATAAATAATGGTGTGTGTGTGTGTGTGTGTGTGTGTGTGTGTGTGTGTGTGTGTGTGTGTGTGTGTGTGTGTGTGTGTGTGTGTGCGTGTGTGCGTGTGTGTGTGTGTGTGTGTGTGTGTGTGTGTGTGTGCGTGTGTGTGTGTGTGCGTGTGTGTGTGTGTGTGCGTGTGTGTGTGCGTGTGTGTGCGTGTGTGTGTTATGAGAGGGTTTGAGAATGTTATTAAATACATCATTTTTAATGAACACTCTGTTAACAATAACAAGCCATTGTCCTGCAGAGTTTAGCTCCAACCCTGATCAAACACACCTGAGTAAGCTGATCAAGGTCTCCAGAATCGGTAGAAAATCACAGGGAAGTTGGTTTGATCAGGGTTAAAGATCTGCAAGCACTAAACTCTGCAGGGTAAGATTTGAAGAACCCCGCCTTAAAGGGATTACCCCACTCACCCCAAAACCATCCTAGGTGTATATGACTTTCTTCTTTCAGACGAATACAATCGGAGTTGTATTGAAAGTCTCATCCAAGCTTTATTATGGCAGTGAATGGTCATCAAGATTTTGAAGCAAAATAAATTGCATCCATCCACCATAAAAAGTGTCCTTAAAGGCATTCTGAAGTGAATTGAAGTGTTTGTTAAAAAAAAAACTCCATATTTTAAACTTTATAAATCGTAATCTCTAGTTTCTGCTAACTGTCATATGCGCTTTCACCAGAGGGTTGTGTTCCAGCGGATGAAACAGGGCATCACGTCCAGTGAGAAATGACATAAAGTACCTCGGAAGTGCAGAGGAGATAGCAAAACAAGACACCAGTCACGAATTAGAAGTACAAAACGAGGAGATTTTATAAAGAAAAATGTTTCAATATAAGCCAAGAGGAGACTGGTTTTCCTTTGTTGTAAACAAAGGTTTCTCACCAGAGCTGATGCTAAGCATATGTCCCACGTCATACGCTGGAACGCCACTCTCTCGTAGGATGACAGTTGGAGGAAGTTAGAGATTACGGTTTATTAAGTTTTAAATATGGTTAAATGCTTTGATTCACTTCGGAAGGCCTTAATTAACCCCCTGGAGCTGTGTGGAGCACTTTTTATGATGCAAGTCATAAACACCTAGGATGGCTTGAGGGTGAATAAGTCATTTTTGGATTAACTTTCCCTTTAAGGTCTATAACATTAGAAATACTAGCAATACAAAGTTCCAAACATTGTCCAGAATAGTGTAAACTAGAAGAGGGAGGAATATATCCAAAACAGTATCATGAAAGAGTATGAAAATATTGGGACACTTGTTGATGGGAGTTCTGTGCCCCCATGACTTATGAAAGGCTAGAAACACCCCTGATGTCCCATAACACATTTCACATTCTAACTATTCTAACCTGTGTACTGGGCTGAAGTGTTTCCCAGGAGCATGGGGACATCCTTGTGTTTTTCAGCAACAGGCATTGCTAAACCAGCTATCCAGTGTCATGTGACCCCGCTGGCATGAACACGCTGGGATAACAAGAGGCCCCTGACTCCACCGCGGGATTGAGACCCAACACTATATATAGCACAAATGAGGGCTGAAGGTACATCTCCAAATACACCAGCTCTCTGGCATGAAGATCAAGGGGGTCAGGGAAGATAGAAAAATAATTGAGGGGAGATAGCTTCAAACTCAGTATAATGCCATCTGTTAGTTTGTCTTATATAAGTTTAAGACTGATAAGTGAAATTCATTTTACTTCCATATCCATAATAATGTATGGAAGTTGCTTGAGATGCGAGACATGCTTTCGCTGCCAATATCTTGCATTATTATTATTATTATTAGTATTATTGTAGTTGTTAATGTTGCCCTTGTTACACACAGTTGTGGAAGAATCGTGCAGTGGGGTTTGTGGTGCAAAAATTATATATTTCAGTTTTGTATGAATGGTGTTTTGTGCTTTTTTAAAATGAAGTTTATACTGTAATCAGACCAACATTATTTCCAAATTAGTGTCATTTTCATCTGTAAAACATCTGATGACACATAAACATATCCTCAGACTAGCCTACATGAATAAACTGAGAAACATTTAAACTCAAATATATAGAATCAGGGTTTTTTTTTTTAAGAGCATTTTCTTGTTTTCATGATCTACTGGCAGAGGAAAACACTAAGCACCAACAATGGTAATAATTACATTTTCCATAATTATTATTATTTATTTTTTTACTTTTTTACCGATTTTATAAGAGCTGTTAAGACTTAAAGACTGTAAACAGTGTGATGTGTTGAAATGATAAGGTCATTATTAATCATTTTTACAGTGACATTCAACCATGAAGCCATTGTAGCTGTAGATTTCAACACAGGATTGCCACAAAAAGAATTAGAAAAAGAACAGACATGCATGTGTTGCAAAATTATTTACATATTCAGTACGTGCATGGATGAGTAATATTTGGAGGTTTAAAAGTGTATATTTTGAATTTGTCTGTAAAAATGTCTTGACAAAAATGGCTTTTCAACTTTTCAAGCCCCATCATCTACCTCACTCTTCCATAAGCATGTTCTTGTAGAGCTGGAGTGCAGATGGAGGAGAGCTGATGTCCTGTTCTGGATCTGTCCTGCTCTTGGTTTCATGACTAAAATCTCCATTCAGTTCAACAGACAGAGCGACCCAGTGCACATCCTTCACCCAGAGCACAGCACGACAAAATACTGTCATCTTACACGTCTTTCTAAACAATCAGAAACACAAAGAGTCAACTCAGAGAAAGAGTAACATTACAGGCTCATTCATTTTCTTTTTACATTTTATTAATCAATTTACATGTCCTCAGTCATCAGCATTACACTGAATGGGTTATACAGAATAAACAAATAATGAAACCAATTTGACCTCTTTTGTTGTAAAATGAAGTCGTCGTTATTTCATTATAAAGCTCATTCTGATTCTGATTTCACAATGTAGATCATGACTTTTCTGAGAAACAAAAAATGTATTTTTCTCCTTGACATAATATTTAAGGAAGGGAAATCAAGAATGTTCGAAAAAATATATAAATAAATATATTGTAATAAATACATAATTAGCATTCAATATAAATTAAATATATAAATATACAACCCCAATTCCAGAAAAGTTGGGACATTTTGTAAAAAGTCAAGTGTCTGTGGTTTGTTAACTGTCCTTAACCTTCATTTAATTGACAAAGGTACAACTGAAAAATTCCCAGTGTTTTCACTTAACAACTTTCATTTTGATGGCTACACAAAAGTTGGGACCGAGGCCTAATAAAAGTGAAAAGGTTATAGAATATCCAAGTTAAACTGTTTGAAACAGTCCACAATAAGCAGGTGAACTGGTAAATGTGAGGGTGTCATGGTTGGGTTTATACGGAGCATCCTGTCCTGATCATGGCTCACCACTTTGTGCCAAATTTCATGAGAGAGATGTCAGACAAATCAAAAATCATATTTTTCCATTCAAAATTGCAAAGAGTTTAAGTTTTTTCACCAACTACCATGCATCATTTTGTGAAAAGATTTAGGGAATCCAGACAAATCTCAGTCTGTGTAGGGCAATGCAGGAAAGCTCAGATGAATATGTCTGACCTTTGAGCCCTCAAATGGCATTGCATAAGAAACCTTCATGCTGTGGTGTTAAATATAGCCACATGGGCTCAGGAGTACTTCAAAAAACCTTTGTCACTTAACACAGTCTGCAGCTGCATCAAGAAATGCAACTTGAATCTCTGTTACTAGAAATCTATACATCAATTATATGCAGTGATGCGGCAGGGTTCTCTGGGCCCGAGCTCATCTTAGATAGTAAAAAAGACAGTGGAAATGTGTGCTGTGGTCAGATGAGTCCACATTTCAACTTGTTTTGGGGGAAAACAGACATCAAATTGTAAGTCCTAAAGACGAAAGGGAACATCCACACTTCAATCAGTGACAGATGCGAAAGCAAACATCTGTCATTGAATATGAGTTCATCAGTGCAAACGGCATGGGTGACTGGCATATGTGCGAAGGTCCCATTGATGTGGAGGCATATATTGGGATTGTACAGAGACATATACTACCATCAAGATGACATCTTTCCTGGGAAGTGCATGATTATTTGATGAAGACAATACAACAGTGTGGTTTCGTAGACATGTGTGGATGTGACTGACTGGCCAGCAAATCTGTCTACTATTGAAAATGTATGACCAGCCATGAAAACGAGAACAATGACTATGGACAGCTGAGCATCTAAAGTCTTGTATCAAGTGAAACTGCTTGGGCAAAAAGTTTGCTTGCAAAACTAAAAATTTGCATACTTAATTCCGAGATTATTAACATATGTCATTAAAAGAAAAGGTGACAAGGTGGTAAAATTGCATCTGTCCCAATTTTTTTTGGAGTGTATTTATAAAATAATATTAAGTTGGCCAATGAAAGCATAATTTTTTTTGTACTTTAGTCAATTAAATAAAGGTTAAAGGGAATTAACAAAAACATATTCTTGATTTTATGGCATTTCACAAAACTTTTCTGAAATTGGGGTTGTATATAATAAAGATTAAATAACATATTCAGCCACAAACTGCATTTTAAAGAGATCTTTGTAAGAGATCAGATATGATTATATAAGACTTGAGAGTGTTACCTTGCTGAAATGCACAGCGCAGAAGATGGTGATGATGAGGATGCCGATGATGATGGAGGCGATGGACACATAGAGCGCCATCTTCCCTAAACGCCTCGAACCCTCATAATCTCCCTGATCATAACTGTTTCTGGACTGTAAAAGACAGAAGGTACATTCAAATTAACATATATACATACACAAGACCACAAACTCTCTCTCTCTCTCTCTGTGTTCATCCAGTCAAACTAATATCAGCAATCAAACCAATGATTTTTCTAGGTGATGATATTCTGGTCTCTAGCTATATGGGTGGCTATTAATTCATTCATTCATAGGCCTATCATCTGCTAGGTTCTAGTTATTCTAACCGTTATTCTGATTAATAAGTTGAACAAGTAACAAACATGCATGAGTTTTCAACAAACAACAGCAGAAATCATGCCCATAACATAAAAATAAAGATATAATGAGTTAAGCATCTCAGTTTAATAGTCTTAAAGGTGAAGAATGCAATATTGAACACTATTGGCTGAAATGGGTACTGCAGTCCAAATTCAAAATAGCAGAAAGCCTTGTTTTTACGTCCCCCACCTCCTCAGACTGGACACTTATGCAGGTTGCCAGATTAAGGACACGCAACAGGAACGAGTGTTATCTGGCAACCCGGGGTGTCGAAATGCTATTGGGTAAACTGTCAGTGGGCGAAATCATACAGACCAAAACAAAAACAGAAGATCTGACACTGAACATACATTTCAAAAGAGTAGCATTGTTTTTTTTTTCAGAGAAACAAGTATGTGAACTTAGCATGTATTCTAAACATGTGTAAACATATTAAGGCATTTTTTATGCTTTATAGTACAGTCCCCCCAAAAAATTTCAACACCTTAAAGTATGATCAGTAATGATAGTGATGATACCTGACGTCTTGTCATCAATATAAGCCCTTGCTTTCATGCAGACATTAATATAAATGCAGATAAAATTAGAAGCAGTTTCCGGTTTTAGTAAACGTAGTCAAGATTCATTAATCACCATTACAGAGAACACCAGGGCTAAAATGTTGACAGGGTAGGCCGGACAGAAGCAGGTGAGGATGGTTAGGAGCAGGTAGTTTCGTAGAGGAGGTCGTGGGGTCGTAGGACCGAACCAGCTGTGATACAAATCCATGCTCCCGTTCAGAGAGCCCTTCACATCTGTCTGCGAGCTGCCCGTCGCCATGATGTCAGGCAAACACTCCAAAAACAGACAAATGTCTGAGAGTGGAGATAAATGAGTAGAAAGAGATGAATAATCCACCAGTGTTCAGTGAGAGCTGTGCTGGCTGTCAGGAAACAAGATGAAATGAAGAGTATTTTGGGGGGAGGGTGTTTGAGCAAGAAGGACCCGGAGTAACGGGATCAGGAAGATGAGGCACTTTCTCATGGACAGATTCCTGGTCGCCATAGTTTTAAGTGTGTGTATGATTTTCAGATTTTCCTTATCTCTCTTAAATTTGGCAGATAGAAAACTGTAAAATGACACCAGGATGGTCCGAGAAATCTAGACTAATAATAATCAAACGCAGAAATGCTGAGAAACTCTGTGTGTGTGTGTGTGTGTGTGTGTGTGGTTTGACATGGGGCCGTTGGGTGGTATTGGGGTCACAGGGTATCAGGTGTCTGTTATTGGATATAGATGAACATAACAGAGTAAGAGGGGGCAGATGAACCACGACTGTTCCCATGTCTCGAAGTGTTGGATGGTTGGTCATCAGATTTTGGATGTCTTTTCATTTGTTTGTTTACTTGGTGCCCTGGAATTATGTTAGCTTCATGAACAATGGTTATTAAATGGTTAAATGTTGCAAACCAGCTGAGAAATGTATAAACACACCAGACCCATTTTAGATAATGTTAGAGGGCATTTGGCAATGTAAAATATATATAATAGTAATATTTCTACTTTTCATGAAAATATACATAAATATACAACATGAAACATTTTCAGGATTTTAGTGCTGTGAATGTTCCTGCCAATTTGTATAAACAGTAAAAAAGCTTATCTTTTATTTTACACACTGGAGATATTGAATATTCAAAACAAATGTTAAAGAAGGTTATAATTTATAGACTACAAGTCAAATGTTTGGACACTATCTATCTATCTATCTATCTATCTATCTATCTATCTATCTATCTATCTATCTATCTATCTATCTATCTATCTATCTGTCTGTCTGTCTGTCTGTCTGTCTGTCTTTCTGTAGTTAGTTTATAGGATAGTTTATAGCCAACAGTGTTTAATAATAATTATATTTTACTGATAATAATTTACTACTAGTTTTCCATAGTTAGGTATTGCTGAGGTACTATTATGTTTTTTAAGCTTTTATTTTGAAATGTTCTGTTTTCATTACAATTTTAGTTAAGTTTTTTATTTTATTTTACTTAAGTTAACAATTATTTGATGATGGTCTGTTGGTCTGTTAATATTGAAACCTCAGTATATTTTTAAATATTTAATATAAAAAAAATTAAAAGCAGAAAAAATTATTAATTCCTTCATTTTTATGATTTTATTCTGAAACAATTATGTGTGTTTGTGTGTTTTATTTTAAGATATTTTTGTTATATAATCTTTGAAAAGTACTCTGATATTTGTCAATTTTTTTTCTAGAATTGTACAATCTATTTTTATGAAACGTGTCAGTCATCAGGGTTTACAATACTACACAATCAAAATTCACATTCTCTTTTCCAGTGTACAATGGCATATTTTAGAGCAGTGGTTCCCAACCTTTTTCAGCTCGCGGCCCACACAATCCAAAACATCTGTTTGCGCGGCCCACAGCAAAAATATTAACTGACCCCGCTATTGTTCAGTTAATAACTTAGTACTCAGAAGCTAGATTGTTAACTGTCTTTATTGAATGAACCGGCAATGAACAGAAAATAACTCTGGCTGCATGGCACTGCTTGGCACAACTGCTGTTGTTCTGTAGCATAATGCAGAAAAAATATCTAAGATAAATTGGCGGTTTATTCTTAAACCAATCAGAGAGCTCGAATAGTGGAAGCATAGTTACAGTTTAATATTTATTTTTTCTTATTTAATTATATATATGAAATGATGGTATTATGTTATGACAGACATTACATATATTAATGTTATTAAAATTTTTAATAGTAATTGGCGGCCCACTTGCAATACCATCGCGACCCACTAGGGGAGTTTTAGAGATTGCATTTACTACTCAAATGTATATTATAAAGTATGTAATTTATAAGAGTGCAATCAATTCTGCATATGACCGAAACATGACAATCTCTGTTAACACACCCTACAAATGCAATGAACCACAAAGAAAAACATGAACACAGAGGCCATCAAATGGAATGGTTTAAAATAATTTATTAGGTTCTTTTTACTTGAAAATTTCCAGAGGTGAAAATAAAAAAAAATACAGTAAAGGGACAGCGAAGCAGCTTATTTGAGCATCAGGTCACAGTGTTGACGTGCAGCTCCACAGCAACGGGACGGAGCGCCGCCCACTGATGCTTTCCAGTTCCGCCGCTGATCCCCTTCAACAAATCATCCAAACAAACAGCTAACATGTACGGTAAAAATCGGAGAAACTTTCAAGGGGTTAAAATGGATCTTGAAAAATATAGCTTTTTTCTTCTTCTAAAAAATAATTCTTAATGCCACATAATCGCCGTCGTATTCGTACCACCGTTAACGGCATTCATTATTACTTGAGGTTAAAATTAACTTATTGCTCTTTGTTGGTTAAATAGTTACAGTGTGTGCCGTGCAGTAGTTTTGTGAGGCGTCCCGTCAGCTGGAGTTTCGGTCGTCACGTGACCACTGCTCCAAAGAGAAGCTACACGTGTCAAATGGAAGACTGAAAATCTATGCAATTAAGTAGAAATCAAACAGATGCAATGTTGCTGAAATGAAAAAAAAAACTAAAAAATCACTCTGGATGTCTATTATTAGTCAAGCGTAACAATTTCCCCAGAAGGCCTCCATTAGAGCTGTGATTTCAGAGACGCTCCTCTCCATTGCTGGCAGAGACGAGACAGTTTCAAAGGTGGCAGTTGAATGCATGTAAACTAGCTATGTGTACATCCATACTTCAGTCTAACTTACACTCACACACGCACATCTCACATACGCTCACGACTCCTTTGCTTTGTAAATTTGTCCTTCATTTCTTCAAAAAACAGCGTTGTACCGTCAAAAACGAACAGAAAAAGGAGAAAGGGAACAATTTACAATAGATATACACTGCGCAAATTTTTTTTATATATATAATATATATTTCCAAAAACAGCATGAAGAGAAGCCCAGCAGCCGTGCTCTTCGAAAATGAGGCGGATCAAGACCGCGTTTCCGTTTCCCAAAATCGGGACCAAATCATTTGCTCTAATGGAAAACGCAACCTGGTTTTTCAACGATGTTGGTTGACGCCTCATAAGTGACAGCAAACATCAAACAACGTGGTTTCTGAATGGTTTCAAATTCACGAGCGTGAGGATTCATACAAAACCGAAGTGACCAAAAGGTCCGTTTGATTCAGAGAGTTTAGGCCGAAAGAGCATCAAAACTTTGATCTTAGTATAAATGGAGAAGCCATTTATACCCACATCGGTCCAACTTGGTCATGAAACTAGTCTCAGAAATGCAAGACTGAATGTGAAGAAAGACGTTTGCATGTTAAGAACCATAAAGGACCCTCAGCCCTCCCTCAAACCCCGGTCCATCATTCAATCTGAACCCTCGAATCCTCCCAAAATCCATGCATATATACAGTATCTACAAAAAGAATCTGAACAATGAGCCTCAACATGAGCAGATGGATTTCTGTGTAAAAATGTGTCAAATATTCTTACATCTGAAACTGTAGAATGCAGATTCACGCAGAAAAGCCATGAATCAGGCCCATTGTTTCTTATGTAAAACCAAATATACTGGAAAAATGACAGATTCAGCTTAAGAATGTTCATTATAACATTACAAATGCTGTGTAAAAACTACCAAAATATAAATTTTTGTCCAGTCGTTTTGCTTTGTTTTTCACAAATTTGATTCATTCTCACGTATTTGTTCGCTGTTGTTTGGATTAGCTTGAATCCAAACAAATCCTGGACTTTTTTTCCAGTTTCGTGCCCCTTCTTTCTCTTTCTCTCTCACTGTCCTCTCGACATCATCCGTTACAGCATGAGTACAGTAAAAACATAAAAACACAGCAAAAATACATAACAAATGCAGAAAAACTGTCGAAATTGAAACGAAATTCCTTGCATTTCCACACGTACAATCAAACAAAATTGTTTTGACAATGTTTTTTTCTTCATTTTTTTTTCTTTCAGAAGACAGACCGCAGCATATCATAAATGAGTCGGATACGTCAGGAAGGAAATACGGGATGAGGAAAACGGAGAGTGATGTTAGTAGAGAATAGAGAAAAAGAAAAGGTGTAAACTCCAGAGCGGAGTCAGGAGGGACCGCAGCCGCCCGTGGGGTTCATCCCAAAAGCACGTCATGTCGCCAGCAGTGCTCACGGTTCACAAGAGCGTGAGTTTCTCCTCCCATGCTGGGCTCTGATTGGACACCCCTCAGTGGTAGCCATTGGTAAAGGCCGTTGCAATCAAAGGACCCTTGGAAGAGAGAAAGAGCAAATTTAATGGAATGTTCTAGTTTCAGTACAAGCCTCAGTGAGATAATAATGGAAATAATGCATTTAGTTTGTGAAAACAGGCAACAATCGTGTTTACGTTAATGCACTTGCAATGGAAGACTTTGTGGCAAGAAATTCTAGAGGGATTTAAAGCAGAAATGCTAAGTGCTAACTAATGCAAACTAACTAATGCTAACTAAAACTAGCACAACTGTTTTTGGGAATTGAAATAAAGTTGAAATCTGAATGAAAGAGAATGAGAATGACTCAAATTTAAAAAAATTTAAATAAAAGTATTACATGAAAACTTGCAAGAGAAGTTTAAGTTGAAGTACTAAAATTACTAAAATGCTCAAATTTAAATATTAATTATTACAAAAATACAAATATATATTAATGTAAAATTCTAAGTATTAATCAGAATATTAATAAATACTACAAATAGCATATAAATGAAGGTAAAACACTTATGAGAGGATTGCTCTTAGCAGTGTTGTTATTGTTAACTTAAACTTTTAAAAAATCATCTGCATTAACTTAAATAAAATAAAAGTATTAGATGAAAGAAAACGTAAAAAACTTGAATGAAAATTAGAAATTAACTACTAAAGAAATACGTATAACTAAAATGACTAAAACTAAAATAAAAATAAATTGAAGACATTAGAAACATTCCTTAAAGATATCAACAGTAAAAAATTTAAATCACTTAACAAAACTGATTAAAATTAAAACTACAATTAAAACATAAATATGGCAGTGTTGTTATCATTAACTAAAACTAAAACTATTAAAAGGTATTTTCATTAATTAATTAATTAAAATATGCTAAAATATTAAGCTAAAATACAATAATATAATATTAGATGAAAATTTAAAAATAAACTTTCCTAAAAATTACTAAAACTAAAATGAATTAAAACCAAATATAAATATCTGCATAAAAAATGACAAATGCACATGATAAAATTACTAAAACATAAAACTAAAAATATAAATTGAAACAAGTTAATTCAAAATATTAATAAACACTTCAATATTATGTAAAGAATACTTTAGCAGCGAAACATTATAAATGCAAGTAATAAAACAACAATAGTAGCAAAATGAATAGTAATGCACTTTCAGTGGAATCAGTGCGGCACATAAATCAATAACATACACACATTTATCAATAATGTACTTTATTCTAATAAACCTCAGACTTGGCACAAGTCACATGGACTTTTATATTTATTACTTTTGTCCTTTTTGACAATAATGTTATATTTCTAAATGTATATGTGTGTATCTGATTGTACTTACCCCGAGTCCATGTCCAAACCCTGTGCTGGGGGCGGGACTTGCCGCACTGATATAGCTGCTGACTCCTGAATCCTGATTGGCTGCTGCATACAGGTCTGCCATTGGCCCAGGGCTGCTGGTGCCCAGGAAGCCGGCGGTACGTGAGTGGGTGGAACCTACAGCGAAGGACAGTCATCTTTAACATTCACAAGGTGCTTTACAAGTGGAAGGAGTTTAATACATTTTCAAATCTGACAAATAAAAGTACATTTTCAAACAAGCAATGTAAATGTGATTTTGCGTACCTCTGACCATCGCTGCCGCTGCGGCCGCTGCCATTGGTCCGTAGGCCGTCAGTGGAATGGCTGCGGGACAGAGAGAGACAGAATGCCACACAAATACATTTCAGTTTTAGATTCTCAAGCCTTGCTCTACTTTAATATCCTGTTTTTACTTGGAAATTCACCATGTTACGGTGAAAAAGTCAACTTAAACCTTACAACGCATGTTCAGTGCATGTTATACTTATGCTTACTTTTAGAATCTTTTAATCAAAATGTAATAACTTTCTCCATCTCTGACTTTAATTATGGCAGGAAATAATGTAATTTTTCAAGATCAAATCAAAGCAAAATGGCTAAAATCCAGTACCACCCTACATTATGTTACACTAAATATTCAGTTTCACTCAGAAATTTCAGATTAATATATATATATATATATATATATATATATATATATATATATATATATATATATATATATATATATATATACATATATATAGGTAAAATACATTTAAAATATAGCTTAAAAATAAGAGTAAAAATATAAATACAACTGTAAAATATAGATTGCAATGATCCTATAAACAAGGTTTGTTTTACATTTCAGAAATGTAAAAAAATAAAAAATGTATAATGGTTTTTATATTAAAAAGAAAATGTTTTAAATGTTCAGTTTCTTCAGTGTATAAAGTATTATATAAGATATAGCTTTGGAAATATTGTCTGTTAATAAAAATTGTTATAAACATTGAAGGAAATGCATAATTTATATAAATACAATTTTCATGGAAAATAGATACAGAAAATAAAATAAAATATAAATACTAGTGTTTTTAAAATTTGGATCAGTAAGTGTTTTTGTTTGTTTGTTTGTTGAAAGCAGTCTTGTTTGCTTACAGAGGCTGCATTTATTTTATAAAAAATACAGTAATATTGTGAAATATTATTACAATTTAAAATCATACTTGAATATATATAATATTGTAATATATGCTAGTAATGCGCAGCTGTATTTTCAGCATCATTACTCCAGTCTTCAGTCACGTGATCTTCAGAAATAATTCTAATGTGCTGATCTGCTGCTCAAGAAACATTTTTTTTTCAGAAGTTTTGATGAATAGAAAGTTAAAAAAAACATTTAAATATAAACATTTTGTAATTTTATAAATGTCACTTTTGATCAATTAAATGCATCCTCACTGAATAAAAAGTATTAATTTCCAAAAAGAATTTTTCTCCAAACTTTTGAACAGTAGTGTTTTCACAGTCCTGCATGTTAACTTAGGCTTCAACCAGTGACTAGTTTCAGCAAACTTGTCTGAACCCACACATCATTGCAGTGCAGAAATGACACAGTGCAGCTCTGTCTTGGACCTTTAATTGAACCGAGACATTTGCAGGAAATTCAGCAACATGTGTGTTTTGTGTGCAGCCATGTGTTTGTGTGTGTGTTCATAAAGCCAGACGAGTGACTAACCTGTGATCTCTTGGGGGTGAGAGGAAGTCAAAAGGGGCGTCCGTTCTAAATGGAATTCTAGAACAGAAACAGCAAACGAGCGGTTTGTGAATGAACTAAGCGTAAACAAGCTCCAAGCTAAAACACCAACACACGCACACACAGAGTGATTGTTTTTCCACATGTAATTCTATCTACACAAACACACTGACGTACATCATGAAAGGAAGCTTTCAAGCAGCAGAGAGACATATATATGCACACAGAAACACACACAGTGAAGCCACTTACAGCCAGGTGTAGCTGCTACACAGGAGGAAAGGAAGGGACAGATTGAAGTGCAGAAGGACATGAGGAACAAAAAGCACAAGGAGGACGTGGTTAGATCGCTGATCTTAAGGTGTGGAGTTAGTTAGACATGGAGTCTTAACACACAAGGGTTAGTGTTAGTGCTGGGCGGTATGACGGTATCATGCAACACTACAGATTTTGCTATGCCACAATAGAGCCAAATGCATGAATCTTAATGACAATTAGTCAAGCTGAACTTGTAATTAAAGAGCAGTTGTTTGCAGGTGCAATGTTGCAGCTCATTCAGTTACACCTTAGATTCTGTACCACATGTAGTAGTTTTGAGGCGTTTCTTTAACAATGTGCTTTTATTTAGCTAGGGTGACCATATGTGTCCTTTTTCCCAGACACGTCCTGGCCAGGATTTCTATATTGCCTTAGATATCAATGTTATATGTAAAAAAATAAATAAATAAATAATAAAAAAAAAAATATATATATATATATAAATTAGACTTTATCATTTTAAGATTTAAATCAAAAATAGAATGGTCTGATCTGTGAAATTGTGCTATATGAGACACCTGCACAGAACAAAAACAGCAGACAGACTGAATGAAAATGCAAATTCACTCTCTGACAGCAGGTGGCGCTTATGGAACAGCAGTGATACAGCGTTTCCTCGGTTACCGCTGTAAACAATCCAGCTGCTCATAACCCCTACTTTAATATGCATTATACGAAGGTAAGAGGAAAAGAAAATGAGATCGAAGCATTTCTAAAGACAGTCTGTGAGCTTGTATGTTGTTTTCTCCTCTTTACAGACTTTATAAAAATTCCACACAAATGACATTTTGGGAAATGACTGCAGTGCAGCTTGTGTTAAATCCTGGAATAGAGAACGACCAAATTAAAACAAAAAAACAGCTCTGTGTTTGTCGTCTGACTGCATGAATCTAACTGTGACATCTGTACAGTGATGGTATGGGATGAATACAATAACCATTACACCCCTATAGTATATAAATAATGCATAACTACTGTATATCTAAAATTAAGTTTACATCTTTAAGTGTATTATTATATAGTATATCATTAGTATATAGCATAGATTTTCAGTAGCCTTATTTGGACAAATAGGACACAATATTTCAGCATTTACAGCTTGTAGCTGAGAGCATAATCAGCCTATTGACGTCGACAGGTAGTTTATGCGTTATGTCAGCTATTGTAAATGGCATTTTGAAGGTCATGTTACTAATCAAGTGTAATTCCTACATTCTGGTTAGTCTGACAGCGTCTTTTTTTTACTGACGTGACGTCTCCTGAGAAACAATTACAGTCTAAGTAGTGCTGAGAACAGAGAAAAAATATTTATTTTCTCTGAAATGTCTTGTTGGGTCGCATAGCAAATAGCATCAACTATACCGATCAAATCCAGACGCAGCTTTAAAAACTACCGTCTTTGTGAGTGTGTTTTGATCAAATCCACTTCAACAAATGTGCAATTATCAGATTAGAGGAAAAACTGTTCCTTACTTGTAATGGATAAAATAATGCATTCTGACATAGCAGGGGATGACTCTAGATGGAAGTAAGGGAAGGTGGACTTACCTGGGAACTGGTATGTGTATCCCGGTGTGATTCCTGTGTAGCCACGATTGGCGTAAGTGGCTGTCTGGAACCCTGGGTAACCTGAAAATGAATAAAGAAAGCATAGTGTTTGAGGCATTTCAGGATTATTTAGTTAATGAGCATTTTTACAGTATTCATTAGCCTTTGTTCATATTAGTTTATACAATCGTTAATGTTACAAATTTAGATTTTAATCAAAAATGAATGTTCCGAAGTGAAGTAACTTGAATGTATTTCCTGTGCTCAGGGAGTAGGGAGCAATGAACACTGTGTAGGGATCATGTCAATCAGAACACAGTTCATGCACGGAGGTCCCTTGATCTGCATCAGGTGTGTTAAATAAGAGAAATGCAAAATATGCAGAGGCCTGGAATTGAGAACCACTGTTCTCATGTTAACTAACATAGTGAGCTAATATTTACAAATGGAACTTGATTGTAAAGTGACACCGATTATTTATATAGCCCATTTCATTTAAAGCACTTTCCATTAAAAGGATTTTAAATAATCATAAAATAATCATAATAGATGTATAATATAAAAAAAAATTGATTTAAAATGTATTAAACTCAAATGTGTCCCAGGAGCACAAAAGCAGTCTTAAGTATCTGTGGTATATTTGTAGCAATAGCCAAAAAAAACATTGTATGGGTCAAAATTATAGATTTTTCTTGTATGCCAAAAATCATAAGGATATTAAGTAAAGATCATGTTCCATGAAGATAAATTTCCTACCGTAAATATATCAAAACTTAATTTTTGATTAGTAATATGCATTGCTAAGAACTTCATATGGAAACAGTAAAGGTAATTTTCTCGATTTTTTATTTTTATTTTTTTGCACCCTAAGATTCCAGATTTTCAAATGGTTGTATCTCAGACAAATATTGTCCTCCTAACAAACTATACATCAATGGAAAGCTGATTTATTCCATTTTCAGATAAAATCCCAATATCCCAATTAACATTTAAGACTGGTCTTGTGGTCCAGGGTCACAAATAAGAAGAAAAGGGCTTCTCTTTTGTTCCTAATGAGATATTTGAGATATTTGGCACTCAATGTCTGTTGCATTTGATCAAATTCATTTTTGCTCAACATATTTTGAACATGTGGTGTTTTGGTGATTTTTTGTGGTTTAATCAAATTAGTTTCAATAACTCACAAAATAAAATGTGTACTATCTCAGATTTTAATTTACAATTAATTATGTGCACCAAATCACAAATGAATGTACTTTCATAAGTTCACTAACTTATCATTTTCAGTATTTCAGTATTCAATATTTCAGTATTTATTTTATTTCAGTGTTTATTGCATTTGCCTTAATGTCTGCTTAATTATCCATTGTTAATATAAATCAAATAAAATTAGTTATAAGGGTATTTGATGTATTTTTCTATGATTATTTTGTAAAAGCACCCCACCCACAGAATGACAGTAATTCTATTCATATTTTGCATAATTTTTCTCCCTGTTTTTCTGTTGTCATCTCTGATTTGAGTCACATTGACAAACTCGCAGACACGAGTGCAGTTCCCCGTTGGAAACAGTAGGCAGCGGCAGACTCTCATCAGACAGGGCTGCAGCGCTGCACTGATGCTAGGTTTGCTCATACTGAAGTGTTCATTGAGATTATTTGCCTTTCACAGCTTTCAACTCACCCAGCATGCCGATTCCCAGCATGAAGGCGTCCATGCCGTAGGGCATCACCCTGGAGCGGCCTCGTGCCGTACCTGTCGGTGACATCACTTCCTTCGGCTGCGCCTTTTTGCACTCCACCTTCAAAATTACAAATGAGATATTTTAGTTATTACTAGACATCAACTGAGACTTGTTTCAAATTTTTAAAGCACAAAACCGACAGTGCAATTTAAATGAAATATAACCCCGTTTTCCATTAGTAAGAAAATATATTTATTTTTCACTTTATTTTTATTTCTTGTGACTAAGTTGATACTGAAGAATAAGTACAAATACAAATAAATATAAGTGAGCAACTCTTGAGCAGTGAAATGTTCCTCAAGTACAAGGAGAAAAGAGATGAGATATAAAGATTTGTTGATCCTTTTTTATTTTTTGTTTTAAAGAATATCACATTTAATACTTAAATGACTAAGAACTAAGAAACTCCATTAAGTCTCTGGAGTTCAGAATGAGCAACATTTGAGCAGTTAAATCTTCCTCAAGTAAAGACACAGAAGAGAAATTACTAATGCGATTTCTTTATTAATATCTTAGCAAGTTATATATATTATATATGAATACGTTTTGCTAATATATTTCTTATATACTTTTTTTTTCTCCCATAAATATATTTTAACATTAAATATTTCATATTGATATAATATGTGTTAGTGCATATTTTGTATTTCCCAGTGATTTAAATACTGTATATATAAGTAATATTTCAATAACGTTTGTGTATATTAAATTAGCTAAAACAGAGTATTTTTTTTTAACAAATTCAGTTTCTTTTAGAAAGAGAATTTATTCAATTTTTTTTATTTATTTTAGTTTATATCTTTTATGTAACATATGGATTTTTGTTTTGCATAGAATTTTAGGAGAAACATTTGACACGTATCATGAACCTATCAGTCACACACACAGACCACGTTTCATAGCAGGACACACTCTCACCATCTTGTTGTTGATCTCGTGAAAGTGGATCTCGCAGACCTTTTCCACCACGTCTTCATTCTCAAAGGTCACAAAGCCAAAACCTGCAGAGCAGGAACACACATGCACTCTTTACCAAACACACAAACATGGCACTGAATCTAGTGTTTATCTTATCCAGTTGTGTTTGATCCAATCCTGGCATGACCTTTCCCCTTTCCTTCCCTTTCCTTTCCTTTCTCATTCTCCATCTTTTGTTCTGTTTACATCTGTTCATATATTCAGTCCATTCTGTCAGGAGATTAGCTCCTCGCCTGCTGCATTCACCTGTCCTACTCGATCCCGCCCACTCATCTGTCACTCACTACAGGCCCCGCCCACCGGCTGTCAGTCAGACTTTCCTTGCCAAAGTGAATGTGACGGTTTAACCTCTGAACTACTAACCAGCTCATATTACCCTATATGTACTTTAGCAATGCCTCTGATTGAGAATATATGAGCAGAGAAGAGACAGGAAGATAAGATCTCTGATATCTCAGCAAGTTATTAAAAAACTATATACATATAATCTGTTTGGTCTTCCTCTTTTTTTTCAAATTAAAGTTGATGCTTAACTACATTACATTTCATGAATTATGAATGAGCAACTTTTGAGTGGTATCTTTTATTTTTAAAGATAATGTTAATACTGAAACATAAATATAAATGAGAGCTCCATCACATCTCTTTGGTTATGAATGAGACACTTTTGAGCAGTAAGATATTTCTCAAGTGCAAGAAAATAAATCAAGATTAAGATCTCTTTAATATCAAATGTAATATCAAAAGTTAGTTCTAGACATGAATCAAGACGTGTTTCCATGAAAAGTCTAAGAGCAGCATCGGAGAAGCTGATTTAGAAATATAAATGAAGAGAAGAGAAGAGAAGAGAAGAGAAGAGAAGAGAAGAGAAGAGAAGAGAAGAGAAGAGAAGAGAAGAGAAGAGAAGAGAAGAGAAGAGAAGAGAAGAGAAGAGAAGAGAAGAGAAGAGAAGAGGCATGTAGACACTTGACTGTTGTCGTATAATTATATGACTCAAAGAGGTTTTGAATGCGAGTGTGTGTATTTGCGTGTGTGCGTGCCTTACCTCTGTGTCTGTTGGTGGTTTTGTCAAACATTAGCATCGCGTCATCAACCTGCAGACAAAACACACACACACACAAAAGAGAGGGATGAGACACTGTGAGCCATTACCCAACATGAGGCTCTATTGTGAGGCTCTGGAGAAACAGAGAGGGGCAGCAGATGGAGGGGCCGAGCGGGGAGGGGAACAGAGAGAGAGAGAGAGAGAGAGAGAGAGAGAGAGATGGACTAACTAAAAGAGTGTTGAAACTGTCTGTGGTGCAAAATATAAGTTCTTTGTGGCACTTCAAAATGCTTAATTGTGCTCAATTTAAATTCCTGGTTTAATTTGCACATACATTTTTAATGAAGGAAACTTGTGCACTCATTTTGTCCAATTAATTTCCATGATTTCTTTAATTTAAAAAAATGAATATCAAATAGAAATTTCCAGAACTTTTCCAAGTCTTAAAATTACTTGATATCCTGTTGTGCGTGATTATATGAAAGCACATTTTTCAAAATTATTTCATAGAAATCCACACACAGGAATCAAATGAAGGTTATGAAATATTTTAGAGCAAAGTATAACTAGACAATTTCATATTGGCTATAAAAATATCCACGACATTTCCAGGCCGTAAAATTACCTGATATGCTGTTGTGTAATAATAATAATAATAATAATAATAATAATAATAATAATTTTACAGTGATTTACACACAAGCATTTCAAACTGATTATATATATAGGTTGTTACAGATTGCACAAGCAACTATTCAAGCAAAAACAATATTTTAGAGCAAAGAATAATTAGGCAAATTAATATTCACTATATAACTCTTCAAGACTTGTAACTTTTTCAGACTTTGCCTTCAAATTCCCTGACATTTCTAGGTTTTCCATGCAAACCTGAAACTGTTTGTGAAGAATACAACAGAGAAGCCGGCTCAGAAAAATGAAACAGAGGTGCAAACACATATCCCTCATTAAACGGACGTCTATGTCCACTGGTCATGGTTTACATGAACATCTCTCACTCCAATCCCTTCCATCTTCAGAGTTTGTGGGGAGAACCTTTTATATAACTCTCTCTGTCCTGTTCCCCCTTTCTCTTCAAACCCTCTCCAAAGTTTACTATTCCCATGGAGACTCTGCAAAGAATTTCAATTAGAAGAACTGACCTCCTCCCTCGCTTCTCTTTTCATGAATAGAACAGAGAGAGAGAGAGAGAGAGAGAGAGCCGAGGAGCTGGATAATAGTTGCAACAAATAGTACTGGACAAATAAACTTTGACAAGAGAGACAAATATGTTTTCAGTGATGAAGCAAAAATGTATTGTGTGTGTGTGTGTGTGTGTGTGTGTGTGTGTGTGTGTGTGTGTGTGTGTGTGTGTGTGTGTGTGTGTGTGTGTGTGTGTGTGTGTGTGTGTGTGCCATTTATATAATTATAAACTTTGTAAAAAAAAAATATATATATATATATATATATATATATATATAGAAAGAGAGAGAGAGAGAGAGAGAGAGAGAGAGGTTACATTTTTACAATATATATATATATATACGTATATATTAAGTGTATATCTATTTAATTAAATGTATATATATTTATTTTATTATATATTCAATTCTATAAATTAATTAGATATAAGCTTTATAAGAATAATATACAAATTAATTTATTTTACAAATAATTTAACTACATATAAATATTTTGTGATATATTACATTATTACTATCTATATATATATATATGAAACCTCAATATTAATTATACTGATATTATTCTAATTTTTCAGTATTGACATCTTTGCATCCAGTTTAACTCCACACATTAATTGTGGTAAATCTTTGGTTTTGTTCACCACAGAGTGACAACGAGTTGATAACTGTGTGAATCTGTTCACGGTTCAGTCCCGCTTTCAACCGTTTGATGAAACTCAACACAACCTGTAACACGAGCCTCATGAAGCAACACTTAACCGTCTCTTCTCCTGATCCGAGGCCTCATTATTTAGTGAGCGATGGCCCTCTCTTCAGGATTATACTGTCACTTCTGTCTGTGTGAGAGCTGTTGGTACGGCACCGGTCCAAACGCTTGAGAGTCATGTGACAGGCCACATTTATGTGACCGGGTAGCGCTTTTCAGTGCCACCTGGTTAAATGACCATGGGAAAGGTCAAACACTCTTAGCCTGGATGAGCCCCTGTCGAACACACACTCTTAGACTCTGACATTTAACTAGAACCCTCTCCTGCACCCCTCCTATTGAAACTTTGATTGAGTCCATCCCACACACACCCTCCCCATCTTCCAAATCCAATCACACTGCAAAGACAGGAGAAGACAGCAGGCCAACAGCTGCTGTGACAATTAGCATGATGACCAATGTGATGCTTCTGTTTGCTACAATGTAGAAATAAGTGAAAGAGAATGTCAATTACAGACCAAAACATCTTCTGAGACTATTCATTTGGACTGGTAAGAAAGGACTCAGAACACCCTAGAAATGCCCTCGCAACAAACCAGAGCACAACAGCAATGCCCTAGAAACTGCATAGCAACCCACTAGACTCCAGCATCATGGTTGCAAAATGGCATGTAAAAAAAAATAAAAAATACTATCTGAATTAGAAAAAAACTGACATTATCTGATTGCAAAATCATAACTTAGAAAACTAATAAAAAACACTTTTGTATGAAGCTATAGTAAAAGACTAAGCTTCCCTATACAGAAAGCATAAAAAAGGATTAAGAGCAACAAAGATTAATAATGAATTAAGTCATAAAATAAATTAATTTAAAAACGTAAATAATAAAATAATAGTAATACAATTTTAAATAAGAAAACTAAAATAAACAAATGTAAATATATATATATATATATATATATATATATATTAGTGCTGTCAACGTTAACGCGTTAACGCATGTGATTAATTTTTGTCTGGTTTAACGTGTCAAAATATTTAACGCAATTAACGCAGCATCCGTATTTTCTGCCATCCGGTGGCTAGCTTAACATTATATGATCGCGCTCTTATTCATTTAAATGCTTTTAAACATTTCAAGCGCAGCAAGACAAAAGAGAATGCGCTATCTGTGAATGCCCTTATGTGACACATACACACGTACACACACACACACACACACACACAATGCATAGACAGGGCGCCAAAATTCAGTTCTCTTAAGCGCTTGAACTAACAATAAACATCCCAAAGTGCCAGTTTTGTCAATTATCCTCATAAGAGCAATCTTAAATGATTTATATAAAGTCTAAAATGAACAAAAAGAGTTGTGAGAGAATGAGGCAAGATCCATAGACAGTATATAAACGGTGAGATCCACGTGTCTGTCTGCTCTTAAAGGGACAGCAGCTAATAAAGCTTCCTGTCAGTAAAGTTAAAGAACAAAGGGAACAGAGAAAATGACTCGCTGCTCTTGACTAAATAACTTTTGTAGCTTTAATAAGGATTAACTATTTAATTTATAGTTTATGCAGTGCAGACTGCATATAACTTTGATAACTTTATTAAATTTCTGTATATTTCCTAACTGTTAAGACAGGAAGGGCAGGAGTAAACATGACATTTATTATGGGTTTATGTTAGCATTGTTTTAAGTTTACTTAAATTAAAAACTGTTATATTTTTGAAGCCTAATAATAAATGTAAAAAAAAAAAAAAAAAAAAATCAGTAGCTGTATTAATATCAGTAATACTGGCCTTCATTCATAAAAAGATGCCATTTAAACAAATATTTAAAATATACTGTCTTTATGTTGTTTCTACATTAATTTGATTAACTGTGAAATTATTACATTAAAAAATATATTAAAAACGTACAAAAACATTTCTTTTTTTATTGCGATTAATCACAGAAAAAATGTGTGATTAATCTAGTTAAAGTTTTTAATCGATTGACAGCACTAATATATATATATATATATATATATATATCATACTTCATAGTGGGAGACAGAGAGAGGGTGTATTCTAAATAAACTAGATATAATAAATTATAAAAAATACAAATAATAGTAATAACAAAAAATAATTACATTATAATAATAATATAATGAAATAGAAAAATACAAAACTTAGTTTTAATATTGTTTCATTTTGTATTTGTGCCATTTGAAATTTTGGGTTTCAGGAAATTATAAAAAAATTATTTTCAAGAAATTAATATTTGTATTCATCACGGATACATTACATTGATCAAAAGTGACAGTAAAGACATTTCTAATGTTACAAATGAATTTCTATTTCAAATAAATGCTGCTCTTTTATCTTACTAACTTCTTATTACCAAGATGGCGGTGCGTCCACACGCAGCGGCTTCTCTCTGTCCCGACAGAACGGTGTTTTCGTGTTTTATGTCTTGTGAGTCGCAGTGTTTTTGTACGTTGTCATCGCGTCTACCTGTCTGTAAGCGCGCATACAGTCGCGAGTTTCTGCTCGATGTCGGCAGAACCGCATTTTTACAGTTAAACTCCATGCAAGCGGAACAGCTACGGGATCTCGGTCTGCTATGGAGGCCTTCACCATCACCGACCCCCACTACTGCATCCCGCCCACAGCTGAGGCGCCAAAAGCGGTGTGAGAGGAAGCAGAAGAGGGGGAAGCACGGAGGTATCCGGGCTAGGCTAACGGCTAACCCACACAAGCCATCTATCCCCACCATCGTACTGCCTAACGTATGCTCGTTGGACAATAAACTGGACTACATTCGATTACTACGCTCAACTCAGAGGACTGTAAGAGACTGTTGTGTTTTTGTGTTAACGGAAACATGGCTCAGCAACAGCGTTCCAGACTGCCCTATTCAGCTCGACCAGCTGACGTGCTATCGAGTGGACAGAGCTCTCGTCGCGGGAGGAAAAACCTGCGGCGGCGGGCTTTGTGGTTTACATCAATGACGCGTGGTGCCGCGATACTGTTGTGATCAGCAAACACTGCTCATCCCTGGTGGAATTTATGATTATTAAGTGCCGGCCGTTCTATCTGCCGAGGGAATATACTGCTATACTGCTCATTTCGGTGTACATTCCCCTGTTCAACATTATCAGCAACAGGAATGACGCACTATGATGACGTCGTGGCCTAATGGTTAGAGAGTCGGCCTCCCAATCGAAAGGTTGTGAGTTCGAGTCCCGGGCCGGCAGGAATTGTGGGTGAACACAATTGCTATACATGTCAGAGGTCGCACGCCTCTGGAGCGACTAGGGGTTAAGTGTTTTGCTCAAGGACACATTGGTGTCTCACAGTGGATTCCAATCCGGGTCTCTCACATGTGTCTTATCCACTGCGCCAACACCACCACCACATCACTGTCATGCTAATGCCTGCATACAGACCACTCATTAAAGTCGCCAAACCAGTTCACAAACAGATTAAAGTGTGGCCAGAAGGATCATCAGAGGTTCTTTCCAGACTGCTTCAACACAACTGACTGGGACATGTTTAAGCAGGCTGCCACATTCAATAACACCACTGACCTCCAGGAGTACTCAGAGACTGTCACTGCCTACATCAACAAGTGTATTGATGATGTAACGGTCACAAAAACCATCACTGTCCGGGCCAACCAGAAGCCATGGATGACAGGGGAGGTCTACAGACTTCTGAAGACACGGAACGCTGCCTTCAGAGCTGGAGATGAGGTGGGCCTGAGAACAGCCAGGGCCAACCTGTCCCGTGGCATCAGAGAGGCTAAGAGACAACACTCCAGGAGGATAGCTCATCAATTCAGCGACAGCAGAGACACTAGGAACCTGTGGCAGGGGATACAGACCATAACGGACTACAAGCCCCCACCATGGACCTGTGACAACAACATCTCTCTGCTATATGAGCTGAACACCTTCTTCGCTCGCTTTGAGCAACAAAACAGCACCACTGCACAGAAGACTCCACCTCCTCCCGGCGACCAGGTGATGACGCTGACCCCAGACAGCGTGAGGAGATCTTTCAGCAGGATCAATGCACGCAAAGCTCCGGGTCCTGACAACATCCCTGGGCATGTACTGAGAGACTGTGCAGCAGAACTCACTGATGTCTTCACAGACATTTACAACATCTCACTGAGTCAGGCTGTTGTTCCCACATGTTTTAAAACTACCACCATCATCCCAGTTCAGAAGAAGCCATCTCCATCCTGCTTCAATGACTACCATCCTGTTGCACTTACCCCCATCCTCATGAAGTGCTTTGAACGGCTAGTCATGCACCACATCAAGTCTGTCCTCCCCCACTCCCTGGACCCCTTCCAGTTTGCATATCGGTCCAACCGCTCGACCGATGATGCCATCTCCACTACCCTCCACTCAGCACTCACACATCTGGACAAAAAGGACTCATATGTCAGAATGCTGTTCATTGACTTCAGTTCAGCATTCAACACAATCATCACCTCAACAGCTCATTTACAAACTGATCCAACTGGGGCTCAACACTTTGCTGTGCGATTGGCTGTTGGACTTTCTGACTGGAAGACCTCAGGCAGTACGGGTCGGAAGCAACACATCCAGCACCATCACACTGAACACTGGGGCCCCCCAAGGGTGTGTGCTGAGCCCCCTCCGCTTCACTCTGCTGACCCATGACTGCACACCTTCACACGACTCCAACCTTTTTATTAAGTTTGCAGATGACACGACTGTGGTGGGTCTCATTAGCAACAAAGATGAGACAAACTACACGAGCGAGGTGAGCCGCCTGGCCGGGTGGTGCAGTGACAACAATCTCTCTCTGAACGTGGAGAAGACGAAGGAGATTGTTGTAGACTTCAGGAGAGCACACACTCAGCACGTTCCTCTGACCATCAACGGTGCGACTGTGGAGAGAGTGAGCAGCACCATGTTCCTGGGTGTGCACATCACAGAGGACCTCTCCTGGCCTGAAAACACAGCAGCACTGGCCAAGAAATCAAATCAGCGTCTCTACTTCCTCCGCAAACTGAGGAGAGCCAGAGCCCCGCCCCCCATCATGTACACCTTCTACAGAGGCACCATCGAGAGCATCCTGTCGAGCTGCATCACTGTGTGGTATGGCGCCTGCAACGCGTCCTGCCGAAAGACTCTGCAACGCATAGTGAGAGCAGCTGAGAAGATCATTGGTGTCTCTCTCCCCTCCCTCCAGGACATTTATGGAACCCGTCTCACTCGCATAGCCCTCTGCATCGCAGGTGATCCCACTCACCCATCACACAGCTTCTTCAGTCTGCTGCCATCAGGGAGGAGACTGCGGAGTCTCCAGGCCAGGACCAGCAGACTGAAGGACAGCTTCATCCACCAGGCTGTCAGGAAGCTGAACTCACTCCCGAACTTGCCCCCCCCCTTCCCCTCTTCTGCCCCAGGCACCACTGAACTATGAACCACCCCCCCACCCCCCACTAATATACGTTGACATGCACCAGTCACTTTGTGCAGCATTGGTCTGCTCACTACCTCATTCTCCATGGAACTGACATCATTGCACTACCTCATCAGTCAGTTAAATAAAATAACTGCTCTTGAGCCCTTTGCCACTTCAATCAGACTTAATAAGCTTTTGTTTTTCAGTAAATAATCTTTTATCTGCACTGTTGTTCACTTCATTGATTTGCACTATATCTGCCTTTGCCTTGCGCTGCTTTATTTAACTTTATTTTTAATTTTATTATATGTCTTTTTTAACATTCCCTTATTGTATAGTTGTATCTACATTTTATATTTTGATCTAGATTTTTAGGCTTTAATGTTAATGTTATCTGTGTGCACCGGGGGTCTGAGAGTAACGCAATTTCGATTCTCTGTATGTATGTACTGTACATATGGAAGAATTGACAATAAAGCAGACTTGAACTTGAACTTCTTAAATAAAAAAACAAATAAATAAATAAGGAAGAAAAAGGAAGCAAGTGAAAAGTACAAAAATAAATGTTTAAGAAGACAATGCTTGAAAGATGACAGCTATAACAAAACTTTAAATCATTTTACATGTTAAATCGAGAAGCAGATTTAAGACAAATTAAAAGAGAAATGTTAGAGATTTCTAAAGAAATGTTGTTTTGCACCATCATGGATAAGCAGAAAGAACAAACTTATTTAGTCTGTAAGTCTTATTAAGTTTTTAAGTCTATAATCATCTCAAAAACAAAACACTCAAAAACAGGGTAAGATCTGATAAAACTTGATTTTCTCTCGCTCTTATTAAACAGGTCAGCAGACAAAAACTCCAGTGAAGCTCTCTAATCGACAGCTCTCACGGCTGACTGGAGACTAACTTTTCCAGTCTGTCCGTTCCACCAGTCCTCTCCCTCTCAATGTTTCATTATATCCATTGTTGTGGGTCGGAGTGCTTGGACTCTCACTGTACTTTGCTTTTGTGAAGCTGATCATATTCCAACCATTTTGGATTGTGCCTATAAGAACAGGACACTCTAGGGCAATGAGTTTTACTGGACGGGCTCGGACGGACAGATTTGTTTTTGATACCAATCCAACCGATGCAAAAAATCTCTTCTTTGTAAAGTTTCAATTTGTCTACAAGGAATACAATTTGCTTTCACAATGTTCCTCTGTGATTGAACACCCAAAATGGCATTTGCAACACATTAAACGTCTAAGCTTCACTGTCTATGCGATATTTTGTTATTTTTCAGCATTATTACTCCAGTCTTCAGTGTCACATGATCCTTTAGAAATCATTCTAATATTCTGATTCGCTGCTCAAGAAATATGCCGGATTATTATCAATGTTGAACAGTTAGGGATGGGTTAATAGTATTACAATTTAAATGCATTAAATTAATCAAATGTGACAGTAAAAATGTTAATAATGTTAAAAAAAAATCTAATTTTGGATTTTTTTTTAAATGCTGTTCTTTCTATTCATCCACAAAACACTGTTATTAAAATTATTATTAATACTATTATTAATAAAAGAACACCAGTAATAGTTGAGAACCAAATCAGCATATTAGAATGATTTCTTAAGGATCATTTGACACTGAAGACTGCAAAGCTGCATTTATTTAACCAAAACTCAGTAAAAAAAAAAAAAACTGTAATACGGTAAATATATGTTTCTAAATATAATAATAATAATTGACTATAATTGGTTGATTCTAGAAGGATCATGTGACAACAGCTGTTTCCATCCACCTATTTCTATGTGCATTTTGGAAAATGCCAAGATGTGCACAAATTCTAAAAATGTGCATTAAAAAACTTTTTAAAACTTTTTATCAAATAAGAAAAATTAAGCATAAAATATGATAGAAACAAATTTACCGAATAAAATTCTACATGAGATCAAAAAAGTCATGTGACTTTGCGCTATGGGACGGGATACCTGGACTAACCAGTGGAGCAATCTCATTGCACAACATCTGATCTTTTGTTATGACCATTCTTAAATGTCTGAGTAAAGTCTGTCATGAAAGTATTTCTGTATAATTGCCTCTCAGAACTGTTTTACATGACTCCGTTCCCAAACAGCAGTCATCCAGCTCCAAAAGCAATGACCACACTTAATGTGCTATGTCTGCTCGCTGTGGAAGTAATTTAATATATATGAAAATTATTATTATTATTCAGAGGCTTCTCCTACTTTTCTCAGTGATATTTAGTGTCAGGTCATCAGGAAGAGATGATTTTGTTTTCTTTGACTCGTTGGATGGAAACGATGATTAATTCGCAAATGTTTTATTCAATATTACAATTTTGCGCATAAGTTAAATTCTGAAGACTGGAGTAATAATAATGAAAATTAAGCTTTGCACCACAGAAATAAAGATTATATATATATATATATATATATATATATATATAAACATATATATATACAGTACAGACCAAAAATTTGGAAACTTTACTATTTTTAATGTTTTTGAAAGAAGTGTCTTCTGCTCATCAAGCCTGCATTTATTTAATCAAATTACAGAAAAAACAGTAATATTGTGAAATATTATTACAACTTAAAATAATAGTTTTCTATTTGAATATACTTTAAAAAAATAATTTATTCCTGTGATGCAAAGCTGAATTTTCAGCATTCTTACTCGAGCCTTCAGTGTCACATGTAACATCAGTCGATCACATGATCATTTAGAAATCATTCTAATATTCTGATTTATTATGAGTGTTGAAAACAGTTCTGCTGTCTAATATATTTGATGAATAAAAGGTTAAAAAGAACTGCATGTATTCAAAAAAAAAAATAGAATAATATATATTCTAATAATATATCACTTTTTATCAATTTAACACATCCTTGCTGAATAAAAGTATTGATTTTATTTAAAAAGAAGAAAGAAAAAAAAATTACTGACCAGTAGTGTATATTGTTATTACAAAATATTTATATTTTAAAAACATAGCTTCTTTTTTTTTTTTTTTACTTTTTATTCATCAAAATATCCTAAAAAAGTATCACATGTTCTGAAAAAATATTAAGCAGCAGAACTGTTTCCAACTTTGATAATGAATCATCATATTAGAATGATTTCTAAAGGATCATGTGACAATGATCCTAAAAATTCAGCTTTGCATCACAGAAATAAATTATAATTTAAAGTATAATAAATTTAAAAACAATTATTTTAATTTGTAATAATATATCACAATATTACATTTTGTTCTGTATTTTTGATCAAATAAATGCAGGCTTGATGAGCAGAAGAAACTTCTTTCAAAAACATTAAAAATAGTAATGTTTCCAAACTTTTGGTTTGTACTGTATATATATATATATATATATATATATATACAGTACAGACCAAAAGTTTGGAAACATTACTATTTTTAATGTTTAAAAATATCATTATCATATAAAATATATATATACAGTACTGTTATTATATTTAACAGTACATTATAAAATAAATGTTATACAGTTTTAACAGTAAAAACAGTCAAATGTAAAATAAATATGAAATAAATTGTATAAAATGTATATACATATATGTTTATTTTACATTTATTATAAATATGACTGTTTTTACTGTATTTTTATCAAATAAATGCAGCCTTGGTGAGAATTAAAAAGACTATATTCAAACACATTTTAAATCTTATTTGTGACAAACTTTTTGAGTATAAATAGGGGAAATACTGATTTCATGTTGTCTTTAAACTTTTGTCAGTGCCTTATGAAGTCTATCCCAGCAGGCCAACAGGTGCACGAGCTGCTGACACCCACTAATATGTGTTTGTGAGTGTGTGCGCCAACGAATCCACACGTGCATTTACATATTTGAAAAAAAAGAGCCCACATGCACCCGTGTCACATTGAGATGTGTGCAGAGACAATAGACCCAGCAGGTCACCGTGGAAACAAGCTTGAGAGGCTGGGGGGGCAGCAGCTGTTGCATCAGATTAGTTAAGATTCGGGAGATCCTCCCCCTTTACCAACAGCACCTTCACATCCTCACTCGCTCTCTGTCGCTCCGTTCCCTCCTTCCTACCTTCACAGGACTTGTTGTTCCTATAATTCTGGTCATAGGAATTCATAGGACTCCCACTTCTAAATCTTCTCTTTGTACTGCATGGCTAACTCTTTCTCCTCTTTTGAAAGGCCGTCCCCTTCTCTCACTCTCTTCTCGTGCCCTCGACCCACAGGAGGTGACACGGCCTCCCTCACTCGTCTTCTGCCTCTGCTCAAACGCTTTTCTCTTTCTTTAGTCTCTGTTGTCTAGTATTAAGCTCAGCAAGCCACTATCGCACAAAGGAAAAAGCAGCTACATAAGGACTCCATCTTCAACCAGGACACCAATTCTTTACCACCGACACCATATATGACAGTAACAAATGGAACAAGTGGAGACAGGCGGAGAATAAAAGAGATATCATGCACAGATAAACTTCTGTGACCTTTTTGTAATTGAAAATGTCACAGAACGCACCAGCATCAAGAGCACAATGTTGGGTGACACTATAGAAAACAGTATTTTTCTGGTTCTTTTAAAAGGTGTACTATGTAAACATGCTCTAACATTTACAGCCATTTATAGAAGCTATGATGCTACTGACATCACAACCACGAGCTCATTAACATATGACCGCCCATATTTAAATAACACCTATTCATTATTCAGAAACTCGAACCTGCCTATCTGACCAAAAGTATGACTGTCATATGTAAGTCTTAAAGCGACAGCAGCAAAAACCGACTGCTTAAATCTAAGGACCATAGAGAGGTATAAAAAACGCACTGTACAAAGTTTTTTGCATATAAAAGAAAGATTGCTGGAGTAAAAAAAAAAAATACAATTTAAGTTTTTCTACTTCAAAATTTCACGTTTCAATGTGTTACTTTCGCTAATTCGCTAGCAATTTCTATTGCTATTCTATTGCGATTTCTAAATTCTACTGAAAGCAATTGTTTTTGAAACCTTCTCAGTGTGGTAATGATAAACTAGATTATGAAGGAAATTCATGCTAGTGTAGAATATGGCCCTTGAACTCACCTTTCCAAATTGATCGAAATACTGTTTCACATCTTCGATGGTGGTGTTGACAGACAATCCTCCAACAAAGATCTTCTTTGTTCTTGTTACCAGCTGAAAACACCAGAAAAATAATGAGACGATGAAATAATCAAATGCATCTACAGGATTTTCAACAAGAAAACTAGGGTGCCATATAAATACATATTTTCATAACAGCTCAAATTTCTAGGTAAAGTAAACAAGAGTCAGCTATTTTGTTGAGAAAAAAAAAGAGTTTGTGTTCATTATATACATAGTAGTTATGTATGACTCTGTTCCAAAACACATTACTGTCAACGCAGCTGCCTTCTAAGGGAACATATTAACTAAAAATTGAATGATTTGGAATGCTCCATTTAGGGAGAAAATCTGTCAGATTAACTATTTATTTACTATTAATTTTATGTGACTCCCAGAGGAAACTTGATTTTAAGCTTTCAATGCAAGGCACTAATGAGCATAACAAAATATATATATATATATATATATATATATATATATATATATATATTTGGTGCTTCTTGCCTTTATTTTTATAGAAATGTAGGGTGTAGACAGGAAAAAAATTCACTTTTAAATTTTAATTTGACCTTTTTTTTTTTACCCTGGATGAAATTTCACTGAGATGATTGCAATGCATTCTAGGTTTATCTTATCCTTGAAGATTATCCTATACTAAAGATAATAATACCTTTATTTAACAAGGACACATTAAAATGACCAAAAGTGACAATAAAGACATAATATTTAAATTATTAGGGATGCTCATATGGACCATTTAAACATAAACCAACATTTTTAAGTTGCTGCATAGTGAATGGTGTAAGAAAATAAATGCTATACATATTTGTTAACTCTTGGGCACGTGTCGACACATGCAACATGCCTACAGACAGAGCAAGCACCTGCTTCACCTTCACGCAGTGAACTGATGCAGTATACACAACACAATGACAAGAGCCAATATTGGATAAATGGCTATCAGAGAGTGAATCTGGGAGTAAATGTATTCAAATCCTGAATGGATTAAAGTCTAGAAAGTGCACTCATCTTACTCATCGCGATCTCACAAAGTTAACTTTAAGTAATCAAAGTTAAAAAAGATAAAAAAATCAGTGCAGTGTAATAATATTTCACAATATTACCATTTTACTGTATTTTTGATCAAATAAATGCAGCCTGGGTGAGCATGAGAAACATTTTTGAAAATCATTAAAAAAATTCTTACCGACCATAGTATGCAATAATGATCCAAAAGAATTACTATAGACATTTTAGAGGAAATGTTTGTAACCAGTTGTTTAGTGTCTGTTAAAGTAATTTTACTTATCATTCTAAAAGTTTTGTTTAGTTTAAGAAAAAATTATAGGATGCCCACTTTTCATGCCATTTCTCTGTGATACGGTGAAAGAGAAGCATCTTCAGAATTATGTTGCCTGCAGTTTGTCAGAGCTGTCACATCGAGAAAACCCCTATGATGCTTTAAAACACTCACTAGGTTTCAGAACAGAACCTGCGTGTCTTTAATGAGAAGTGACGTGTGTGACGTTAACCTGAACGGAGACTTAGCACTCACCTTCGGCTGAGCTCTGCGTGGGAAGGCCACCTTAGGGTCAATCTGAGAGAGAGAGAGAGATTTGTTTAGCATGTGAATAAAGCTTCTTTGAATCTCGAGAGGGAATGAGAGGCATGACAGCAGAAATGTCTGAATCTGAGAGACAAGATAGTATTTCATAAATATTCTCAAAATCCACTCACAGCTGTTTGGCCTGTCAGTGTTTCCCAAATATTTACTGATGTTAACACTTCTAACATTTATAATGTAATCATTATATAAACAAATAAGCCGTTATTCAGGACATTAAACTGTAGAAAATACTGAAATGATTGATCAAGCAGATTTGTTTAATCTCAGTCACTGTTTACTTTAAGCCATCCACACAAAGAATATTGAAGACACTATATTTGATTTATACCCCATTTAATTCCTTCATTGCTTTATGCCATAAAACATATTTTAATAAGCAGCTAATATTTCAAATTAATGTTGTACTTAAACAACATTCACAAAAAGTCTTGCACACAGAACCTGGCAGAAAATGAAAGCTACAACAGACAAATCCTCTGAAATATTACAAGAGGAATTACATCGAATCCACACCATCTGAATCATCTGATCATTGCAACAACAACAACAACAAAAAAACATATTTACAGTTTATGTAAAAAAAATATCTATTTTGTCAAATAAATGCATTAAACATATTATTTTCAAATAGGGTTTCTGCAGGTTTTATAAAGGTATAGTTAAGACTTGTTGGGACCAAGTAAAGAAAATGTAGTACTAAATTGCAGGGAACACAATACATTAATATGTTCCCAAAAAGGGTGTATTAGCAACACTTCAGAGTTTACAAAATACAGTCTCCATTACTTTTTAATTCAACTGACAAAAAATGTATATGAACTTCATATGTTCAGTTTGCATGTAAAGTAAATGTTTCTTGATTTAATGATCTTTAGAATAATTGTTTCAGTACAGATGCTTCCAATTTATTAAGATATATTTTTAAAATTACTTAATCTGCCATGTTATTGTACAACAAAAAATTTAATCGTTTGATATCTGTTACTCAAAACTATGTTTGTTGAGATTAAAAAAATCGTTTGCAATTATTACACACTGGAGCAAGTTAAAAGGCTTATACTGAAAAAAAACGTATAGTAGACATATCATTTAAATTAAATTAAAAATTAAAATTAAAAATAAAATGAAAATTAGTGAACCACTATATTGACTTGTGAACCATACTTGGTCATAATTCTGGAAATCTGTAGGGTGTAAATTATTCACTTAATTCCTAATATAATTCAGCATTAAGAAACAATCAATAAAATATCAGCAACATCATGAATTTGATCTAATCCCACTAGACCAGATTATCTCCATCCTAATTCTATAACCATCTCTAGCAACCCCATGCCATGCTGTTATGCACTGCCATTGATCTAAATGTCCTTCTACACCAGCTAGATTCATGTGTGCTAGCATACAGTAGCCATCTATTAGTGCGCTCCAGCAATGCTCTACTATGTTCATCTTACCAGTGTCTACAGTTTTAGCACTATGATTTCAGCTCTACACTCATAGTCACCTTTTGATTCCAACCCTCGTCCCAACCTGTGCACCAAAAATACCAAACAGACAAAAAAAAATCATTTAAAGTTTCAGTCTCACAATGAAACACAATGTTTCATTATGAAACACACCACCTTCATGTAACTGAATTTATCAGGATTCTTTAAAGCATTGGTTATCTTTTTAAGTGTGTTAAAAAAATTGTCACATGATCCTTCAGAAATCATTCTAATATGCTGATTTGTTGCTCACTAAACATTCCTGATTATAAATGCTGACAACAGTTTATGCTGCATAGTATTTTTGTGGAAAGCATAATGCATTTTTTACAGGATTCTTTGATGAATACAAAAAGCTGCAGTTAAAAGCAGCATTAATTTGAAATAGAAATCTTTTGTTACACTGTAAATGTCTTCACAATCACTTTTGAGTTCATGTTAATGCACCCTTGCTGAATAAAAGTATTATTTTTGATCGGTAGTGTATGTTAGCCAATTGTGCCAGATAACAACAGAACTACTGTACAACTAGATTTCAACAATTTCTGCAGAAAACAGTGACGATTGCCCCGGGAATAACCCTCTGTGATGCAAGGATGCAGTGGATGGTTACCATGGCATTGCTATGCAGTTCCTAAGGTGTTCTGTGTGTTATTTTAATGCAATATCTAACAGTTTATCAGTGAGAGTAATAGCACACCTTTTCTCAAAAGGCTGTATAATTTGATGTATCATTCAACTCTGTGTAACCGAAGTATGTAAGATTTAATTCCAATGGTATGAGGTTTACACATATCTGACCATACTGTTGTTTTAGATATTTTAACATTCTGCTTCCTTCAAAACATCATAACATCCATGAATAACCAAAACTTTCCGGAATCCAAAATGAGGTCAGATATGACACTGCTACAGTTTTTGCTATCAGACCAAAAGAACAACCTGATAGAAACACAAGTGCGTTTGTGTTGTCGAAGGCTACTCCTTTTACAGGTTACTGGAACAGATCTGTTTCCAAACATTCAGCGAGACAATTCTCTTTTCAGGCCCGACGGCAGGCAAAGCCTATCCCAACATCCAATCTCTGCTCGGAGCCGAGAGGGAGGAGATACGGAGAAAATAGATACAAAGAGAGAGAGAGAGAGAGAGAGAGAGGCAGGAAGGGGTGAGGGCAAATTAATCAGCACCAAACACAAAGACAAAAAAAGTGAATGAAAACCACAAAGGAGAAGAAAGAGAGAGGGAGCAATTTTGCTAAAACAAAACCTGCTAGTGAAAAGATGAGGGTGTTGATTATGTGTGTGTGTGTGTGTGTGTGTGTGTGTGTGTGTGTGTGTGTGTGTGTGTGTGTGTGTGTGTGTGTGTGTGTGTGTGTGTGTGTGTGTGTGCATGTGTTTGTGTGAGGAAGCCCCCTCTGCTTCCATTAATTATGAGGACAAAGATGAACCTCAAACAGATGGGACAGATAGAGGTCCACCCCTCCTGAGCACACACACACACTGCTTTTTACTCCACAGTCATCAACAACCCAAACCAAATTACACAACTATAATTCAAATTCACTCTTAACATCTGCTTCATACACAAGAGCTCATGTAAACTTCACTATTACATTTCATATAGTTAATGATCTGAACAAACCTCTGACAAGTATTAAACTTTGGCAAGTGCACCAGCCTGCATTATCTGTGCTGCATGAATGATAGGCTTTTAGTTTACTAAACCATTTACTGGACTTAAAAAAAAAAATGTTCTAAATACCATACTAATAGATAAATAAAAAAAACTTTAAACCTTAATATTAGACCATATACAGTGGGGATGCATACGTATGACTAGGCTAAAATTAAGAGCAAGCAATATCATGTCACAATACACTGTTATGGAAGCACGCAGGAGGCACGAGGAAACGTAAACAGTCTTTAATCCAAGGAACACAGGGGAAATCCACACAATGGGCGCTGCAGCAAACACACGTACACAACAAGTAGACCCGACAAACACAGAAAAAGCATGGACTTAAATACAAGGGATAATTGGGAAACACTGGCCACAATGAAAAATAAATCAAACTAAATGGGGACAGTAACATGACTAAATAAGGACAAAAAGGAACAGAAACAGGGGCAAACCCCAACAAAACAGGTCCATGATCTTGACATATCGTCCCCCTATGGGAAACTATGGGAACTTTGTGAGGAGGAGGCTCGGGAGGAGGACGGACACCCGGCAGGAGGGCGACAGACAGAGTCCAGGGAGGGAGGAGCCAGGGAGGAAACAGGAAGGACATGGAGCAGGAGGAGCCAAGCTGGACCTAGGCAACAGCCATAACAGTGGCCCACAGTGGAGCTGACCGAGGAAAGAGCCATGGAGGAGGATTGGCCTCCGGCTCCAGGGGGCCAACCAATGGCGGTGGAGCAGGTGGCAGAGGAGCCCAAGGCAGAGAGCCAACAAGCCATAGGGGATGCCGAGGATCCAGGGGGCCAGGGTGGAGCCAAGAAGTCTGGTGACTGAGGAGGGGATCTGGAGAACCATGGCAGAGCTGGAGTGACTGAGGACCAAGGTGGAGCTTGCAGGAGGGAGGAGCCCAATGGAGCCGGTGGGACAGAGCAATGGGGTGCAGTCGGAGGAGCGGAGTCCTGAAGTGATGGCAGGTCAACACCCGACCAAGGTGGAGCCAGAGGGACTAGGGAGATTGGTGGAGCTGGTGGACTGACAAGGTGGAGGCAAGGGAGCTAGGAACCAAGGTGGAGCCACTGGATGAATGAGGCTGGAGGTGAAGGAGAAGAATGCGCCAGCCATGGCGACGATGGAGAACGGCAGACCCACAGAGCTCACACCGTATAGATGGTGGCTGAGGGTGAGCAGGGGGGCTGCCAGATGTCAGCGGTGGAGAAGGAAGGAGCAGGCGGGTGGGTGTTTATTTGTGAGCCTATGGGGATCAGGGCTGCCCTCCAGGATCAAAGCCCACTCCTGCCTGGACTTGGGGACAGGAGACGAAGGAGGGCTGGACAGGACCAGCAGGGACGAAAGAGAGGAGAGTGGGCCAGTTGATCTCCAGATCTGTTTCCATGTCAATAAGATCCCCCTCTAAGTCCAGCAGTCCCAGATGCACAATAAGCTCACCCTCTGTTACGGTGCAGTGGACGGAGCTTAACTCCACGCTCTCACCATCCACGGCTTGCTCCCTCGTGGTGGGCACTGTCGCCGGCTTTCGCCGGTAAACACTTGGAGGTAGCTGTGTTGGTCAGGTCTTCTGTCACAATACACTGTTATGGAAGCAGGCAGGAAGCACGAGGAAACGTAAACAGTCTTTAATCCAAGGAACACAGGGGAAATCCACACAATGGGTGCTGGAGCAAACACACGTACACAACGAGTAGACCCGACAAACACAGAACGCAAAAGCGTGGAGTTAAATACAAGGGATAACTAGGAAACACAGGTGACATCAATGGAACATAATCAAACTAAACGAGTACAGGAACAAGACCAAATAAGGACAAATAGGAACAGAAACAGGACAAACCAGAACAAAACAGGTCCATGATCCTGACATAACAAGGTTTAATAAAAATTTTAATGAATTTGAATATATAATACATCAAATCAAATTATATATATATATATATATATATATATATATATATATATATATATATATATATATATATATATATATATGCTAATACATTATTTTTTAAATGGATAGCAACATTAACAATGATAATATTTATGATAGGTATCAATACTCCTCCTTGAGCTGGGACATAATTAAACTAATTTATACAAAACTTACACATAAACAGTCATTATCAGTACAGGCAAATCTTTATCAGTGCTTCACTGTGTTAAAACTAAAGGTGCTTGACTGTGCTGGTGGAGGCAGAACTGCTGTTTTATATGGGACTGGGCCATCAAGGTCACTGTGCATGAGTGAACAATGGCAAAACAATTAGCTAACGATGCTCGTTAATGAGGCTCAACAACCCGAGACCAAGATGAAGATGGTACAAAGGTGAGTGTATGTGTGTTCCGGTGCATGTTCATGTGCTGACACGATGCAAAATCTTAGGAGAGGCTTTGGCTTCAGCCATGTAGCTACATCGGAAATGCAATCCAGTTTGTTTCCCTCAATCTGATTAGTTGCTTTGGCGATCCATACTAATTACGGACAGGGAATTCTCTCTCTTTCTCTCTCTCTCTCTCTCCCTCTGTCCTGTGGCCCACACCTCATCATGCCATCAGCATTTGAGAGTTAATCTCCAGAATCTGCCGCTAAACCATCATACACACTCGTACATGTCAACGACGCACTCAAGGTTTTTTAAAGTGTCCTTGTGCCAGTTCTCCACTACTCAGGACTGTCTCTGACGTTGAAATACAAACTGAAAGACTTTTAAAAAGCTAAAATTGTCAGGAAAAAAAGCATATTATGCACAAGCAATTGCGTGTTAAAAGCAGAGTTAAATACATAAACCAATCAAGCAACGAGCTATAAAGAGACGTACGTTCTTTACTATGCTTTCACATTGTGTCTATTTTTTTTTAACATTCACTTTCATTTCTATTAAAACAGCAACTCATTTTTACCAGACACATGCCATTAAGAATAAAGAGTCATTTAGTCTAGTAGATCTGATCACTGTATGATCAATTCAACTTGTAACTACATGAGCATATCAGAGCTGAATGTGCAATAAAACTGAAAAAGCAATTTCAGGAATGAATGAACAGTCAAATTGCTTATGCATTCATTGCAAATTTGAATGAGCAAAACTGATGTGTTTATTAAGCAGCAATTTTTTATCTCTGTTGCTACACGAACATGTTTAACTGAAGCACTTTAACTTTATTTCACAGATGTGCATCACATTTGCACTTGCTCGATATAATATTTTTATACACTTGGTCGTTTGATATTTGCCATTTGTCTTTGTATATAGCATTGACCTTGTTTATATTTTTTTAAACAAATGAAATGCATGCATGCTTTTATTAGTTGCCTTTCCTAATGCATTACTAAATATAGCTCTAAATGTTAAACATAGCTGTCCTACACTGTTAGTTATACTAGTGTTATACAACAGACTCAGTAAACATCCACCTAGCAACCATCCAGAATAACTTGGAAACCAAGTCAAACATCCATATTGCTCAAGACTATGAACAACAAGTTTCTTAGCTCTATAAAGTAGTGTTGTCACGGTACCAAAATTTCAGTATTCGGTACCACTACCAGTGAAAATCCACGGTTCTCGGTACCAATTTTGGTACCAAAGCAAAACACAAAAATATGCTAATTAAAAAAAAATAACTTTTTAGCACTAAAAATAAAACCAATGGCATTCTTTATACTTATTTACAATTGTGTTTAAAGTTTTTCTTCAAGTTATATAATTATGAAAAACAGTAAACAAGTTTCACCCAAATTTAATTTGTCTTTTAATTTATGAAATTAAAACATTTTATTTTTGGTAAATAAAGGGGATTTGCTATTAAAATTAAAACATGGAAGAAATATTGTGATTTATTTCTTTAAAAAATAAAGTTTTATAATTTTTTTCAACAGTAGCAGTATCACATACATTTTACTAAATAATAGTAATATTTCTAGCACAATGCCTTTATGTAAAAATTAACTTTTAGGCCTAATGAATGCATATTTGTCATTTGAGTATTGATAATACTACTACTAATTCTACTATCATACCAATGTATATACAATGCACTATGAATTGATGAGCTGCTGGGCTAATTGAATATTAATCACGTTGTCTGCGTTCGGTCAAAATGATTTGCTGAAATCAAAACAGGGACGGTAAGAGATCAGCGCCAGCCAATGAAATTGCCATTTGCGCATAAGCTCCGCCCACTCCTGGAGAAACCGGTATGTCTTCTGCTTGTTCGAAAATGAAATTGAATAATTCTAAATGAACTCCATTATTTTGACAGGAGAAGACAACAAAGAATAGTTTACATATAGCGTGTCGATTCAGCGTGGTAAGACTGTCGCTCTCTCTCTTTGCATGTGTGAGAAACAGCGCTATCAGTAAAGCGACGGTGACTCGTGCGCCTTCACAAAGAGTTTACAGAGCATCAAATACAGGTGCGCTGTGCGTCCATTGAGATGAACTGAAAAGTTCAGATCGCTTGATGGAGAGAGAACTCTGAAGCTCAGATGCTGAAATTAATGCAAGCGTCATGCGCTTCGGTCTATGTAGTAAACAAACCCGCACGTCTCTGCCATTCATTAATTCACACAGAGACGCGCAGAACACGGATTCATATTACAAACAACTTTTGCGGCTTAACATTTACAGATACTGGTCCATATGGAGATTTGATTTGATTAATTTATGCTAACTTTGACAAATTCCATGACTGTCCATATTAAAATGTAAGTTTCATTTTCATGACTGGATTTTGAGATTCCGTCCTCGATTTCTGCTTCGCGGTAATCATAGCGATGAACCGGGTTTGAATGGGACCTCGGTACTACCGGTAGGCCTACTTAAAGAAACCTGGTACCGTCACATTTAAAAATTTTTAGTACCGACTTGGTACCGAAGTACCGGGTCTTTTGACAACACTAGCCTACTATAAAGCCTACTGTATCATATTTTATATGCACATTTCTTGGTCATTTATCAACATAATTACAATTTTGCTGAAAAACCTGTTGTTCACAATCTACTACATACATTTTGTCGTCTGATTGAAAGTTTATACTTTTTTAGCCAGTAAAAGGCCTTGTAATGTAATTGTACAATGCCCATTGTATTGCATTGCATTATATGTTTAGAAACTACAGAGCTTTGATCGTAAAGCTAAGCTTTTAAATATTATCTCACCAAAACATTTTATTGGGAGATATGAAGTGAAAAGTGATATTTATATGCATTTTATGTCTGTCTGTTAAACTGTTATAAAGATCTCACTGATTTACATTACAAGTTGAATTTCATCACACTTTTTGCCCATATGAATATCAGCAACTGCACCAAATTGAATGAAAAAATATATTTTTTCATATTCTCACTATATCATGCTGTATAAGAGACTAAATCTTGATGTATCAAATACAATACTCAACTTTTTTTTTGAGTTTGTCTAAAGTTTAAAAAAAAATTCTGTTTCAATTCCAATAGATCTTTTGTGTGACTATTATTCATATGCCAGGCTTTACAGGGTTAAGATGCAGCTAAGACACATTTCAAAATATTGTACACGCACACATTGTTTTAAATCTCACAAATGGAACTCCCACATATTTTGCACATGGCAAAGGCGTTATATCCGATTGTTGGAGAAATGCACATTCTATCACGTCTGTTTGTAATTTAGCTTTATTTTTGTGAGATTTGACAGTATATAACCTCTCATTTCCAGAGCTCAGACACCCCTCTACCAGCCTATCCTCTTTCACTCGTTCTTCTAAGGGCCGATAGTATGAAAAAACACTCTCAGCATGGCACATTCTTTCTGTTTTCAACACGGACTTTTTCACAATATCTTCTTTTCAGTTCCTTGCATAGATGACAAATGCAAGAAATGGGAAAACACCCAGAATAGGCTACAGAAAGGCTGAACATTTTGAGTAAAGAAGGACGGCATGAAAAGGCTTTACAGTTACATGCAAAACTTTACAGTACCACATCAAATATCAAATAAAACAGCACATACTGCCATCTGCGTTACAGACTGTTGACGATTCCTCTGCAGTTCAGCTGGAATCTCGAAACGCAGCTAAAAGTGGACAAGGAAGGAGCTGTTTGCACAACAGTCTTATCTATCAAAATTGCTTCCTGTTATTGCGAATCCCTCCCCACGCAGTCTTTCAGACCCCACTGGAGTGACCTAATAACCCCCCGCAACCCCCTCAGTGACCCCACGAAAACATTAACACAACAGAGCCTCAAATACCATACGAAAAGCCCATTCAAACCCATCAATACACAATTAACACACTGATTAGCCTTTGCATCACAGCACAGAAAACAGCTTTATTTTACAGGCTACCTGTAATGGAGATTTATATAAACACTAACAGTATCAGGATGTTTTTATGTGCCTGAAAATACAGTAGTATTGTGAAATATTATTACAATTTCAAATAATTGTTTTCTATGTGAATATATTAAAAAAAATGTAATTTATTCCTGTGATCAAAGCTGAATTTTCAGCATCATTACAGTCTTCAGTGTCACATGATCCTTCAGAAATCATTCTTATATGCTGATTTGTTGCTCGGAAAGCATTTTTATTGTTATAAATGCTGAAAACAGTTGTGCTGCTGAACCTAAAGCTCAAAACAACAGCATTTATTTTAATGCATCTTTTCCCAATGAATGTATTAATTTATATAAAAAAGATCATACTGTGCCCCATCTTTTGAACAGTAGTACTGTAAGTTTGCATAAAAATTTCTCCAGTTGTTGTCTAACATTGAAACTGTACAATTCACAACATTAAAGACCAAACACATAAGTATTCTATTTACTGCCTTAATAGACATATTATTGAAGAAAATGTCCTCATAATGTCCTTTTCGATGTTTTTAAAAAGATAAATCCTGGCCCTACTTTTAATAAGATTCACTTATTAATACACCACATTACAAAAATGAAACATATCGCGAATGTTGACTTGAAGCCACAGAGTATTATTTTCTAGAATAGGATTTTCTTGACTGTTAAAAATAAAAATAGTCTTAATATGTCAATCTGTCCTTCTTCCTTATGAATTAAAGTGAAAAATACTTTAGATTTATGTTTGAATCACATCATTTCAGAGTACATATGATGCAACAATGTTGCCATCCATTTTTCAAAACAGAAAATAAAGAGATTTTACATATGCATTATTCTACACATCAACATCAAGTGTTGTGCATATCTTATGGAGGGTCATAGCAGTTAATGGCCGTGTTTAAGAGTGTGTGACCCTTTTGGATATAACCAACAAAGTTGTTATGGTGATGACAATCCCACATGGCAACTTAACCCAAGAGACTGAAGTGTTGCGAGGATGAGTCTCTCTGCGCAGCTGTAGTGTTTAAGTCACCAACAAAATTTGCATCTGAACATGATTTGGCTAGCCTCATTCTTTAATGTGAAAGGACTAGGAACGGGCCACAACACAGCCCAGATTTTACAGCAAATAAACACACACACGCATCTCGTAAGGGGTCTGTGGCATCTCTGTAGTAAAGCTCTGGCTGGTTTTGTCTGCTGACACACCCACACAGATCTGACAAAGGACCATCAGTGACGTCCCAGGACTCACATATTCAAACACGACCTGGGCGTTTATTCAAATACAGCTACTAGCGAGCACGCTACTCTGTGCAGTATGGTCAATACTGGAAAAAAAAGTTCTGGAGCTCAACATGTATTAGGTTTCATAGATTTACAGGGCGTTTTCATTTCCATTAAAATCCTCACAGTTTGATAATTGTGCCATATCAGTACTTAAGTATTCTGAAATACCATATATTTAAATTATACCATGCCATTTACATCGTTGATTATCAACTGGTGGGTTGCATCCAAAAATGAGTTACAAGTCTGTTCTGATCGGGTCACAGACATCAACACAAAGCGAAATAAATATAATAAAATTCAAGCATATACCCATGCATAGTCATAATAGCAAAATTTACTATTTAAACAGAGGAGCTAAAGCTCTTTTTTGTAATATTTTGTTGCTGACGTCAAAGGCTGTGCATCCAAAATCTTCACAGTCCTACAAATTCACCTGTCACCAAGACTAATACTATTATAACATTTAGCCGAGTGTTTGTTTAGCGTGTTTGGCTAATAAATCGCTTCTGCTGTTGGTTATGCATTTCCAAAATTGTCAATTTTCCTATTAAGCCAATATCATATTAATCATTTGAATACTGTTGGACCTGTGCATCTCATTTCACACATTTCAATGTTTAACTTAAGATTGTCAAATCTGGCTTTTGAGGCAAAACCAGTTGAAAAACATAATGCAAATTAAATTAGAATGTGCCTAATATCTAAACCTTCTGAGAGCATATAAATAATAATAATAGATAAATATATAGGTCTCAAATGTGACTAGAGTAAATTATCACACGTCACAAGTGTGGACGGACAAAAACAATTTGATTCTAATTCTTTGGTTTAGTAATGGTAATATAGAGGTATTTGCATAGATACCATAATAGTGAATTACTGCATGGTACTTCAAAGAATACCATGGTTTTAGCATAGTCATTGTATATTTTTTACAATAACAGCATGTTTTATTAAATAATAATAAAACTAACTTATCCTCCATTCACATATGTTTTTAAAGAACATACACAAGACTTTTGCAGTGTTGATCGAATGCTAGAAGCTTTTGAAAAGTTTGATTCTGCCCCGTTTCGCTCCCCTTGTTGCCATGACGATGAAAAGCGCGAAAGAACGCTTTCATGTGGCGCGCTCTGCGCCAGACCGACCTGCTGGAACGGACCTCGCGCCTCGTGCATGTGGAGTTGCAAAATGATCTTAGGAAACGAAAACCACAGAGAAGCATTCGTCCGACTGAGGTGCTTAAGGGATAAACTAAAGAATATGAAGCATCTGCTCCAAAAACATTGAATAAGCCAGCAACTGATGCAAGCCGGATGTAACGCTGACCCTCATAGAGCATGCAGAACTATATGTTTCTAGATTCAGTGCAATTATGTTTGCATGTATATTAAACAAACAAATCACTGATATACAGAATAATAAAACGATCGAAAAAAAATAAAAAAAACTCACTGTTTTTGAATCCAGCTCGTGTCTGTTTTGGGCCAAAACTTTATCCACACCGGTCTGGTCTACATAGGTGACAAATCCAAACCCCCTGCGCAAAAACAGTGCATGCACAAACATTACGCATAAGAATTAAGTTACAAAACACACATACAAACAAGTCAGCAGTGGATGTGCGCGCGCCTCCCCCTCACCTCGACCTCTTTGTAACCGGATCCCGCATCACCATACACTCCTTCACCTCGCCGAATTTACTAAAGTATTCCTTCAGCCCTTCTGGAGAAAGAAAAACACAATGCATTTATTTCATAACAACAGTTTCGTGACGCAAATAATGTTTGATGTACCTTAAACCAAAAGTTGCTGATATTAGTTCAGCAATGAGACTCAGCAATCTCAACAAAAGTGCTCATTATTAAGCTCTGGTGAGCATTTTTATTTTAATGCTCTAAGCTAAGCTGAGTAGCCTATTTGAATAACAACACAGTCATGCAACCAGAGATTTTCCACACTGCATGTTGCATTTATTCATCCACATCAGTGCCTCCTAACTAGCGCCCTTGCTTTCACCTCAAATCAACACGAGCTCACTATATATATCGTCTGGAGCTTTCGTGGAAGTGTTGCAAGAGACGTTTTATGATAAAATATGCCGAGTGTTGATCTATAAATTTTCACCTATATGCAAAGAATAGCTAAAGCATTAGGCTCGCGCGTTGAATGCATGCTTTGATTTTTTGGTGCATTAACTAGTTGCGTTCTGTCAAACCAAACAAACACAGAAAGAAAAATGCTCCTACGAGCTCAAAGCAGACCATGCCTGAGACTTTTTGTGGAAGTAGCACGCAGGACAGAAGATCACGCGTGTCTCACCTTGTGTCGTCTGCCAGCTCAACCCGCCGATGAACATTTTGCTGAAAGGTGAAAAGGAAAGTCAGATCAGACACCTGAAAGTCTTCTGAAACGCTACCGATTACTGGTGCATGTGTAAATACAGTAATCAACACCCCAAAATCGTAATAAATTAAGCGGAAAAGTGTAATTCGGCCATGATGGATGGATGGGTGCCGTTATTTCCCATGAAAACGCAGGACTGATTCTTTCCTCTCCGTTAAAAAGTAACAAGTTCGATCATCCCCGTTTGAAAAAGCGAAATGGAATGTAATAATATAATGTGTTGGAAACAATATAACAGTTCCAAATGTAACAGATGGAAACAATGTAACAGCGCGCGTCCTGGTAAGAGGGAGAATGGAACAATGTAACAGTGAGGCAGGCTCCTGACTGTTACATTGTTTCCATTTTCGCTCTTTCGTAAAGGAACCCGCGCTTGTGTCTTTTGTCTCCGGTGGTCTCTTTCCTCTTAGTCCCAGAACTCTCGGGTTTAAATGAATAGATGTATATATAGATCTCCCTCTCGTTCGCGAGGAAAAGTCAAGCGGAGCGCGCAGCAAGGAAGCTTTACCAGGGGTCGTGTGGGGAGTCCTGCGTGGAGGACGACAAGCTGCTCTGACTCCCTTCTGTGTCCATTCCCGTGTCCCTCTGTTGCCCGGACTGTGAGCCGAACGGGAGCCAGGACTCTCCAACTCAAGAGCGGGTGGCCCGAGGGGGTGGGGGAGGGAGGGCCCGTCTGGAGGAGGATGGGCCAAGCGTGGATTACGCACACACGGATGGCACCGCCCACCGCTTGACTTTTCCCGGACTTTCGTAGTCTGCTCCGCCCCCTCTTTCTCCGAGGCCCCGCCCACTTTCATCTGCTGTTGTACAGTAACGTAGACACGAAACGTGGTCAGTCTGAAGAAAGAGAAAGACAGACAGACAGACGATAGATAGACAGACAGACAGACGATAGATAGACAGACAGACAGACGATAGATAGACAGACAGACAGACCATAGATAGACAGATAGATTGATAGACAGATAGATAGATAGACAGATAGATAGATAGATAGATAGATAGATAGATAGATAGATAGATAGATAGATAGATAGATAGATAGATAGATAGATAGATAGACAGACAAATACATAGATTAAGACTGTTGTGTCTATTGTGTGTACTATCAACCAAACCAACCCAGCCAAGCAGCAGCCAATATCACGCAGCATCAGGCTGAGTTCGGTGATTGGTAGTCTGGATTTCAGAAGGCCTGAATTGGCACAAAGTCAAGAACAGGTGATTGGTGGTTTGCATGTGTGGGTGGGGCTTACAGACTGACCACAACCATTTGTAATCCTCAGGGAGGTGTGCATTGTTCCTCATAAACATCAGCATCTCACGTGGTATTGTTATCATTCTAATGTTCTGCTATTTTGTTATTTGTTGAAAATAAGTAAGTACTGACATTCAGAGGTCAGACTGAAAAAAAAAAAGTTTAATAATTCGGAATATTAAAGCCTATTTCAAAATATATTTACTGGTTCTGAGCAGTTTACCTTGAAACATAATAACAAAAATAAAATAAACAATTTATACAAAACTATGTGGTTCACAAAACATCTCATGCACAAGTAAAATGTGAATTTTATGTTTCCTAATTTGTTTATTTCAATAAAGCACAAGAGTAACATATAACCAACCTGGGGTGCGTTTCCCAAAACCATAGTTGCTAACTAAGTTAATTTAGCAAGCTCCCAAGAATTTCACTCACCAAGGCACATGTGCTGTGGTGATGTGACAATAAAAGTGACTTGACTTGAAATATGACTTCTGCATCTGCATCTCTATGACATTTACATTTAATCATATTGTTATCCAAAGCAACTTGAGAAAAAGCAAAAGCAATTTATCATACAAAAGCCAACAATATCAGCAGTTAAGAGCACAAAAGCTAAAGCAGAAGTGCACCTGCAAAAGGAAACTAGTACAAGTTAAATATATGAAACATGATATTTTAGTGGAAGACAAGAAAACAGATGCAAATTGTAAATCTGATTTATTAGATCCAAAATAAAACTCATGCACCAAAAGTTTTGAGAGCAGTTCGTAGGCTGAACAGGTAGGAATGCATAGCACAATTTGTGAAAAAATTTGCGTGCTTATGTATCACAGTTCAAGAGTTTGTCAGCGCGGTTGCCCTGTGTTTGTGTGTGTGTGCTTGTATATTTGATTGTGGTCTCAGGACGAGTGTGTGTGTGAGTGTGTGTGTGGAGAAGCAGTATGTAGGACAGTGCCCCAGTGCTCCCGACTGGAGCTATGGGCGTGCTAAATTTCTGCATGCATGATCAATGGCTTTGAATAAATAGAAAGAGGGGGAGGGTAAATAATTAGTTTGAAAGGGGGCTGAGAAGAGGTTGAAAACAGAATGATGAGACAAGATGCTTTTATGATAAATCTCGACCTCATACACAGGCCTCATTAGAAGAATTGCACAGGAAAAGTACCTCAACAGTGGGTGACGATGAGTGATGAATCTGTTTTCATTAGCAACTTTTTATTCTTTTGCATTGGCTGGTGGCTTAAACACCGTCCTTTGAAGTTGGTTTGGACATGACAGGACAGGAGTTAGTGAAGCAGGTCCTGGAACTGCACAAAAGAGGTGAAGAAAGCAAAATAACAAGTTACACTACAGATAAAGAATATGGCATGTTTACAGGGGCACTGGGGCTAGTTGTCACAGAGGCTATGATATTTTAAGTCAGAAGTTCAATTTCACAAATTCTTCTTTTCTCCAGCAGTGCTTTTGTATGTTGCTTTCAGACATTTAGTTCAAATTCCATAAATCATAGTTATTTTTGTGAATCCTGTCTTCTGAAGTTACATTCCCATCATATTTTTGATGTAGCTGTTGGGTAACAAGTAAACATAATAAAGCCTCACATCTTAACTGGATTTTAACTGGAAGACTGAATCATGTTTCACATGAAAGATTGTTTCTGCCACGGGATTAAGAAAAAAATGATGGAAACAAGTTTTCATAGTTTCATAAATGTCAAATTGGGGTGTGTTGTTACAAATGTTGTAATTATATATAATTCATTAAATACAAGTTATGCTGGCTAAAACAATATGTGCGTTACCTTAATATTTATAACTCAATGTGACAACTTACCCCATATAGTGTAACAACATGCAGTTTGTGGTAAATGATAAGCTTTTTTCCCACAGTAATGTTGAGTGATTTAGCCTTGCATTCTAAAAGTTTAATATATCATAAAATAGTCCTATGAAACATGACGACGAAATGTTTTGCTCTGTTTCTTCCCAGTCTTTCTTTACCCAAATTTGCACAGTCACACAAACCAGGGATTTTCTTGGCAATTCATCACTCCAGTGGCTCTTTTGACCCTGGGTCTCACATGCTATTGTTGCTCTTTAACCTCTATCAACCCTGAGACCTGCTCCCCGACTCACTGATTCTGTTAAGCAGCCTAACTTTTGGCCTCTTTGTCTTTTCATACCTTGTCTACTTTGAGATAAACTGCAAAAATTAATGAGAGAAAAGTCACAATTTTTTTTTTAAGAAATCGCTTCTGCTCACCAAGGCTGCATTTATTTAATCAAAAATACATTAAGTTATATTTTGAAATAGCATTACAATTTAAAATAATGTTGTTCTACTTAAAAAAATATATATTTTTTAACATTTCTGTAATCATTACTCCAGTCTTCAGTGTCACATGATCTTCAGAAATCATTCTAATATGCTGATTTGCTGCTCAAGAAACATCTTTGATTATTATCAATGTTGAAAATGTTGTGTTTTGCTGCCTGTTTTAATTTTTTCTAAATTCTTTGATGACTAGAAAGTATTTTTCTTTAAAAAAAAACAACATTTATTTTAAAATATAATTATTTAGCAAATGTACAGTCATCACACCTCTACCTCCAATACTGAACGCACATCCCATCCTCAGGAAGAAAGCGCAGCACTGCTGCCGAAAGGAAGAGAGGTAAATAGAAAGAGAGATGGAGTGCAAAGATTGCATCAAGGCCAATTGCACTGTCATCAAGATCACACGAAACTCACATGTGACATCCCTCCTATCCAAATTACCTGAGTCAGAGATTCACAGCCAGATCACCATCCGAATATCTCTCTTAATCCTTTTTCCATGCCCCACTCCTTCCTTCAACATATCAGCACCATTCCTCGCCTCTATTTATAGGGCCACAGCGTTCCCTATTTCTGTGGGACGAAGTGAGGTTCATTTGGAACTGCCTGGTTAGTGAATGCATTACTGAAGGGTTTTGGTGGGGGTCAAGACAGAGGACATGGGAATCCCCTACTGACCAGGGCACCTTTATTTTTACTTATTATATGTTTAACATCCGTCCGATCAGGTGAACTGGTTTGGTGTGTTCTTAAAGGAACAGTTCACCCTGAAAGGGAAATTCTGTCATTGTTTACTTACGAGTTGTAAACCCCTGTAACTTTCTTTCATCTGTAGAGCATAGAAACAGATGTTAGGCAGAATGTACAAGCAGAGTAGTTCTTTTCCATAAAATTGTAGAATAAGAGCCATCAAACTCCTAAAAGACTGAAAAAGCACCATAAAAGTAACCTGTGTGATACATAGGTCATTATTCACTGAACCCTTTTGCTCTAATTACTAATTGATTAATAGCAAATAGATTTAGTTTGTCACATGGTTTCAATTTAATGCATCCTCGAAGAATAAAAAAAAAATAATAATAATATATATAGATAGATAGATAGATAGATAGATAGATAGATCTATATGTAGATATAATAATATACAATAATAATACAACTGGTGAAGAAATCCTATAGTTGCAATGAGAAGAACCCAGGCCACTTATAAAAATAAAAACAGGCTTGAAGGTGAACTCTTTTGACTCTTGGTCATAAAGTAACCACATAGCAACACCCATAGCAACCGCAAAGTAATGCCTTAGGTCTTATTATTACATCCTAGTATTTAGGAGTTGAGTTTTGCATGGGGATGCACCATTCACATTTTCTTCAGAAGATGTGAAAACTGTTGATAATGATCTCAATCTGAACATCCATTGTTCCCCAGCTTCTTCATGTTGTTCCAAATCTGCAAAAGCATTTTTTACAGTTTGTGGCCTTCATCTAGAGAGAGATTGTTTTAACAGACTTGTTTTTAACAAACTCTTTTCTTTTGATTTTTGCCATTTTGGGTGCTGGAAAGGCCTAGACTTATTCAGCCCAAACTGAATTCCTTTTGTTTTTGTTTTTTTTCGAAAAGCCACTACTTCGACATGTAAGACTCGGTGAGTGACAGCATGAGAGGTCACAGGGTGAATCTCGGCTCGTCTCTCACGGTGCCACTGCTGTCATCGTTGCACACTGTAAACCAACACTAATATAGACCCCCGCCTCCCCCTCACCCCCCGTCTGCCACATCGACTCAGTTACACTTGTTCTTTGCTGTCCAGCTGCACACACACACACACACGAGTGTTTTGTATCGAGCGAAGCAGCAGAGAAGATACCAATCACTGTTTATTTTATTTGATTTCTTTCCCATCTCTTGTGAGCAAATAAGGTCTGATGTGATTTTTGCCAATGTGCGTATGTGTTTCACAGTTTGCCCCGCAATTATTTTTGTCCATTTATCTGATTCAAACCTAAAATAAAAGGAAGAGAAAAAGAGCATAGAAATAAAATAGCCAAGGGAATATCGAGGAAGGCACACGGACAGTGGCGAATTAGAGGGAGAAAGGGCCTAGAGCGAGAGAGGAGGGATGGTGCCATACAACTTTTGTAGGCTTTGTGAAGCTCAAATTGTCTCCTTCTCTGGGAAAGTGGAAACTCAACACCCCCCACAGGAGGTCTGGTTACCTGGTGAGAGTGGAAGAAAGGAAGAAAAACACCACGACAGGGCGAGGGAGGGGCGCAAAGGTGCCGAGAGAGAAACAGGAGAGCAGGGAAGAGGAAGACAGGATGAATTGTTAACATAAAGACAGGATCAGCGCAGGATGAATGAGAGTGATTTAGAAGCCTTCAGTAAAGAAGAAGGGGTTTGAGAGGAAACATTATCAAGCATAACTGGAATCATTTGTGATCAGCATGACCCAGCGTAAAAAAAAAAATAACAATGAATTCAAAGACCCTGTGACTTGAAGTGCAGTGCAGTTCTCTAAAAAGAGAATATTTAGAGGAAAATAGTCAATAGGTTTTAGTTTACAAGATGAATCATCATTTGGCAGCAGATGTCGTCTGATTGATTTTTAGCAAGCAAAATGTATTTTAGTATAATTGTAAAATCATCCACTTTGTGGTTCATGTGTCTTTTTGCTGTGAAAACACTTACTGGACTGAAACAACTTAGATTTACTTAATTATCCATAAATTATAATTTTTTCATAAATAACTTTTTTTTTTCATTTGCATATCAGCAACATTTTCTTCTGAAGTATGAGCCCCATATTCTTCCTATATCATTCTATATGGTCCTGATGTATCAAAGACACAACTACTGTGTCAGGCTTTACAGGGTTAATACATATTTATAACACATATATCTTAAAGTTCCATATATAAGTTCGATTCATTCATGGAGCAATATGGAGAAAGTTGTGAATCTCTCCTCTTGCGCCCTCTTTTGACCAAAGGCAGAAGTGCACCAGGTATATTTACATTTATTCATTTAGCAGACGCTTTTATCCAAATAGACAGTGATCTGCCGATACAAATTATAAACTTGTACAATTATACAAATAGAGAGACAAAAAGAGATAAAGGGAGACAAATTATACAAAGAGATAACAATAAACTCAGTTCACTGTGTCAAAGGGACAATTATATCATTAGTGGTGTTTGCCAAGACAAGCATCATAACAAGCATAAGCATCATCATACAAGCATAAGAATTTAGCATTAAGTATTAAAGGGATAGTTCATCCAAAAATTATAATGCTGTCATTAATTACTTGTGTCCTTCCATGTGGCTCCAAACCTGTAAGACCTTTGTTCATCTTCAGAACACAAATTAAGATATTTTTGATGAAATCCGAGGGCTTTCTATCATAACGCATGCGTTTTTCGCACAGAAGTATTCTTGTAGATTGATAAAATTACAGTTGAACCACTGATGGCACATGGACTATTTTAATGATGTCCATACATCGTTTCTGCGCTTTGAATGTGGTGGTCTCCATGCTGTCTATGCAGGGACAGAAAGCTCTCGGATTTCATTAAAGATATCTTAATTCGTGTTTCAAAGATGAATGAAGGTTTTATGGGCTTGGAATGACATGAGGAAAGTAATTAATGACAACATTTTCATTTTAAAAAATCACCTAGTAACCATCCGGAATACCCTAGCAACCACATAGAATACCTTTTTGACAATTTAGCAAAGTTCTGAATTTTGCACAGGCAAGCAGCGCTCACATTTTCTTCAGAAAATGTACAAAAACATATATTTAGTATAAATTGTTATAAAATGTTGTCTAATTTTAAAATAATGCTTATTTCTACTTATTTATGAGATACACAGAAAGCACATGCCCCGTCATGGACTGAAAGACTCCACCCATTTAACCTTTGTCAGAAAAAATGGACCAAACACATAATGGAGGCCATCAGCTGTGATTACTGCAGGTAACACGAGCATGAGGAGGACACCGCACCTATTGCTATTTCTAAATTATTATATGCTGTCATCCAATAAGCAAAAAGTGCCACTATTAACCTAATACTACATATTCAAATATTACAATATATATTTCCTTTTGGAACCTTTTATTTTTAAATGCATAATGTAAATAAATACAAGATTATGGTGATAGGCCAGGCTTAAAATGCAACAACACATTTTTCACAGTTTGTAACAAGGATCTCTGCTCTGTATATTTTCACCAATGGGTCCTTGGCCTAAAAGATAAAAAAATAAAAATAAAATAACAAACAAATGACACCCCTGCCTGAAGAGGAAAACCGCAGCAACATAGACTTTCCACCAGATGTCGGCAAACAAACAAAAGAGATTTGCAGAAAAAGCCAGTGACCTCATTTTAACCCCACACACACTGCTCCTGAAATGCAAAATGGCTTTTTCACAGGCAGAGTCAAGTTCACTTTCTTTGTTTGTGTTTATATGATAAAACTAAGTATGTAATTATGACAATAATCATTTTGACAGGATACTGAATCATTCTGATGAGTCATATCACTCAACGTCTCCAGCACTTGGTGTCTGAAACTTTATTTGGGAGGTGTAAAGAGAGGAAGTCTGTACAGTAGTTAACACTTTCATCCTGCTGTTGTTAAAAAAAGTGATTTACCAGAATGAAAGACCAAAGTCTTTATCTTCAAACAAAGCAAAGTCTGCTTCTCTCCTGTATTTGGTTCAGTGAGTTGATAATTGTGGATACTTGAATATAAATGTTTAGGCTGCATTAAAGTAAAGTACAGTTGCTGAAAATGTACCATCCAAGATGTAGAGGAGTTTGTTTCTTCATCAGATTTGGAGAAATGTAGCATTACATCACTTGCTCACCAGTTGTTACGGATCACTCGGGAGGCTGAGGAGTAACAGAAAGAATGGTTTATTGAGCAGAGGAGCAGGTAGTGTAGGGTGGAGTGAGGAATGGATCTGTGCAGGCTGGGTGAAGACGTCAGAGGAGGAAGGTGAACCACACACACGCACACTGGGGATCTGGATCTTCGGAGAATCGCTGGAGCAAGGCAAGTAGAAGAAGAGTTAGTCCTTAGAGTTATCATACAGGTAAGACCTTGTCGCGAACGAGACCGGACATCGATTGAGTGCGTGTGTGGTTTTTATGTTGCTGAGGTGATTGGGTGGTGATGAGGATCAGGTGGGTGGATGTGCTTAGTATTCCGGTGAGGGCGTGCGTAGTGATTGCGTGGAGATGGAACCTGGCGTGTTTGTAACACCAGTGGATCCTCTGCAGTGAATGGGTGCCTCAAGTAATCCACACCACTCCAGTCCATCAGTTAATGACTTGTGAAGTGAAAAGCTGTATGTTTGTAAAAAACAAATCCATCATTCATATCTTCCTCTCTGTCAAAGTTCTTTAATCTTGTTCACATTTCATTCAAATATGGCACAAAAAGATTGCACTGCACCAGGTTTGTAGCCAATGAACTGATGTCAAATGACATGTATTGATTGAACCCCCCCAAAATAATTTTTTTTTCAAAGAATGAGTTAAAGTGAAATGAAAGTACAGCATGACTGAGAAAAAAAAGTGTTAATAAAAGATAATAAATGAATTGATTTGAGCACTAATTAAATTTAAGAACTGTGACAGACAGGAAGAAATTCAGCAAATAAAGACTTCAATTATGTTCCGTTCCTTGCATAAAGCTGTCATATGACTTTAGAAGACAGCATAATGTAGCACAAAAGTCACATGAAATGCTCATGAAGTATGACTTGTTTTGTAAGAAAAAGAAAGTTAAGCAGGTTTGGAACAGCATGAGGGGGGAGTTAATGGCGACAACATTTTATTTTGGGGTAAATTAGTCCTTCAAATACTGATTTCAAATGATAGATTTCGGAAACTTACGTCAAGGTTATTATATTACATATAGTATTTGTATATGTTTTATTTTATTTTTTTTACACACACACACACACACACGCAAACACACACACACAAACACACACACAGTAGTTGAAAATAAAAAAAATTGAAATATAAACTATAACGATATCTCAAAGATACTGCTGGTCACTAACTTGTAGGCTCTAATGATCATGAATCTAAAGGTCGATATGATAGCACTGTATTTATTTGGCCCATCTACTCTATGGATCTTCTGAAATCTATCTTTGTTTTATTGCACTAGTCTTAAATAAATGTTTGCCCGATCAGGTAGAAAGTGTTAATTATTAGTATCAGAACAGACTACAGGTCTGTGCAAAGTTTAATGTTAACTGTAAAAAAAAAAAATTTAAATCTGATTTGTACCTTAATACACTGAAATACACTGTTAACCACCAAAAGCAGGTGGTATGAGAAAGTCACGTGATGAAACAAAGCCGCACATCACAAGCAGCTTTTTAATAATAAGATAGATAAAAGGTGCACAGAGTCTTTCACACAAGCACTAAACACCACTCATTAAACTGAAATATGCAATGAACATTAATTTAACAACATTAACATACAACCATAATAAACATAACAGATAAAAAAAGAAGAAGAAAAAATGGTTATTTCAAAGAAAAAACATCAGATTGAAATAAAATGTGAAATGCAACGCAGAGAATTCTGGTTCATGGTTTATCATGGAATATGCACCTGTGTATGTCTCCCATCTCACACAGTGTTTTCTTACACCCCCCGTGTCTTCCTTGTTGCATTGAGCTTAACTGGTTTTTCCTGCTGAAGACCGAGCAGGTTTATGAGAGGAGTGGCAGCCCGCGAGCAACACCTCGAGAACGCAGCTTCCGCGTGCTGCTGCTGAGTCTGACAGGAATCGCCCGTCCAGGCCTGTCTCATGAATATTAATTACGTACCGTGACGTTCGCCACTGCTTGGATGAAAGTTCTGAAATAAACGAATCAGACTCTCCCGAAGTCTTCTGAATATTAATTAGCCATGGACACTCCCGTCAGGTTTCTATGGAACGTTAAATTAATATTCATGAGATCAGCAGTCGTCATAGTAGGATTCCTACATATACGACCTGCTCTCCTTTCTTTAAATTTTGAGCTGCACGCCTACAAACCAAAAGGACACAGACGTGTATTTGAGCTTGGCATCTATATGTACAATCTTATGGAATAGATTTACTACTATACAGGTAAATGCACATTATTTGAAACGGTTTATTTGTGTAGCTATTTAATATGCTAATAACAACATCCATTCAGTCTCTAGTGTAAATAAAGGGTATACTTATTTCGGTTGTAAGATTTATTTTGTTAATCATTATGTAAACTTAATAGTACCCCCGGATAAAACTGCCAAAATAGTGTGTTTTTCCCCCACAGCTGGAAATAATAAAGGGTTCAAAGACAGACGGTTCATTGTAAGAGGCACTTATTTATAAGTTACGTATTACCAACCAACAGGTGCAGATTACTGTGCTCCTGTTTTATAAGCTTTTCTTTTTTTCTCTCACTCTCTCGTTTATATATGTAAAACCCTCATTAATAGTCGATAACATTATATAGCTAATGCTTAACTTTAATAGCTCATTTACATTAATATATTAATGTATTTGAAAATATATGAATAAGTTTGATGCCATTTATATGTATGTTTGCTTTTAATTGGTTATCAAATTAATTATATGATGTCGTTGGTTATTAATAAAGTTTCTAAATAAAAAGTTATTGTGAAATTTAGCTATGCTAATTCAGAGAAGCAGGAATGGAGGTAAATAAATGCACCTGACTGATGAACAAAATGAGGTTATATTGCCCCTCTCCAGACAAGCACTGGTCATGTTACAAGCTTAGCATATACATTTGTGCATAATAATTTGCATATGTTCCTGGTGAGTGTAAGCTCTGCAGATCTACTTAGGTTGCTTGCTGTGACCATCCAAGGTCACAACGATTCGATCTCAGAAAGCGGAGACAGACAATATGCATATTAATAATCTAGTTTGTTATAAACTATGGATATTTTTTGTTGAGATGTAATTAACAGCTATAACTTTTAATATCTTGCCTAGAAATGATACTTTGGTGGCAACTCCAATAAATATTGATAAGGGATTGTCTGATAACTGCTAGCTTCATCCATCAGCCATTCTCATTGTGATATATTTTGAGTGTAACACATTTTGTCCATCTATATCTCATTTGGCAATACTGGCTTTCTGTCGGACCGGTTTGTTGAACGAAGACAGATTTACGTCTAGCCAAAATATGAGAAGTGAGCATTTTTTTCTCGTGTGGATAATGTTTCAGTGACTTAGCTTGAAGGATTTTCTGTTTGTGGCCAATGGAAATCAGAAAGTACACTAAGATAACTCCACTTTGCTTAACTTTGTATGCAGGATGAGGAAGGGGTTTCTTCCTAAACACTCCAGGCTCTAACTTGTTTTGAACTGAGAGTTTTGATCATTTTGATGATAAGAGAACATTGGTGAGGGTTTCGAAATGTCAACATTCAGATTTTTTTTTTTCAGTTCATTTCAGGCTAGTGCATGACTTGCAGCAAATGAGTAATTTCTCCATGTGATGGTGTTTGTGTGGATGCAGACTGCTGATATCAGAGTCACACATCAGGTGAAAGTGATGCTGGTCAATTATTGTGGGTCATGCAGGGTGTGTATAAACAGCCTGCAGAGAAATGTCATTTCTTTTTTGAGTAACTCTAGTTGGATGGAAAAACTTAAAAATCTAGCCCAACCAGAGTAACATGGCCTCAGAGAGCTCAACCAACTGGATTGGCTTTTTTTATGTGTTTATGGCTGCTTTGGAGTGTTCATTGATTCATTAATTCTGTCTCTACCAGAAAGATCTAATATAAAGATGTCCATGAACATACACAGCATGTCCTTTGGCACATGCATCAAGTAAAAATACACAACCTGCTTCATTAGGAAGTTTTTCATCAATCTGTCACTGATGAAATAATGCTGCATGATGCCTAAAATTGTCCACCTAAATGACTATTTATTTACTTAGTGATCTAAATCCGAACAGCTGACTTAGAAAATTCAAACAAATCTTTTCAGAATGCACACTGATCAAACCATCCAAAAACCTTTGACTACTTCACGGATATTACATTACACTTTCGTTATCTCACTTATCGTTGCTCAGAGTTTTCCTCATAGCTCTGGGCTTGTTGTCTTGCTGGCCACTGAAGTGATCAGCACAATGTGTGGCCATTTTTTAGGTTGCTTTAGGAGGAAGGAATATATCAGGAAAATAATCTTCAATGCAATGCCATTTAATATGAAGAATGCCAAACAAAGGAACTAACAACTCTATCTAATCATTAACAAGAGTGCTTATAATAATGTCCCAGAGATGTATGTTAATACCACTGAGATCCCAAGGGGTGTTTCTCTTTTGTTTTCCCATTCAGGTGCAGTGTGTAGCCATGGCTGCATGGGTGGAGGCGTCCACAGGGGAAATGGGCCAATCGCTCATTAACCCAGACGAACCTTCAGTTGCAGCCTCTGCACTTCCTGGAGACACAGGCAAGTCAGAATTGATCCCAAAATCCCACTTCATGCCCAAACCATTTGTCCTGCAAAGGAATGCCACTGTCCGCTCGATCCAGGCTCCAAAAACCAACTTAAGGAAAGAGCTCAATCGAGCCGCCTCTTCTGAAATGCCTTTTGATATTACAAAACCTGATACTGGTGTTCCAAAACCATCAGAATCCCTAAAATCAGGCTCAAATGACACAGTAAATGGCACTAACCAAAGTGCAGCCCCTATACCCGTCCCACTTATCCCAAAACCTGACTTAATGGCTAAAGCTAAACCGGAATCAACGAAGACTCCTGGTTCTAATAACCAAACCAGTCCAAACTCAAAACCTGGTGTGACCGCTGAAGATGTGAAGGACGTTCAGCCCAGGAGCAGGGCAAAATCCTTGGGTTCTCAGGATCAAAAGATCCTGAGCCAGAAGGTCCAAGGAGAAGCAGCCAAGACCGATGCAGATGTTAAAATGTCTTCAAAATGCTGGCCGCCTCGAAATCGTCTAGCCATGGAGCTGACCTCCAAGTTCGAGTCACCATCTCAACCAGAGAAAGAGGTGAGGAGAGATGCTGAAACCAGCAAGACAGAGAAAGACTGGCCGCCGCGTTCTCCTTCTGAGTCCAGCTCTTCAAAGCCTCTGATGGAGAAAGAAGAGACGGGAGATGAGGAGGTCAGTGTTAAGAGACGGATCAGCCTTCTCTGCGATCAATATACAGCAGCTCAGCACAGGGACACCTTCAACAAAAGAGACAATCCACGAGCAGAAATATCTGTTGACATTAAACAGAGAATCCAGAATCTGAGCTCGGACGCACCAAGGACACGCTTGCCATCCACTGGTGCTCCGAAAAGGTTAGCAGAGCCTATCTTTTCATTCTGACCTCCAATACTTGTGTTTCTTATGCACAAAACATACTCTGTGTACATAAACAGATACCAGGGCTCAACTGACAGAACTTGAACTGTTGATTTTACATTAATTGATCTTGCTGATGAGATTTTGTGTATTGCATAAAGATGGATATGTGTGATCGCGATCCTGATCCAAACACCCACTCAGTTGTATTTGAAAACATTTCAGCTATGTCAGTTATGACTCTTAAACATTTGACACGTAGCCAACAATCACACCGAAGATCAAATCAAGTTTAAACACAGCTGCTGATCCAGTTTATGTATGAAACAGCTTCACAAACATCTCGACAGGTGACTTTTTTAATAAGTGATTCATGCTTGTTCATTCAAGAATGAAGCAAGCGAGTGAGTCAAAGAGCCATTCATTCAGCCGATTTGTTAAAAAAAAAAAAAAAACCTGAATCAAGAAAAAAAAATTTCAGTTTAATATGCTTTTAAAATAGTGATGTTTTTAAATGACTCTTTCCTTTCATTTATTTAGTAGCCTAATATAAAAAAAAATATTTAGAATTATGTTTCGCAATTAACTTAAACATTTTATTTTTGTAAATTTTGCTAAATTGTCACCAAGACAATGTTAGATCGATGACTAACTGATTTTGTTGAAATTTCAAAGATGACAATCAGTGACGTTTATGCAATCATTTATCAGAAAAAGTGTTTATGAATAAAAAATAAAAATAAAACATTTAATGAAAAATATAAATATTATTCTTGGCACATATAAAAATAACTATAAATAAAAGTTTTTTGTTTGTTTTTGTTTTTTTGTGTGTGTGTGGTGGGGCCAACGGAAATATATGCAGGAATGTTAAGTATTCTGGCCTTATGTTGTCCTTATTTACAAAGCTGTAACATATTTCCAAACTTATGTTTGCAGTCCACCATCCGAGAAGACACAGAGCACCTCAGATGAGCCACTGAATGAAAGATCTTCTGAAAAACCTGCAGCGACAGACAAGATGCCTGGTGACAAATCGTCAAGTACGACAGAAATCAAGAACGCTGCTGCTAATGTGGAGAATGAAGAAGAAGAGGAAGACAATGTTGCCATTCCGGTTTACCAAAGGATGAGCCTAGATGCTGAGAAAAAGAGAAGGGAAGAAGAAGAAAAACAGAGAAAAGATGAGCAGTCTGAGAAAGAAAGACAACAGCGCGAAAGGGAAAGACTATTGGAAGAGGAGAGAAAGGCAAGAGAAATAGAGAGGCAGAAAGAAGAGAAACAAGAGAGAAAACAGGAAGAGGAAAAGCAAAGACAGATGGAAGAAAGGAGAAAGCAAGAAGAAGAACAAATCAAAGAAGAAAGAAAAGAGGAGGAGAGGAGGAGACAAGCCAAAGAAGAGAGGGAGAGACAGATTGAAGAGGAGAAGAGAAGGATTCAAGAAGAAAAAGAGAGACTGAGAGAAGAGGAAAGACTGGAGAAACTAAAGAAAGAGAAAGAAATGGAGGAAAGAAAACGAATGGAAGAAGAGAGATTGAAAGAGGAGGAAAGACTGAGACAAGAACGAGAAAAAGAGAGACTACAGAAAGAAAAACAGATGGAAGAAGAGAGGAGAAGAATTCAAGAGATGGAGAGACTGAAAGAGGAGGAAAGACTGAGACAAGAACGAGAAAAAGAGAGACTACAGAAAGAAAAAGAGATGGAAGAAGAGAGGAGAAGAATTCAAGAGATGGAGAGACTGAAAGAGGAGGAAAGAATGAGACAAGAACGAGAAAAAGAGAGATTACAGAAAGAAAAAGAGATGGAAGAAGAGCAGAGAAGAATCAAAAAGATGGAGAGACAGAAAGAGGAGGAAAGACTGAGACAAGAACAAGAAGAAGAGAGACTACAAAAAGAAAAAGAGATGGAAGAAGAGCAGAGAAGAATTAAAGAGATGGAGAGATTGAAAGAGGAGGAAAGACTGAGACAAGAACGAGAAAAAGAGAGACAACAGAAAGAAAAAGAGATGGAAGAGGAAAGGAGAAGAATTCAAGAGATGGAGAGACTTAAAGAGGAGGAAAGACTGAGACAAGAACGAGAAAAAGAGAGACTACAGAAAGAAAAAGAGATGGAAGAGGAGAGGAGAAGAATTCAAGAGATGGAGAGAAAGAAAGAGGAGGAAAGACTGAGACAAGAACGAGAAAAAGAGAGACTACAGAAAGAAAAAGAGATGGAAGAGGAAAGGAGAAGAATTCAAGAGATGGAGAGACAGAAAGAGGAGGAAAGACTGAGACAAGAACGAGAAAAAGAGAGACTACAGAAAGAAAAAGAGATGGAAGAGGAGAGGAGAAGAATTCAAGAGATGGAGAGACAGAAAGAGGAGGAAAGACTGAGACAAGAACGAGAAAAAGTTAGACTACAGAAAGAAAAAGAGATGGAAGAGGAGAGGAGAAGAATTCAAGAGATGGAGAGAAAGAAAGAGGAGGAAAGACTGAGACAAGAACGAGAAAAAGAGAGACTACAGAAAGAAAAAGAGATGGATGAGGAGAGGAGAAGAATTCAAGAGATGGAGAGACAGAAAGAGGAGGAAAGACTGAGACAAGAACGAGAAAAAGAGAGACTACAGAAAGAAAAAGAGATGGAAGAAGAGAGGAGAAGAATTCAAGAGATGGAGAGACTGAAAGAGGAGGAAAGACTGAGACAAGAACGAGAAAAAGAGAGACTACAGAAAGAAAAAGAGATGGAAGAGGAGAGGAGAAGAATTCAAGAGATGGAGAGAAAGAAAGAGGAGGAAAGACTGAGACAAGAACGAGAAAAAGAGAGACTACAGAAAGAGAGAGAAATTGAAGAAAGAAAACAAATGGAAGAGGAGAGACAGAGAGAAGAAGAAAGACTGAGACAGGAAAGAGAAAAAGAGAGACAAAAGAAAGAAAAAGCGAAGGAAGAGGAGAGACAAAGAATTCAGGAGTTGGAGAGACAGGAAGAGGAGGACAGATTGAGAAAAGAACGAGAAAATGAGATGGAGATGGAAACATGTCATGCGGAAGTTCCTACGAGTCATGATTTAATATCGTTTGATGCGGAGGGACCGGCAGTGTCACAGACTCTCGTCTCCACCGTCCAGGCTGCTGACGTCTCACCTCTGCTCACTGAAGTGATTTATGATGACTTTTCAGTGAAACCCCGAAGATGGGGAACAAGGGCGAGACGTGCCTCCACACCGTCTCCATCCAGAGAACCTCCTGCTGCTCCTGACCACAGTTTACAGCCAGAATCAAAGTCCAGTGATCCTGGATCTCAAGAACCATACGGAGATCAGGTATATGTGCATGATCTGATCGGATCTGAACCTGAAGCCTACAGTCCACAAAACTCGACAGAAAGCAGAAAGCAGTCATATTTATTTGAGGAGTCCAAACCAGAGGACCCGCTGGAGCCAGAACCTCAATCTGATGAGGTGAGACCAATGGCAGTTATTTAAATACTGCAAAATTATTATTTATTAATATTGTGATATGTTTTACTTTAATAAAAAAAACAATAAGCAATAAGCAATAATAATTTGTTGGAAGTTCTGAGGGAAGAAAAATAGTATCTGGATTTGCCAAACTTCACAATCATTGTATCTTAGTAAGAGAACTGCAAGAACTATAAATGTCCAGAGCTGCGTTTCTCAAAAGCCTCGTGAGAAATGTTGATCGTAGAGCCCATTGGTTGCAATAGATGTTACAGTGTTCATTGGCTTACGATGCTTTTGTGAAATGCAGTCCAGACTTGTATAAGCACAACTCGCATGCAGCAGACTTGCTAAAAGTAAAAAATATCGTTGTAATATTACCTATAGAATTGCATGATTTTTTTAGTGACTGCCAGCACAATCCGCTCTGAGCTCATAGGTGGAGGTACGAGAAACCTTGTTTAACTGATGCTACTCTTGTTTCCATTGATGTGTCATGTTGGAATTTCCCATTAGTGTCTTATGACGATGTAGAGTGATGCCATCGCAGTAGACACTGCTTTGTTTTGCGTGTGTGTACTGTACAGTCGTGGCCAAAAGTTTTGAGAATTACATAAATATTAGTTTTCAAAAAGTTTGCTGCTAAACTGCTTTTAGATCTTTGTTTCAGTTGTTTCTGTGATGTACTGAAATACAATTACAAGCACTTCATACGTTTCAAAGGCTTTTATCGACAATTACATGACATTTATGCAAAGAGTCAGTATTTGCAGTGTTGGCCCTTCTTTTTCAGGACCTCTGCAATTCGACTGGGCATGCTCTCAATCAACTTCTGGGCCAAATCCTGACTGATAGCAACCCATTCTTTCATAATCACTTCTTGGAGTTTGTCAGAATTAGTGGGTTTTTGTTTGTCCACCCGCCTCTTGAGGATTGACCACAAGTTCTCAATGGGATTAAGATCTGGGGAGTTTCCAGGCCATGGACCCAAAATTTCAACATTCTGGTCCCCGAGCCACTTAGTTATCACTTTTGCCTTATGGCACAGTGCTCCATCGTGCTGGAAAATGCATTGTTCTTCACCAAACTGTTGTTGGATTGTTGGAAGAAGTTGCTGTTGGAGGGTGTTTTGGTACCATTCTTTATTCATGGCTGTGTTTTTGGGCAGAATTGTGAGTGAGCCCACTCCCTTGGATGAGAAGCAAACCCACACATGAATGGTGTCAGGATGCTTTACTGTTGGCATGACACAGGACTGATGGTAGCGCTCACCTTTTCTTCTCCGGACAAGCCTTTTTCCAGATACCCCAAACAATCGGAAAGGGGCTTCATTGGAGAATATGACTTTGCCCCAGTCCTCAGCAGTCCATTCACTATACTTTCTGCAGAAGATCAATCTGTCCCTGATGTTTTTTTTTGGAGAGAAGTGGCTTCTTTGCTGCCCTTCTTGACACCAGGCCATCTTCCAGAAGTCTTGGCCTCACTGTGCGTGCAGATGCGCTCACACCGGCCTGCTGCCATTCCTGAGCAAGCTCTGCACTGGTGGCACTCCGATCCCGCAGCTGAATCCTCTTTAGGAGACGATCCTGGCGCTTGCTGGACTTTCTTGGACGCCCTGAAGCCTTCTTTACAAGAATTGAACCTCTTTCCTTGAAGTTCTTGATGATCCTATAAATTGTTGATTTAGGTGCAATCTTAGTAGCCACAATATCCTTGCCTGTGAAGCCATTTTTATGCAACGCAATGATGGCTGCACGCGTTTCTTTGCAGGTCACCATGGTTACCAATGGAAGAACAATGATTTCAAGCATCACCCTCCTTTTAACATGTCAAGTCTGCCATTCTAACCCAATCAGCCTGACATAATGATCTCCAGCCTTGTGCTCGTCAACATTCTCACCTGAGTTAACAAGACGATTACTGAAATGATCTCAGCAGGTCCTTTAATGACAGCAATGAAATGCAGTGGAAAGGTTTTTTTGGGATTAAGTTAATTTTCATGGCAAAGAAGGAGTATGCAATTCATCTGATCACTCTTCATAACATTCTGGAGTATATGCAAATTTTATTATAAAAACTTAAGCAGCAACTTTCCCAATTTCCAATATTTATGTAATTCTCAAAACTTTTGGCCACGACTGTATATTGATGAGTTTATTCTTACTTGACACTTATCCTTGAGTCAGGCCTATTATATTTTCAGACAGCACCTGTCGACTGCATTTGAGAAACAGATCATACAAACATTGGCATTGATTAAATCTACGCAAATATATTTAATGAACAATTAATCCAAATTAAATTATTTGTTATATTATTAATAGGATGCCTACATGACATGGGCAAACAACCTCTTCAGTTGTTTTTACATGATCCTCGACATTATTTGGATTATTTGCAAAAAAGAATCTAGTTGTTTTTACAGCCATTTTGTTGCTATTTTATCGTCATTTTTGTGACGATTTTTTGCCATTTTGTACACGGCAACATGCTCAATTCAGATGCAGCTGACTTGTTTGTAGCTGCTGTTTTTATTTGCAGTGTCAAATGCAAAATGGTTCCTGCTTCTACTTTATCTGAGTGACAGAAATGTGATTCAATTGTGTACTTGCCTATAGTGCAACTAAAACCACCACATATTTTACTGTGATAATGGTTATACTGTAATTATGATCAGAATTCCTTAATTCGCAATATTCTGATGAGATGAGCATCAATGTAATCAAAGCAACATAATCACGATCTTAATGACATATAGCCAATGCTTTCAGCTAAGGGTTCACTGGATTTGATCAGACCCTAAGCATGCGCTACAGTTGAGTTTAGTGAGCACCACTTATTATGGTTTAGAGGCTGAATTTGCATTTGATTCATGTGAAAGTTTTGGGGACAGTCAGGGACTTTACTCTGCACCGATCTTCATGTAAATGATTTGCAAAGCCCTGAAGGTTTGGATGTTTACTTTTGTCAGCAAAGCAAATAAAGTTTGGAACTCCAAAATGTTTGAAACAAAAATAGAACATTTGCAATGACGTAGAATGATCTGAATGATTTCTTTGTTTGGTTTTCATATCTTCGTGTGAACTTCTGGTTGAATCTGTTGGGCTACAGATTCATGTGTTCATGCAGTTGTTCACATCAGGAAAAGGAAAGAGAATACCTCTACATGTGTGGGATTTCTCTGGTGGTTTAATAAAACATTCAGCAACTGCCTTTAGAGGTAATTAAGTTCATAAAGATACTATGTGTTTACATTTTCTTAAGAAAGTGAGTGGTACAAAGGTCAGCATCATTATTTTGTAATATATAATAATACTTATAAAATAAATAAACAAATATAAAAGTAAAAAAAAATTCCAAATAGAGTACATTTGTTTATTAGTCCATTATTATTATTATTATTATTATTATTAAATACAACCTCTTCTGTTGTTTACAAGCAAATTACAATAATTTTGATTATTCACTAAGAAATATGAATGTTTTACAGTCATTTTGTTGCTATTTTGTTTTACCCAGCAACAAAAAAAGGTATAATAAAATCATATTTAAAAGGCTGAAATACAGTAAAATTAGTAATATTTGTGAAATATTATTTTTTTTTAAACGTTATTTAATATTAAAATATTTTAAAATATAGTTAAAATAAATAAAAATATATAATAAAATGTAATTGGGATTTAAATGTGATGAAAAAGCCAAATACTCCAGTTTTCAGTGCCACATGATCCTTAAGAAATCATTATTTATTTGAAATAGAAATTTTTTTTAACATTGTTGATTTTTAGCATGTTGTATGCAGTTGATAGGGTTCTGGAATACTCTAGATATTAATTCGTTTTTCAAAGGTTGATAGGATTTTATTAGCCTGTTTTATTGTCTGCTATTGAAAATATTTCTTTCATATGCTTAGTAAAGTAATATTATAACATTAGAGAATGTTTTCATGGTTCCTGATTGTGGTGAAATGCATTATGATTACAGTATGGGACAGTATTTCTACCTCTTAAGCTCTTGTGAATTTTTTTTATTGAATGTAGTTCTAAAGAAGCCATTTGAGCTGTTCAGAAAAGGTTATGAAATATGGTTCTCGAGTAGTTATAATTCGCTTGAGGAAACGTCTGTGATTTCACTTCTCTTGAACAGTGTTCAACTCAGTGAGTAATGATATATTGTAGTTCTCTATGCGAAGCTGAATGTGAACATGCATTTACTCATCTCACTCGCACAGAATCTATTTATTGATTTATTTAAAACAGAAATATTTTGTAACATCTATCGCAAAATGTGTTGTGAAAGCCATTCCAAACAAATATTCCTATTAATTACCAAGCATCTTTATTAGAATGGCTACTACAGAGTCAGTTTCTTATCCTATGTGATTATTTTGTGTGGAATAAATGTCCTCCAGTTAAACCAGTACTTACTGTAATCATAACAGCTGGTGTCAAGGAGAGTTTATTGCAGACAAACACGCTATGGCTCATATTAGACAAACACAGCCTGTTAGTCATGACAAATAGTCAAACTAATGCACAGTGAAGTATAAAGCGTCTGATTCAGCAGTAGTTTGCATAAGGGTTTTGTGGTTTAGAGTTTCTCTTCCAAAGTTCACAGATACAGAAAGGCTCCCACATAAAACTCTTTCCTGATTTCTCTCTCAGTCCGTCTGTATTTCACTATTTCAAATAGAGTGACACATAAATGGCCTTGATCTTCTTTCATCCCTCCCCCTCTCTCTCTCTCTCTGTTTCTCTGCGCTGGGATGTTGTCACTCATTCGAGGGCTGTGTCTGTTTCCGGTACCTGTCCGTACCTGCAGCGTTTCAAGCGTAAGCGGTGGGCTTGCCAGAGTGCTGCTATGTTTTTCCAGTGAGATCTCGGGGAATTGCACAAGAGAGAAGCTTATGAGACTTTAATATCTGGATGTAAGAAGGTTGTATTCCCAGATTTGTGTTTCTACCTCATCTAAACAAGAGGAGAAGATCAGCTGCAGAATGGATTGACTTTAAATGTGTTTTGCAGAGGAAGGTTTTAGAAGAGCGTCTAGGATTGATTGAGAACCGGAAGTGCTTTGTGTGATGGACATTGGCTTAAAGTCTGGTCCAGTTTGGAACTCAAATCAAGATGCCTACAGAGATGCCAATGCATGTTGGCGATAACAGCCTCTAGACCTCATATCTGGGATTTGTCCTGCCAGATACCACAGACTTTGTCAACATATTCTGTCAGTTGTGAAATAAGATGCAGTTCTTGGGTAACAAACTGTCTGAGGCGCAGACGCAGGTGTCGGGATGGGTGGGCAACATGCGTCGCTCCTTACAGGAGGTGGTGGAGCTTATGTCGGGAGTAATCGAGGAAGAGGAGGATGAAGAACGAGTTGGAAGGTTTGAGAGGGCCATCTCACCGCTGAGAAGTTTTGCAACTCGTGGTCGACTGTCTCTTCGAAATCTCTCTCAAAGTCGGCAGCGTTTTTCCCTGCGCAAACGCACGACTGCATCGAACTCAAATAATGTAAGACTATGCTGAATGTTTTCTGCCCTCTCTTCTATTTCATCTTGCTCTGTCAGCCAATCTTTAAGGCACAGCACTTTCATTAAAAGATGTATTTGCAAGCGTGACATGGTCAAGCAAACCAGGCACTGGATTTATAATCAGCACCCCAAAATTAGTAAGAAACAAGTATTGGATTTCATCCAGCAAATATGATGCTGGCTGGTGTTGTTATTATTATTCAGTAGAATCTGATTACAGTTCCTGAAGCTGCGTATGCATGAGTCAGTGTGTTCAGATGCTGTCTTCTGGAATAATCTCGAGCTGTCTAGGCTTGTTTTTATTCACTTGTAAATTTGCTCATCTTCTCATTTTGGATCGTCTTTTCCAGACATGCACTTGTGTCTATACAGACGTTTTAGAACAAAAGTTTGGAGTCGTTAAATGTTTTTGCAAGAATTTCCTAATGCTAACCAAGGCTGCATTTATTTAATAAAAAAATAAAGTAAATAAAGTTATATTGTGAAATATTATAAACATTTAAAATAACAGTTTCTATTTTAATATACTTTAGAATATATTTTAAAAAGTAATTTATTCCTGTGATCAAAGCTGTAAACATTACTCCAGTCTTCAGTGTCACATGATCCTTCAGAAATGATTCTAATGTTTCTCAAGAAACATGTTTTGTTATCAGCATTAAAATAAATATATATATTTTTGTCTAAACCGTGAGGCATTTTTCATCAGGATTCTTTTAGGAACAGAAAAGTTCAAAAGGACAGAATTTATTTGAAATCTTCTGTAATGGTTTTAAATTTCTAAATGTCAATTATAATTTACCCCCCCTCCCAAAAAAAATGTTACTGACTGCAAACCTTTGAATGGTAAAATGAGTCTGTATAAAGTTTAACGGCTTGTTTTAGTTCAGTAGTTGCTGCATGACTCATGGACTATTACTAAAATATCACAGGATGACTCTAATGGTGCTCATAGAACAGCAGAGCAGTCCTAAATTTCCCTAGTGAGTAACTACACAAATTAAAGCTGCACATCAGCCATGTTTACATGCACATCGTACATGCAAATTCTGGTTAAAGGGAAAGGTCACCCAAAAAAAAAAAAAAATAATAATAATAATTTCATGCATTTATTACTAACCCTCATGTCGTTCAAAACCCATAAAACCTTCATTCATCTTCAGAAACATAAATGAAGTTAATTTTGATGAAACCCGAGAGCTTTCTGACCCTGCATTGACAGCAAGGGAACTGAAACTTTCAAGGCCTAGAAAAGTATTAAGGACATCATTAAAACAGTCCATGTGACATCAGTGGGTCAACCGTAATTTTATGAAGTTACGAGAATACATTTTGTTTAAAAAGAAAACAAACAAAAAAAATTTATTCAACAATTATTCTCTTCCCTGTCACCGTCGTTCACGAGAGTACCACGACACATGAGAGTTATTTCCTCTTATTTGAGATAAAGTGGGTTAATATCATTTATTTTTTTAATCACAATTAATTGCATTCAAAAAAAATGTTATTGTAATGAATAAACAATTCAAATGAATGGGACAATCAAATGAAACTTTAATAATCAAAATAAACACAAAACAGTGCATCAGCCCCTCACCGATGACTGACGCGCACAAATAAAAATCAAAACACAAACTAAAATCCATTTATTTATATATATATATATATATATATATATACAGTACATAATAAATATACACAGCACACACACATATACTATATAAACAAAAACTTTTATTTTGGATTAATCGTTTGACAGCACTAGATTACCCCCAACACCTGTTATTAATTATTTTGATCTAGTATTTGTCATTATAATTTGACACTTCAAAAGCATCTCACAGTTTTCCCTGGTTTCCATTATTCAACACTGAAAACATCACATACAGCATCTTTAAGAGCCTCCAACTCTGTGTCCGTATAGAAGGGAAATGAATGATGGGTGTGATGCAGAAGAGGGGCTGTTTATTGTAGCGTGTACAGATCAGAGATACAGTCCAGCCGTTGCTGTATGTTTGTGGGATTGTCTCGTGATGGACTCTGTAGAATGAACATTAATGTGCTGCTCACAGAGAGCTTGTTTACGAGGAAGTGTTTTGTTTCCTAGAAACAATTCTTGTACGCTGAGATGTTTTATACACAGCAGAGTGACGTGAAATTCAAAGTATTTGATCTGTGTACAAAGAAGTGTCTGGATGATTGAGTATGTGTGTGTGTGTGTGTGTGTGTTTATAAAGGATAGTTTTGTCCTCCTGTGATCATTAAAACACGTATGCCTGGATTGTATGTGCTTTTCTGTTTGCAGCGAATGTTGTTTTGGCATGTGTGTGTAATTTTAACTCATCACTTAGCACCAAAATGACAGGATAACTTTTTGTCATGCCTGCCAACAGGATGTGATTTTTTGCATTGCATTTGTGCATTATGTTATTCTGGTAAAACTTTTGGGACCAGTTCTCTCTATTAACTAGTTGCTTATTAGCATGCATATTTCTATATTTATTAGTACTTATAAAGCACGTATGAATTCCTTATTCTGCATGACCATATTTTAGATCCCTTACTCCTGCATGCCTAAACTTAACAACTACCTTACTAGTTGATATGCAGTAAATTAGGAGTTTATTTAGGCAAAATTATAGTTAATATTTAGCTAATAGCGAGACATGGTTCCCAGACTAACATGTGACTGCAAGTCTGTTATATGCAACAATATATTATGAATGTATATATAAATATTATAGCTATTTGGCAAAATATTATCGTAAAAACACTAAGACCTACAATTATTTTGGTCGTTTTAATGGCTTGACTCCAGGAATGTGTCATGACATGAGGTTCATGGATTATGAAATTATGACAGCAGATGAAAACTTTTTTTTTTTTCAGCTGAAACCTTTGATCTAACTTCTTCTTCTTTGGAATTTCTTATTTTGGTTGACTAAAGATGTGTGATTTAAATTATGTATTCTGTTTCAATTTCAGTTCACCATTTTACCTGCTAAATGCAGTTTTTCTCATTAGGTGATGGTTGTTTGTTCATTTTCTGCCAGCTAAACATAGAAAAAAATTTATAAAATAAAATCTGCAACTTTAAGAAGTCTGTCCTCATAGTACAAGATCTTTACATACTCCTTTGTGAAAATGAGTACTTTTTTGAGATTATTAGAAAGAGTTATTATCATTAACTAAAAACTAAGACTTAATTTAAAAAAAAAGAAAAGAAAATTTGGTTAATTGAAATTAAGCTTGAATGTAAATATTAGATGAAAACAAACTACCGTATTTTTCGGACTATAAGTCGCACCTGAGTGTAAGTCGCATCAGTCCAAAAATACGTCATGACGAGGAAAAAAACATATATAAGTCGCACTGGACTATAAGTCGCATTTATTTAGAACCAAGAGAAAACATTACCGTCTACAGCCGCAAGAGGGCGCTCTATGTTTTCAGTGTAGACTACAGGAGCACTGAGCAGCATAGAGTGCCCTCTCGCGGCTGGAGATGGTAATGTTTTCTCTTGGTTCATTTGTCTTAGTTCATTTCCCTTGGTTCATGTCAAATTAATTTTGATAAATAAGTCGCACCTGACTATAAGTCGCAGGACCAGCCAAACTATGAAAAAAAGACTTATAGTTCGGAAAATACGGTAAACAAAAATGATAACCTGAAATGTGCTTGTTTAAGTTACAATTTTAAGCGATATATTTTCTAACTGAAAATAAATAATTTAATTTAGCTGAACAATATTATTTTAGTATAACTAAGATACAATTATAGATTGTATTAATATTTACATATTTGGTCTTTCTATACTGGTCTGAGCTGGTTTGGTGGTGGTCTTGGCAAGCTGTTTATAAAAGAAACTTGATCAACCAGCATGGTTTTCCTATGGTTTTCATGGTTTTGATGTGGCAACAAGCTGGTGTTTTCAGCAGGACTTTACTGTAATCTGAGTACTGAAGTGTGTTATGCTCTCATTAAACCCTGCAGGGTCAGCTGAAGGACGCTGAGCCCGAGGAGGATGCAGCTGCAGAACAGGACACAGAGAATCTAATCGAGGAAACCGATGAACAAAATGAAAACAGCGACACTGTTGATGGGTAAGAAATATCTTCAGCATGATACATCTTTATTTTTGTTGCCACAATAAACATTTAGTTGTCTTTTGAACATCTGAGAATAGCATTAGATCTGTGTTGTTGAGCTACATGTACTAACTAAAACTAACAAATACTGACTTTTTTAGTCACAAATCAATATCGTTTTTCCAGTAACAAGATATTATTTCCCATGGTATCAGGTGACAAAATGACTGTATTGCTGTGTTTTCATGTTCTGTGTACATAGTCTTGCAGCCGAATGAGTTTGAAGGAAATAATAATATTCTTAAGTGTCTTGAAATACCCTTTACTAAAAGTTTAGCTAGTTTTGCGTAGATGATTCATTACACTGAATTTAAAATAAAAAAAGATAAGTGAGTAATCATTTATTATTTATTCATTTCTTCTTGGTAGCAAAATTATTATTTTTTTAAATGCTGCTTTTTATGTCCATTCTTATATTTAAATTATATAAATTAGGGTTTTATAGTTATATTAGTGTAAATGTATGTGTTCAACTTTGACATCATCCTACATGTGTCACATATATATATATATATATATATATATATATATATATATATAAACCCCTGAAATAAAATACATTTTATATGTTAACATTTATTTAATTTTTATTTAATTTAAAATACATGTTTTTATAGGTTTAGATAACTCTGTTTTAAAGTATCTTTCCCAACACTGCATTATATGCATCTTTAGACTAACAGTCATCAGACATCAGCTTTGCTCAGACTGTCCTCTAGTGGTCATGAAAAGCATCAAACATCAGTTCTCTCACTGCAGAGTTACATGTGGGTTGATTTCATGTTTTTATCTGTTCAGTCTCGCCAGAATCAATCAAGTCCTACAGAGACTGACTCAAAAAACTACATCTACTGATTCAGACACAGAAGACGTCCCAATTCAGGAGGAGGCCGAACCGCTACCGGTTCTTGAGGTACATTTCAGTTAAGATGTTATCAGATTTTATTATATATATATTAATGTTTATATATATGTTTTTGTATTTAGATTTTTATATATATTATGTTTATATTTCGATTTTTTTTCATGTGCTTATTTTTATATTTATATGCATCATATACACTATCATTCAAATGTTTTACTGTATATCCATTATAAGTTAGGATTTTGTTTTCTTTTTTCTTTATGTGTTACAGTAATATAATGTAATGCACGAGGATCATTCGAATTTTCTGGTTAACAGATAAAAATTCCATAAGAATTCATATTCATTTATATAGAATTCATATATTGTATTATACGCAAGTCTTCTAAAATAATAAAAAAATAATCTTTATAATAGAATTATTTAAATTTAAATGTATATATAATATAAAAATAATATAATTATGAGATAAATAATTGTGTACTTGTGTTGATGAGTGTATTTTTGCATGTGAAATGCTGGATTAGACTGCAGCTCCTCTCCCGGACTCCAGCGTTTACCGCTCAAAGGTTGCTCTGGGGAAGAAACGGAGCATAAAGCGCTCCAGACCTTCTCGTTCTATACGACAGAAAGCCACCCTGCTCTCTCTGACAGAGGGAACGCAACCCGACTGGAGGTTCTGTGACTCCACAGGTAACATCACAAATAAAAACAATTCATTTAGATGATGTCCCATGCAGAGCAGTTGATATATTTAACGCTGAATCATAGTTACATTTACGTTACATTTTTATTCTTTAGAATCTGTATGCTTCACCTGCAGAAATTCCACAAACTTTATGTCGATGAATGATTAGACAGAAAACAATCTATTACAGAAGCAAAAGATCCGTGTTCCAATGAAGCGGACTCTGAATCAGAAGAGGAACCGTCCCAGGACGTCACGTCCTCTCCAGCCCCGAGTCAGCCCAAAAGAGTCCCTTTGTTTCCTGGGATGGACCCTTCTGCCCTCATGGTATGTCGTGGCCTAATGGTTAGAGAGTCGGACTTGTAACCCAAAAGTCAAGGGTTCGAGTGTAGGAGGGGGAAGTGAATAACCAATGCTCTCCTCCGTCCTCAATACCAGACTGGTGTGTGTGTGTGTGTGTGTGTGAGTGAGAGAGAGTGCTCTCGCTTTTGTGACATATCAGGACTCAACTCTGTATAATGACATGGGTATGACACATGTATTACAAGGAGAGGGTGAATTATGAGGACATAACCCATGTCCCCATTTTTCAAAACGCTTATAAATCATTTTTATAAGCTTTTTTTGAGAAAGTAAGTTTTTTTGAGAAAGTAAAAATGCACAAAGTTTCCTGTGAGGGTTAGGGTTAGGTGTAGGGTTGGTGTAGGGCCATAGAATATACAGTTTGTACAGTATAAAAACCACTACACCTATGGGATGAACCCACTTTTCACAAAAACAAACGTGTGTGTGTGTGTGTGTGTGTGCACTTGGATGGGTTAAATCCAAATTCGGAATATGGGACTTAACTAAAGTCCCTCAGAAGCCACACATCAACTCTTCCTGTCTGGTTTTTCTCTCACAGGCGCAGCTAAAGCGGAGAAGTGGAGTTGCAGAAACAGTAAGTCCAGCAGAAGCACAGACGTCTCCGTCTGTCCCCACACGCTCTCCCCGCACACACACCAGCTCCCTCGGCCCCAGAGTGCTGCCCCCTGTTGACAACAGTGGGTACGTGTGACCAGACATTTTCAGTAAAACATTATTTATTATTGCTTATCGGATGTGATGCAATCACAATTTAATTGTCAGGTCAATGCATTTTATAACTCTTAAGCTAATTTAACCCTATAGAGCCTACTGTATTATATTTGATACATTTCTAAGGCTACTAAAGGATCGACATGATCAAAACCTGCTTGTTCACAATTTACTACATGCATTCTGTCGTCTGATTGATAGTTGATACTTTTTAGCAAGTAAACGCCTTTTATTATAATTGTAAAAACATCCACCATCAGATCATGGTTCACGTGTATTTTTGCTGTGAAACCTTTACTGATTTTTATGAAGTAAATGTAAGAATAACTTTCATATTGTTGGTAATATTTATAGTATATTGATGAACACGTTCTGGACTGATGTAGCTTATGTTTACTTGAACATCCATAGATCATTTTTTAGAAAAATCATGTTAAATGTGGTTATTAAATATGATCATCTGGCTTTTGAGGAATGTTTATTTGTTCATCTCTCAATCATCAGTGTATTGCATTGCATTATATGTTTAGAAACTACAGTACAGAGTTTTGATCATAAAACTAAACATTTAAATATCATCATGAATTTTATGTCATTAGTCTGTTGTACTGTCATCATATTTCATACTATCATAACTGTATTACTTTTAGGCCATATAAATATCAATAACTGCACCAAATTGCGTAGTTTTTTTTCTTTGTTCTCTGTTTTCTTTGTTTTCTTTCTTTTTTCTCCGTATCTACATCATATCAAATGAGCTATAAAATCCTGATGTACCAATTATATAATTAAACACAATCAGACCTTTTTTTCCCCACTTTTTTCATATATGTCTAAAGGTTAAACAACTGTTCCATTTCCACACAAAAAAAAGTTATTTCTGATTATTATTTCATATGTCAAGCTTTAAAGGGTTAATTTCATTGTGCTGCTTCAGTTTTTTATTTTCTTTGAAACACATCATGTTTTACGGTGCCACGTATTATGAATATATATTTTTCTGAGTACACCATTCAGATCATTCTTATTTCATTCACCTTATGTCAAATGTACTCATTGTGATTCATGTAAATCCAGGTCGGGCTCTTCACCCTCCTGGCTGCTTGAGCTCAAATCCAAGAAGCGAATGAATCAACCTGAAAGTGAAGCATGAAGCTCGTGAAGCTCCGGTCAGTGTATCTGCAGGATCCAGTTCTCTGATTACCGAAATAATCAAGCTTCCTGAAACTTTGATGAAAGTCCAGGAATATTTGCATGTTGTTACCTTTCTCTTCAGTAGAGGGGACAAATCCACATATATGTCACTTAATTTAGTTCTTCTTACAGTCTCAAGAGTACATTAAACCCTGCTGTCTTGCCTCACAGGTCTGATGCAGTTTAAGAGGAAGTCCTCTGCAGAGGAAGTCTGCGTGATGCCACAAAGATGCCAAAAGAACTGCCTTAGACGAATGAGAAGTGCGATGATCTTTCATTCTCATGCTGACTGAGTATCAGACTATTTTGAGTACAAGTCCTGGACTAAACAGTTTGTCAAGCTTTGCCGAGATGACGTCCTGTTATACACATTTTTACATTTTACATGAAAGTCTGTCATAATTTGGCAGCATTATAAGCGGCAAAAGAATGTGTGTTTAAAAAGCAAGTGCCGTTCATTTGAATTTTGTTTACATTTATTAATCCAGCAGATGTTTTTATCCAAAGAGAGGATGGTAAAACAAGCATTCAAGTTCCTCCAGTTCGATCAGGGGCCAAATGCACATATCTTCTGTTCATCTCTGATCGTGGAGAAGCAGAAATCAGTATAGCTTCAATGCACTTTAAATGAGTCAGCTGAGACCACTGGAAAAGTACCTTAGGGCTCTTAGGCATTAAATTGCATTTGAGTTAGATTTTTCTGATTTTAAATATTGTGTTTCTAAAAGTCTTCAGATGTTCATTATGGCATTGCTATATGAAACTCCTTTTTTCTCTCTCTTAATTGTTTTCATTGTTTACAACATGCCGGTCCTTTAAGACCCATTCATGATTTGATGGTGTTTTGGTCTCATTCGGTTTTATTTTATTCTCTATGTTTCTTATTTAATCAAAGCTAGTGAGCAGAAAAGCATCAGCTGATGTGCTTGGATCGGGCTGATTGTCATTTATGAGGTTTTGTTTTGTTGCCCGTGTCTTTTCAGCCCTGCCAAGAACACTTTTACAAACACAAATCAGAGTTACGATAATGTCTAATAAGTTGTGACTGTGTTCCTTTGAAATGTTTTTCGGTCATGTTTATTTTTAGACTTCAGCTGTGTAAATTGATGCTTGAGGAAAATGTTTACCTGTTTAATGTTGGGAAATATGAATTGTGTTTTATAAAATATGAATTACGAACTGCAATTATCTTGATTAAATATTTTTCTAAATGGGAAGCAAGTTTGTCTTTGTATAAACGGCTTGTGTATGTGCTGCAAGACTGAGATATTAGTAGAGCTCAATGATAGAGGTTAGTCCTTATAAGAGGTTAAATTGTACAGTAGATCATATTCATTTATTGTTACATTCAATTACATTTTAAACCTAAATTAAGACTTTTTTTAAATATTGATAATTCATTTCCTTTAAGGTGCACCCAAAGTCTTTTTTAAATGCTATTTTTAAGCTATTTTTATTTGATACATTTAATATGTTATACCAAAATTAAGCATTTAAGCATTTTATTTCTTAAATAAATAAACATTTTTAATTTATTTGCTGATTTTAAATGTGATTTCGGTGTATTTTTTTAAAATTGTTTAATTATTGATTCCTTTTTTAAGGTGCATCCCTTGTTTTGTTTTTAAGTGCAATTTAAATTTAATTTAAAAATATATAAATATTAACTCATTGATACATTTAACTACATTTTATATCAAAATTAAGCCATTTTTCTATTTATTTAATGATTTCAAATGTGATTTCAAAGTTTGTTTGTTTTCTAAATTAAATAGTAATTGATTTGTTTGTTTTTTAAGGTGCATCCCTAGTCTTTTGTAAATGCATGTATGTTGAATTTAAACATGTTGAATTTAATATAGTGTGCGTATACTGGGTAGTGTTGGATATACATTTACTTACATCGACCACGTTTTTAAAATTCAATTTAAGTTACATTTAACTACATTTTAAACAAAAATTAAGCCTTTTTTTATTAATTTGTTAATTTCAAAAGATTTTTTTTTTTTTTTTTTTTTTTACATGCATGTTTTTCTCGAGTAAACAATTATAGAAAACAATCACTAATTTAGAGAATCCATCAAATGAGGATGAATTTCCCAGATCTGTGGCGTTGTTCTGGGCTTAGAGAGGCAGTGAGACCAGAGAAAGAGAGAGAGAGAGGGGGGATAGTGAGCAGGGTTGTGATGACAGCAGCTGATCCTGTCTGAATCCTCTTGGCTCGTGCCCTGTCGGAGCCCGCTGTACCCACGCTGGCAGCAGAGCAAGCTGGTGGCTGCGGGCAACTCCTGCCAACTCACAGTCTATTGAGAGGCAGTCTGACGGACACAAATTCGAACGACAGACTTGCTGCATCAACAGCAATCGATGCCCAACCCATTTCTGCTGCTGTGGACGGAATTAAACCATAAATACCCCCCAGGTCCCCTCCACCATACACCCTCACCTCCATACACACTCCTCACATACACACACACACACACTCATACACACGCACGCTGAGAGAGAGTGGAGGGGCGAGAACTGCTGAAAGTGAAGGACGGGAGAAACAGGTAAAGATATGTTCAGCCTTCATCTGAAGTCTTACTTTTCATGTGTGCTGGCAGAAAAAAAAGAAACTAAATTTCTTTGTCATAGAAATCTGTCTTAGGTTTAATTGGATACCTAATGCAGTGTAACTTAAATACAGAAATTGATGTAAAAGAGAAAGGAAAACCATTTTTAGAGAGATTTTTCCTTGATCAAGACTATTTGATCTATTTGATTCAAACTGTTATTGCTAAAACAAGAAAGTTTACAAAATGTTTTTGTCTTCATTGTCATCGCTAGATCTATTGATTCAGTTTAAAACCTATAATAAACCTCTTTTTAGTGAATTGAATAGAAAGGTGCATTAGCATTTTGTTATTTGTTTTGTTTAGTTTTGTTTTTGCCATCCGACTAAGAAATTAGTCTGCCATCCTGTTAAATTTTGGGAAAACTCAAGTTTTCATACTGTTCATATCAGTTATGAATATTTTGCATGATTATGCATGTTTCTTTCAAATAAATGCCTTTTTTTATCTAATGCAATAATATTTATGTAAGTGTCCAAATGTGCTTTGTGGCCATCCACTTTAGATTAAATCCCCTTTTGGTTATTTAGTTATTTAAGTTATTTAATCTTCTCATGTTTTTAGCTCTCATGCAGCAATAGCTGGTGAATGTCGTTTTTCCTCATCTCTGATGTGTGTTTGTGTTTTGACAGGTGGAGAGATGTCGGATCAGCAGGGAGTCCCAGATCAGCAGGTCGCTGGGAAGAGCCAAGGAGGAGCAGGAGCGGTTTACAAGGTACTCATTTACACAGTTCTTTTTCACAGACAAAAAACCCAGAGGAAACTCTTTTATAGCTCCCGAGACTGAATGGATTCTTGCAAAAACAGATTGACACACAGTAAGAGTATTTATCTATGAAGGAATGTAAAAATGTACTCACCCTCAGGGCATCTCAGATATAGATGAATTTGTTTCTTCATCAGAACAGACTGTTTCACCGATGGATCCTCTGCAGTGAATGGGTGCCGTCAGAATGAGGGTCCAAACAGCTGATAAAAACATCACAATAATCCACAAGTAATGCACACCAGTCCATCAGTTAATGTCTGGTGAAAGCCAAAAGCTGCGTGTTTGACATTTTTAATTTCAAACCATTGCTTGAAACCATTGAAAAAGTGATCTTGTGTGAATCAGGAGAGAAATATGCACAGATTAACAGTCCAAAGCCGTTCTAAACAAATATTTCAATGGATTTTAATGTGAGAGGACAACATAAGGACAACTGGACATTTTCACTGGAGGAAGCATAATTATAGATTCTAGATTTAATTATGACGACACCCATTCACTGCAGAGGATCCACTGGTGAACAAGCGATGCTACATTTCTCCAAATCTGATGAAGAAACAAACTCATCTACATCTTACATGACCGACCTGAGGGTGAGTACATTTTCAATTTAAGGTGAACTTTTCCTTTAATATCTCTTAAATTTTGATTGCAGACTTTGATACTGACAAATTTGAGAACAGTTTGAGATGTTGTCTTGAGAAAGAAAATTCTGACCTGCAGATGTCTCCGCTTGTTCTTCATGTCATCTAATTGCTGTTTAGGGGAAACAAGAGCATTTTAATGTTGTTCATTAAAATGAATGACAATTTGCATGAATGATTTTATAAATAATTTACACACAAACTCTCCTCGTTATTCATGAATGAAAGAGTTTATGGCTTATAGTGTTTATGACAAACAGTTTACGACTTAAAATATGTTGAATCATCTTAACAGGTCTCACTGTTTGAATTCGAGAACTTCCGTGGAAAAAAGGTCGAGCTGTCAGCAGAATGCAAGGACTTGATTGAGAAGAACCTGGAAAAAGTTGGATCAATTATAGTTGAGTCTTGCCCGTGAGTACATGTTCTCTACTGTCAAACCATATTATCTACAACCACAAAAGATGGAATGAAGAATGTTCAGAGTGTTCTTGTAACATACAAATCAATGGACTGACTACTAAATATAATATAATATAATATACTATAATTTAATTCGATTCCCCGGGAACACATGATAGGTAAAAATTGATAGCCTGAATGCACTGTACAGTAAGTCGCTTTGGATAAAAGCGTCTGCTAAATGCATAAATTTAATAATATAATATAATTAACTGAATAAAAAAGCAAAAATACAATAAAAATATAAAGATGGAATCATATTTATTTTTTATGCTCTATAACGTTCGTTTAGAACAAGCAGTTTTTAAAACCGCTGGAATCACAAAATGAACTGTGATTTATTAATATACCTATGTGGACATTTAATAAATGTAAATAACACTTTCAGTTACCGAATGTAATTTAGATATAGTTATAATTCTGTTAGAATAATATTATATAGTGGGCCTTCATGTCCAAAAAATAAATAAAAATGAAAAAAATAAAATAAAAAATATATGAATATATCTGAAATACCTAAATATTGTATATGTTTAACTCAGGGTTATTGTCCTTAACTAAAACTAAAAACACAAAAAAAATGATTACTTTAAAAAATAATAATAATAAATAAATACAATTTAGAGAATATAAAAAACTTTTTTATTATTAAATTAAAAAACCCATTTGAAAAACTTTAAAATAAATTACATTTCAGCTAGTTACCAAATACACATTTCTCATTTTCATTTATAAATGTATTTTTTAAGTCCTAAAATATCTCTAAGTAAATGAACCTAAGGCTATATAAAGATAAAAAAAATAAAAAAGAGAAAAAACTAAATCCTTAAAATGAACATTAATATAAAAATATAAAGATAAAATCTAACTCAAAATAATGACAAAAACTATAACAAGTAATAAAATAACACAGCTTTACCTACATGTCACGTGACCATTAACCAACATCAGAAAATTGTCAAAATGCAAATATATTGTTAAATTATTGAAATGTAAAATCGCAGGGGTTGTTCACATGGATTTTAAAAGAGGTTTGGCTGACAAAGAAAGTTTGTGAATCCCTGCTTTAATCAAAAGGAATCATCCATTTATCCGTCCTGATCTTGATGATCTTGTCATAGATGGGTCGCCTTTGAGAAGAAGGGCTTTCTGGGAGAGCAGTTTGTTTTGGAGAAGGGAGAATATCCTCGCTGGTCCACCTGGACCAACACCCAGAGCAGCTCCCTCCTCCTGTCCATGAGACCTCTGAGAGTGGTGAGAGACACGTTCACACCTGATTAAAGATCGGCTCTTCTGTCACGACCCACTGAGTCTTGTGTTTATGCTCCATTACTAGGACAGCGCAGACCACAAACTACATCTGTTCGAGAACTGCAGCTTTGCCGGGAGAAAGATGGAAATTGTGGATGATGACATTCCCAGCTTGTGGGTCCATGGCTTCCAGGACCGTGTGGCCAGTGCCAAAGCTGTCAACGGAACGTGAGTTTGAGAGTTTATTCGAGATTGTTTTCTTGCCGCTGATATCCAAAGACCATTAACTCGTGAAGCTTGATTTTTCAAGATGGTTTTGATTTTTGATTCAGTCCTTATTTTTCCTGATTACAAACAGTCTGTATATTTAAAAAAGTGACGTACAGAAATGGTATGGTGATGAAATGGTGATCCATACTCAGAATTCGTGCTCTGCATTTAACCCATCCAAAGTGCACAAACACAGCAGTGAACACACACACACCATACACACACACACACATCGAGAACACACACACTCACACACACACACACACACCGTGAACAAACTCAAACTCATAGTCAAACTTATAACCACTAGGCCATGATTTCCACTTTAAAGTCAATGTGATCTCAAAATGCACTCTTTTTACTTCCTAAATACATTTTCCTGGTCATCAGTGCATGTTATTTCAAAGAAACTACCTTTAAAATGTTTAGGGTCAGTGTTTTTATTTTTTATTTTTGGATAGAAATTTGACAGAAACATGCATTATAATCAAAAAGTGACAATGAAGACATTTATAACATCACAAAAGGTTCGGATTCAAATGCTGTTTCATGTTGACTTCTAGTACAGCAAGTAAATCTACAAGCGATCACTCTCTTCCGCTTTCAAAAAGGTTCTTTAGATTATCAAATTGTTCTTTTAAAATGTGATCTCTGAAATGTTCTTTGAGAAGCAAAAAATGGTCCTTCATTCTTAAAATTATTGCCATTGATGGATTCATGAAGAACCTTTCCATTGCACAGAATGTTCTTTATAGTGCAAAAAGATTCTTCAGATTATTAAAATATTCTTCAGACTGAAACAAAAATGGTTCTTTTAAGAACTGTTCTTTGAAAGGTTCTTTGATAAACCCAAATATACATCATTGCGAAATCCTCCTTTTGGAACTTTTATTTTAAAGAGTGTACATACAGTATCCTTAAAATGAACTTAATTGATTCAGTGATTTTTTCTAACATTATTTCTACAGTCAAGTATGACTTGAATTTCTTTCCTCAGGTGGGTGGGCTACATGTACCCAGGCTACCGCGGGCGTCAGTTCGTGTTTGAACATGGCGAATACAAACACTGGAATGACTGGGGAGCCACAGAACCACAGCTGCAGTCCGTCCGGCGTGTGCGGGACATGCAGTGGCACAAACGGGGCTGCTTCACCGTCCCCGACCCGGCTCCCAAACCCAACCCAAACCCCAGTCCTGCTCCCAATCCCGCCCCAGCTCCCGTTCCCGCTCCGGCTGCCAGCAGCTGAAGGAGGGCCAGCCCCGCTCATGACCTCTGCCCTGCGCCTGCTCAGAGGACTACCAAGAAAGCTCGAAAGCAAAAGTGACTGCTTTGCCTCTTGTGTGTCTATCATTGGAAATAAAGGCCTCGGCCCATGCTTTGATCTCTGACCTTTGGCTCATGTCTTGATTAAATTTTTTTCTGATAGATTGATATAACTCTGAAAATACCACAAGTTTGGTAATGAATCCTCAGCAGGGCTTGCTCTCTTTTTTACCAAAAATACAGTAAAATCAGTAATAATGTTAAATATTATTACAATTCAAAATAACTGTTTTATATTTGAATATGTATTAAAATGCCATTTATTACTGTGCACAAAGCTGAATTTTCAGCATCATTCCTCTAGTCTTCAGAGTCAAATGATCCTTCAGAAATCATTCTAATATTCTGATTTGCTGCTCAAGAAACATTTCTAATTATAGATTTTTTTCCACAGTATTTATTTGAAATAGAAGTCTTTTGTGACATTGCAATCTTTACTTGTGTGTCAATTTAATCCATTCTTGCTGAATAAAAAGTACAACTTTTTAATGGTAGAGCAACAATAAAGGAAAATGTAACATGCAAACACTAAAAGACACTTTTTATTTATTGCATTACAAGATCACAACCATTTCTTGAAAATGTGTTTGTTTCATTATTTTTTCAAGGACACATTCTAGTTCTGAAATAATTATTTTGAACTATTTGCAAATAATATTTTAATATGTACACAGACGAAAACTGAGCAATGTATTTCTGGCTTAAAAGTCAACATGAAATTAAGACTGACCTGACATAGGCTAATTTTTCTTCATAACTTGATTCATTTCTGAGACAACTTCTCAGCTGACGGCCCAGCCCTGTTTACTTGTTCCTCCCCTCTAATCATCTCCATCTTTATCCACTCATAAATTCATCTGATATTCATCTGTTCACGTTCATGTTCTCTCCTCTTGGTTTTTAGGCTAACTATTGTCCATATTGGTGAGCATGTGTGTGTGTATTTCTCTTTATTTCCTTTTATCCTCTGTATATCTTTCCTGTCTCTTTGTAAGTCGTTGGCACTTGGCAGGAGTTCAGCTGAGTCATGTGAACGGAGAACAAAGCGTGGCAGTCTCCAAAAATGACAACTAATGAAATAACTCCAGGCTGATGTGGGCTTGGCTTGCCATGGTTTGGCATTGCTGTCATGAATAATGATGAAAAAATATGGCAAGCTTCCACTGCTGGTCCGAATCGCCCATCCATGGCATACCGATGAGGTTACCAAACCAGACCTTTCTATGCCTCACCAAACTACTAGTGCAGTGACTGTGTATCTCATTTTATTGTGAAAAAGATGATTATTGATGAACTAACATTTTGCAGATTCACTGAAACAGCAGCTTCAGTTTAGTGTGATACTAAACATTTTTTATTATTATTTAACATTAGTAACAGATAATAATTAAACTTTTATTTTTTATTTGTTTTTAATTTATTATTATGGTTATTTTTTAATTTAATTATGTATTATTATTATTTTTTTATAAATTATTCATTTAATTATTATTTTTGTATTTTTAAATGGTTGTTTTAAACTGTTATATGATCATTTTTTAACTGTACGATTCATTTTAACAAACATTTTTTATTATTGTTAACTGCTAATAATTATTTAGAAATAAATATTTTTTACTAATTATTTGTATTATTATTTTTAATTGCTAATGTTTTTTAACTTTTGCTAATTAATTAATTTATGATTTATTTTCATTATTTACTTTCATTATTTATTGCTAATGATTATTTTTCAAATTGGATTATTATTGTTTACTGTCTATTGTTTGTAATTATTCTTTTAACTGTTAATTATTTTTTAATTGCAATTTTTGTATTAAATATATATATAATATGTACACACACACACACACACACACACAGGGAAAAAAATGGTGTATGATTTATTTTTTTATAAATTTTTACTCCAGAATTCCTAGTAAATTTCATGAATAATTATAAAGAAACAGCAAATGACAAAGTGAATTAAATGCGAAGTTTTGAAAGGACTGAAATAGTACTTTCTTATAAAACAGTTAGTTAATCGTTTTATTTCCAACTTTGAAAAAAAAATTTTTACAGTATATTTGAAGGTCTTTTTTCATCCAAACTGCAGAAACTAGTCACGTTTAATTCAAGCCATGAGCAACAAAGCTAGATTAATTTACTAAAAACCCACATTTCCATGCATTTATTTTGATATAGTAGCTTGTAAAAGACTGAGACAATCATTTTCTCTCTAAAACAGTTTGTACATGGTGCTGCAAACAACCTCCCTGGAAAATGTATTTATTCAAATGAGTTTTTAAATAATTGCCTTCTTTTTATAGCATGTGTCAGTTCAGTCGCCAGATTTAAGAGCAAGCAGTTCCCTAAAAACAGCAGAACAACAGAAACATGTCACAATTTGAGATTCTATTTTAGAATCAAACGATTTTTTGACAAGTTTCCCCAAGGGCCTTTAATAACCCTATTCTTTCATTTTTCATTTATACGTTTCTTTTCTTCTGTCTGAGAAGCTTCACAGTGATCCGGGTCAGTGTGTAGATGTTTTTTTAGAGCAGTCAGCTGCGCTCTGTTGCTCAAAATGTTTTGTTACTCATTCAGTTGGCTTCAGCAGTTGTGAAATTAAGATTTCCTGGCGTTTATAATCATTGCAAACAATATGATGTCATTAGAGAGTTGTATTCAGGCCTTTGCTGTCCTGAAAGCAGTGTGTGTTTACTTTAAGAGTCTTTACTGGAGTCATTCTGCAAATCATATTGATGAGGTTACCAAAGGCCTTTGCATCACCAAATAACTATACAGGCAGATTTTGGTGAGGAAAACACAACTGTGACTCTAAACTCTGATATAATCACTGCAGATGTTGAACTTTCTAAATATTTTGCAAGGTACTGTGAATCTCACATTATTGTGCAAATCACTGCTAAAAATTGATAAAATAACATTTTGCAGTTTCACTTAAACATTACTAAACTACATAACTATATATAAAAAACAGCTTTTTTAACTGCTAATAATTTTTTACGATTATTTTAATTGCTAATTAATAATTTTTATTTTCAAAAAATTTTTTAATTGCATATTGTCTTTTGTTTCTTCTTTCTTTTTTGCCTTATAATCCAATTTTATATAATCATAGGCTACATTTATTTGCTAAAAATATAGTAAAAACTGTAATATTGTGAAATATTATTGCAATTCAAAATAAATTATTTCTAATTCAATATATTTTAAAATGTAATTTCTTCCTGTGATGCAAAGCTGTATTTTCAGCATCATAACTCCAGTCTCCAGTGTCACAAGGTCCTCCAGAAATCATCATAATATACTGATTTGCTGCTCAAGAAGCATTTCTGATTATCATTAATGTTAGAAACAGTTCTGCTACTTTATACTTTTGTGGAAAACATGCATAGAAATACAAATGTTGTGTATTATAAATTGATCAGTTTAATGCACTAGTGATGAATAAATAAATACTGAACCTAAACTTTTGAATAGTAATGTACAAATTATTATTCCAAATACATGCTTTTTCTTAGATGCTTGATAAAAGTTACACATTTAATTAAGTAGTAAATCCTGCTTTAATTCAGTACTGAAGTGTGCTTGTTTTGGAGTGCATGCAGGAATAGCACAGGTGAACACAGATGTCCTTACGTTCCTCACGCGGTTCCCCTGCAGCACTGTGACCGCCGCTCACTTCACCATGGACGTGAACGTGTGAATTTAGAGTGATTCCCAAAGAGCCTGAAGCTTTCAGCAGCCTGTTAACAGCAGTTGAAGCATGGGATATCCCAGTCTCTAATGACAGCCAACAGCTCCCCGTGACTGACCCACACACGATCTTCACCCTCAACATAACAGAAAGCACTAAAGATGATAAAATGGTTTCTTCACAGTAAATAAAAGTCTTAAAATCACTGTATAGCCTATCTGTTGATATTACAATTCTGCACTGCATGATCCATAAGAACATGCTGAAGCTGACTCTGATGACTTGATCGCTGTGTAACGCATAGGTTGACGTGGCACTGCATGAACGTAATGGGATGACATTTCATGTGCTATTGCTATTGCTGTCTAAATGATTTAAACATATGGCAAAGACATCTTCACACAACTGCTTTATCAAACGCATGCAGATAGTGTGTGCTTAACTTCAGTCAAATGCAGTTCTGATATTATATTTCTTAATGGAAAATGCTAAAAATCAATGTAGATTTAGTATTCACACAAACTTCATCTAAATAAATTGTATATATTAAATTGTATTTTTTGCTTCTATACAATTCTATCATCAGTTTGATAGTCCGGACTGCTGAGTAAGTCACTGGCACATCCCTCCCTTCTCTCCAAGAACTGCATTTATCCAGAGTGAGGAAAAGAGCTGGTAAAATCTGTCTGGACCCCTCACATCTAGCACACTTCCTCTTTGAATGGCCAGACATAGGAAAAGTTTCTTCAGCTCACGTCATCTACTTCATGAAAAGTTAAATGTTCTCACCATTGTGCAATAAAACGTGCAATACTTAACTATTTATACTTATCTTTATTATATGCATGTTATTGATTTAATATATCTTACATATATCCACATTCCCTTGTATAATTTGTCTAGCACTGTACACACAATATACTGTTTACTGTCTCTTGTCTATTGTGTGTTGTTTTTTACATATTTATTTTTACTCACTTTTATTGTGTCATCTGTGCCTTGTCACTTGTCAGTCTGTGTAGTGGAAGCTTCTGTCACCAAGACAAATTCCTTGTGTGTGTGCAAGCACACCTGGCAATAAAGCTCTTTCTGATTCTGATTCTGATAATAATTTTAATAATTGTTTTATTATATGAAATATAAGCACCATTAGTAAGTATATATTACTTAATCGTAGTATGTATATATTATTTAAATATTTAATGGTATATTATTATATATTATATGTATTATTTTATAACCATTTATTGTTTTAATATTTTTATTATTAGCACCCATTATTATTTGTAATTTTTACCATTTTCTTTCTTTTTATAAATAAATTGACACTTATTATTAATATTTGTAATATTTGCTAAATTATTAATGTGTGTGTGTGTGATACAAATGTTTGTATTATTATTATTATTATTATTATATTAATACATTACATTACATTACATATTAGCACCAATTATAATTATCAGTATTATTTTGGGGTTATTATTTGTTTGTAATAATTGTGTCATAGTTTTGGACGCTTTTCCTAAAAAGCCTCGCTGTAGGTCAGTGAGCGGGCGCTGCGTGTGCTCGACTCACCAGTCACCACGGGCTCGCGCAGCTCGTGCACTTGAGTTGAAAACTTCTCCGCGCGATTGCGGAGCGCACACGACACGAGAACCAGAGCCAGAGCGGTAAATCACGGACTCCTGCTCCCGTTCTCGAACCAGAACCACCGCGAAACATGGACGATTTAGGTGAGTGTGAGCCGCTTTGACGTTTGACATCAGATAATCGCGAAAGGAGCTGTTCGACGCGACGCTAGAGCGCTGGATTGACATGTAGAAGCGGATGGAGCGCGTTGCTGCTACCAACGTCAGCGCGCGTCGATGCTCGACTACCGCAGCATGCTGAAAAACACACGCTCACGCTTCTGGACGGCTGTTTAAAGCTGCTTGACGCGTTCCTTTCATGTGTGTCCAGCTGTGTTGCTGTTGTGTTGATGCTGCAGTGTAGCAGGAGTCAGACTGATTCATTTTTTACAGCTGCTTCCTTTGCAACACTATGTGATTAATACCAGAGCATTGCTAGAGCAAAACCGCGTTGAGCTTTATATTTGTCCCTAAATGCAGACGTGTAGAACACACTTTTGTTGCTAATTATTGTGCATAGTTCCTGTCTGGTTGATTTGCAAGGCAGCTTCTGAAATGTGTCAACAAAACATCAATGTGTCATTTTGCACCCAACCTCCCAACTTGCACCTAAAACTTTCTGTTGGGTTTGTGCATTTGATTGCACGGGCTTTAATTTGAGGAATCAACACACATAGGTTTCCAGGACACTTTCTTTACAAAATAATCAATAAAAGTATTAGTTGTTATTGTTGACAGTTAACTAGTATTGACGCACTGTAATACAGTTGATCCCATAATCTTGGGCTTGGTGTTGTAACTTCTTGACTTGTAGCCCAGAGCAATGAGAAAATGAGCTGCTCCCTAATCTAACTAATCTCAATATTACTGCCTTGAGGCTGTTGTTGAGTGGAGTTTTCATGAGTGGCATGTTGTTTAGTCAAGTTATTTTCGTTCATCTCTGACGACGAGACGCAGGCATTTGTTTCGCTCAGAGAGTTTAGACATTAATGTGGGCGAGCAGGGTCAGAAATTAACCAGGTCTGGGGGATGAAATGCCAAAGTGAACGTAACAACATCGCCTTAGATGTGGTGCATTCCTCTTTTAAGTTGATATTTGGGGACTCTTAACATCTGACAAATTGAATTACATTTTTATCTAGACTTGTCTAGTGTTGACTTTAGTGCTATTGCTGTCAGTTATTTGCGTTAACTTTGTTAGAAATGAGTTTGAGATGAGTTAGTTGGATATTTATGAATGGCACAATGGAAAAATGAATTCCAGGGGGTGAAAACTGTCCCTTAATTAAGTCCATTTGCATGCATAACCACTTAACACATACGGTATTTAGTGTTGTACTTTAACTTTATACACCAGATTAGACTGTTGTGTGTTAGAACAGTCTCTCATGTGGGGTTTAAAGCATGTGTATGTATATGAGATTTACATCATAGCCTGTGAAAACACTATCAAGATGCCTTTATTGCTGAAAATTCCTATTTAAAAGACCTGCACCACTGTCTTGTTAAATCAAATATACATTTTCTTTAGGTTTAGCTTAACTAGATAGTTTTTACCAGTTTGAGGTGTTTACTCTGTTTATCTTGGCTGCATGTAGATGTAGCTGTTGTCTCATTTTCAGTGTGTTTGACTATAAAAGGATTGTGTCATATTGACATTAAAGAGTCTAACTGCGAAATGACTCAAGATGCTGGGCCAAAGCCTCAGTCTTTCAAACACTCAAACCTATTTTTAGCGGTGATATGGTAGTGTCACCCTGACAGCGCTTTAGTGTCTGCCTCGTTGTAAACCGTCTGTTCTCTTACTGATCATAGGAGCCTTCTATACTCTGTAATGCGGATTGGCATAAATGGGGCACAATTTATGGTTTGCTGAAACTTGATTATACTTTTTGGTCCATTCTGTGCCAAATCATCCAAATTTCAGAAACTTCCCTGGCTAAAATGTTGGGGTTTGTTGATAATGTGTACTATTAAACCGTTTACTCATGGAAGGCACATTAAAATCCCAATATCTCTGGAACTAAACCATATTGGGCCTTAAAAAATTAAGACACCAAAATCAAAATTTGTTAAGAAACAGCATCCAAATGGATATTGAGATCTTTAATATTTCTTGAGTTGCAAGCATTCAAAGTTAAAATAATTTCCCCTCTCTTGTAATTTGACTCAAAATATCTGGTGAAAATTGTCATTTTGACTCTCCTCTGCAAAATAGTGGAATATTATGCAAATATATATCCGTGACATTTATCATTTTGCCTTTCATTACTATTTATGTTTGTCTTTCTTCAGTAAAAAATATTGACAAAATCAAAAATTTTAGCCAGAAAGTTTCTGAAATGTGGTTTCTTTGACACGGAATGACTCCTTGTCCTAATAATTTACTAATTGAGTGACATTAAAATCCCAATATCTCTGGAAACTAACCATATAGGGTCTTAAAAATGAAATGAAAGTACCAAAATATAAGTTTGTTAAGAACCAAAATCCAAAATGATATTGAGATATCTTTAAGTTACAAGCATTCTAATTTGGAAAAACAAACACAAAAAGTGCTTTTTCCCATTTTGTAATGCATATAATGCAACAAGGATTGCTAAAGTTAGTAAAAGTGGATTACTAACTTTCATCCATGACATTTAATATCTTGGCTGTCGTCTTTATTTATATAGACTGGCATCACAATCACAATCTGATACAAAAACCATTTCAAGTGCATCTCTGAACAAATACTCAGCAGCAATATAGATGTGCAGATCTTTGTTATTGAGTTCAATGGCTTTTGTTCTATGCAAATTGTGCAAAATAAGACTCAGTACATGCATGAAGAAAGTGCACAGTGCACTTTTACCTCATCTCATAAGGCCTGCTTCGACTGTGTCCTAAATGGCACACAGACAGTGGTTTCTTTATCCTCTGCAGTGGAGCGTAGATCCAGACAGACATTGAGATCACAGGTGTGAGCTTTTTTTTTTTTTTTTATGCAGGCCTCTCCTGAAACCATAAACCTCTATTGTGGGCTATGGAGGAGCGCTTGAACCTAAAAAACCTGTACTCCAGCGTCCTTTTCAGTGTATTGTGTCTTGAGTGAGTTAATGTGACATTCTTAAATAAACCAACAAACCTGTCCGTATGTGTCTCTTAGTGTAAAGAATTTATTTGAAATACAGCAATGGTGTGAAATGTTGTTATAATTTAAATTAACTGTGTTCTATTTGAATACATTTTTAAAAAAAAATCTCAATCTCATATTTTTCAAATATCGGCACCAGCTGATAAGTTTTTCAGCTTGGCCGATGTGTTTTATTTTGATGGCGCTGAGAGCGGCAATGCGTAAGTGCACACAGTGTGCTCACACTCTCTCTCTCTCTTGTTTGTCGTCGTCATGCATTTTTATCCAGCATAATCGTGTGTTCTCTGTGTGATGGTCAGTCCATGTGAAAAGAATGCTCTAAACTCTACTTTAAACTCTATTATACTGCACTTTATGCATTTGCCCACTGTCAGTTTCATGTCATTTTCACTTGTGTGCTGTATGTAAAATGAGTGTTTTATGTCTTTATTTGAAAAATATGATTCCCAGTGCACACAAACTTTCCCAGAATACTGAGTGCCCTGTTGGTTACAGTGTTTACTCTCTTTTTAATTATATTTTTATTAAATATTTATTTATTTGTGAAAAAATACTGTCATCTAAAGTATAAGTGTGTTCCTTTACACATTTATTTTTTAATCCATTGTCAAATGATTTCAAATGTATTTAATATTAATAATAATCATTAAATATTAAAAAGAATAATTTCAGCTTTATATCAGCTATCGGCCCCCTTGCTTTTCAGGATATCAGCATCGGCTGTCAAAAAACACATATCGGTCAACCACTATTTAAAAATATAATTTATTTCTGTCATCAAAGCTGTATTTTCAGCATCATTACTCCAGTCTTCAGTGTCACATGATCTTCAGAAATCATTTCTAATATGCTGATTAGCTGTTCAAGAAATATTTCTGATTATTATTAATGTTGAAAATATTTAATCTTAATATTTTGTTTGGAAAACCATTAATTTTTTTTTCCAAAATCAAATGATAACAAGAAAGTTCAAAAGAACAGCATTTTTGTGAAATGGAATCTTTATGATAATATAAATGTATTTTCTGTCAATTAAATACATCCTTGCTGTATTGCTATTAATTAAAAAAAAATACTGACCCCAAACATTTAAACGGTAATGCATGTACATTAGCCTAAGTGTACATTACATTTCACAGCGACTTAATACATAAATAACTAAAAAGCCATAAAACACACGAGAGCTGAAAGAGTGCTGAGCTTCTGCTGTTCACTTGTGTGTTTATGATCGCCAGGCAACTGCACAAAAATACAAACGGACAGAATTAGACACACAAGTAGTATATTTTTACAGTGTCAGTGGTGAAATTTGGACTGATAGTTAATATTGATTGTGTAGTGATAAAATGCTGGGGATAAATGTAATCTGCATCTGGACTGAGATGCATCTAAGATGAGATATCCATATCTTATAGTTATGACTTTGGAATCATATTTTTATCATTTGCCTGGGTGTTATTGCTAAAATAGATAGTAATGATGCTGAAAATTCAGCTTTGCATCACAGGAATAAACAATATTTTTAAATATATTCGAATAGAAAGCACTTATTTTAAAAAATTGTCATTAATATTTCACAATTTTTACTGTATTTTTGATCTAATTAATACAGCCTTGTTGAGCAGAAGGGACTTCTTTCAAAGAAAGAAACTTAGTAGTGCACAGTATGTGTCCTAATGTATTCAGGAACCACTGAATGTCATCTGTTCTGATACTGAATATGTAATATAACGCATGAATAAGACATGTGCAGTGTAAATAAGAGTTCATCCAAGTATTAATGGCAAGGAAAGCCCCTTATACTAGAGAGTAGGGCTGTCGCGGTTAAGAAATTTCCCCTGCGGTTATTATGGGTGGCTCAATAGCGCGATATGCGGTATTACCGCCGTTTTTTTTTTTTTTTACATAATTTATCCTGATTTTGCTGCATACAAAGCTCTATCGTTGAGTTATGTAGCATATATTGTTGCTTTTTTAACTGACAGAGAGACACGTTTTAAAACATTTTTGTTTATTGTTAAATGCCAAACCGCAACAAGAACACGCGTTTTCCAATACATTTTTTTTTAAGAAATCAAAGAGTTCTAACACGTATTACACATGTATTTGCGCGCGACTTTGGACAGCAGCGGAAATCTAGACTGATTATCGCGTCACCACTGACCCACCAGGACAGTGGATTCGCGCTGGAGTCGATGCACTCCTCATGCAGAAAGCGTGTGAGCTCGTTATCTGCTCACGCTCTCTTGGGTATGGGCACTGACGCGGAGGTTGTCCGTGACTTCAGCAGGTATGCCTGTTACTTTCACGGCTGTATTTTACAGATTTCGCAAAGGCTTCAGCTACTCCTAACTGTCGGCCGGTCTCAGCTGTTCTTTTTGATGTTGCTCCGCGACCTGATGCTTGAGGGGGCAGCTCTAAAACCCTTACCGTCAAAAACGCTTAACATGGCTTTATGTACGAAGACAGTGATATTAACAGACCAAACTCACTAAAAATCATACTAATAAAGTATACTATCTATAGAAAACCAGATGAGCCCTGAATATGAATGAAAGTCGTTTAATAACACGTTAAGCCTTATGATGGTTTTCTATGAGAAATAAAGGCTTAACGTGTAATTAAACGCGTTGAATTCATATTCTCATGTGAGCGTAAAAACGTTTTTGCGATATATGGGAGTTTTTGTGAAATTGACGAGTTTGCATTAGGCGCATTTTCAATTCACAATTTCAGTTATTCCATTGTTAAAAATGGTTGAATGAATACGCGGTAACTGCCTTAAAGAAATTAAACAATGTTAAACATTTCATTCATTTTTGACAGTAACGCCTTGACAGTGCAACTACTTTGAATATTCATATTTCGGCATCGCACACAGTGAAATATTTGTGAATGAAAAAAGACACAGAATAGTGACATTTACATACATTCCCTTTGTTAAAACATATTTAATACGGATAATAATTTATAATACGGATAAATAAAGGTTCATTCCGATCAGATTCATCGGATGTCACACACTGCAGTGTCGCTATTTCTAGTTTCTAGTCTACTCTGTAAATTGTAGTTTAGTGCACCTATATACTGAAATAATCGCACGTTTACAAGCCACTGCCTTATAAGATTGGTTTATGTTGGATTAAAACTTCACATTTTATTCATTTTTCATTCACAATCATTTCACTGTATGCAATGCCAAAATATGAATCAGAAAGGATTGTGTGTTATTAAGCTTTCTTTTATGTCTGTCCTAAACCATTTCAGACACTGTGTGAGTTTGCTGATGTTCGTAGGGCTAAACTGTAATATTCTGTTGTACATAGTGTGAAATTGTGGTTATAACTCAAGCACATTGGCTCTCAACCATTGAGTTTGCTGCATGCAAAACTGTGGTTTGATGATGTGTTATCTGTGAGTTAAAGGAATAGCTTTAAAAAAAAGAAAGTTCCTCATTTACTCACACCCTTGTTTAATTTTTTATCTGTGAAACACAAAATGTGTTGTTTGGCAGATTGTCCAAGCCTCTCATTTCGATTTGATATAAGTGCATGGTGATCAGGCTTTGAATAGAGAAGAAAAAAAGAAATCTCAAATTCAGACCAAGCTTCTGAGGAAAATTCTGAGTCATAACTGTGAGACAAGTTTGGAATTGTGAGATCAAAAGTTGCAATTACTAATAATACTATTATAAGCATACAAGTCATATGAAACACTTTAATACATTTTTGTTCCCTTTTTGTGTGGCCTTCTATATAAATCACCACACATTGTCATTGTATGGAAAACATGGTAAAATGACTGCATGAACTTCTCTTGGTGATTCTTAGTCACACTGCGAACGCTCTCACAGCGGTTCCTTTTCTGGGAAAGAGTGTTTGGTTGTGATGTGTAAACACTAAGTGTTTGGTGAATGGTAAAACGCTTTAACCTCTACACACACACACACACACACATAAACACAGGCTTAATGGTGAAATGTACAGGCCCAGACTGTGACATGTTTGTATTTGTATGTGTTATGGTTTGAGAATGTGATCATTTGATCTTTCTTGTATAGCTAAGTTTATTTTGTTTTGTACTGTAAAAGAAACTGACTTTCAGACTCAGGTTTGAATTGAATTTATCAAGAGTATCACCTGTTTGCAGGACAGATACGCTCACATCATAGCTGAACACTTTCTCACAGCTGAAAGCTTATCTGGTCTCGTCTTAAAGATACCACATTCTGTGTTGTTGTGATACACAATAGGTTTTGCGATTGAGATGCCATGTCATGTTGTAAGGCAAGATAGATTAAAGGGTAACTAAACCCCTGGTCAGAGCCTGACTCCACCCACTGACAATATTTGAAAAATGCTGAAAAGTGGGCAGATCACAGCGGAGATAGAGGGGACGAACCAAGGGCGGGGCTGAGCAAGTGCGGCGTGAACCTGAGACCCGCAGTGACGGATTGATTGACAGCTGCTGTCAGAGACGCTAAAACGGAGAGTGACTGTAATGACGCAAGAGGCTTTGCAACAGAGCGATCATTTGAAGTAGAGGACTTTTCTCCCCCACCTTCACCTGAAGTGGAGGATGTCGAGGTGTCTGTTCATATCAATTTGAGCAACTGGCTCAAACTGCGGTCTTAACTCCCCCATCGCGCCGCTTTTCAGCGCGAGCTGTGGAGAAGCCCATTTCCACCTCCATTGCGTTGGAGAAGCAAGCCCGTGTAAAATGCAGTTTGCACACTTCAGCTCTAGAAGGGAACTCGCGGTCTTCCAGGCCAAGTGCATGCAACCACTGGCGCCTAATTTTAAAGTCTGCTGGAAAACTATGCAGTCCAGCAGTGCTGTCGCAACCAGCAACACACCTCCGTACCATCCTGACCACTGTACTAAATACAGATAAATCTACGCTAACTTGAAGATCTAAATAACTCTATAATTGATATGCTAAATAGATGCTATAATAGTCTATCCTGATCGTTTTCAATACTCGCAATTCCAACTCCTGACTCACTACAGTGATTTTGATGGAACAAGATGGTTTTATACTACAAAGGGCATGGTAACTCGTACCAAGGAGCGTGGTGAGCTGGAAACTGCTTACGTCACTTGTCACCGCAACATCCAATAAGAAAAATCAACTGCAGTAGCCACCGTTCAACCTGAAGAGGGCAGCACTCAGACGTTTTTACACCATATATTATAGAATTAAAACACTTTATACTCAAATGTCAAAAAAGTTACTCAAATCAATGAACAGCACTAATAAAGCCCCATTCTTATAGATCATTAACTAAAAAAAGTTGGTCTAGGGTTTAGTTACTCTTTAAGTAGAAAAAAATGTTTTTTATCTCCTTTATTATTAAATTGATTTGGCCCTTAACATGTTGTCTTTTCTCGTACTTTTTCTTGTATTTATTAATTCATTTTTGTATTTCTGTTTATTATATTTATTTTGAAAAAAAAAAGATATTTTATTCCTCTATAAATATGTCCTTAAATATTATAAATAAGTTCTTATTTAATTTTTTTCTTGTTTGCTCTGTGCAGAATATAGTTGGATATTGTTTCTTTAGTGAACAAATCTCCATTCCTTCATTTTTTTTTTTCAGCAGGCTACATTTCTATTAGTCATTCGTCATTTAAATTAATCAGAAATAAAAGGAATCTCATCCGCAGACAGCATAACTGACATGCACATGTTGTAAATCTCTTATAACCTAGTTAGATAAACAAGTCCTGCTGTCAGGTTAATTACTGGGCTACTCTGTAAATGCTTACTATACCCAGAATTGGCTGTGCGTTTTCCTTGACTCAATCTAAGAGATGCATTTGGCAGGGCGATCAGAGGTGTTCTGGATGAGTCTAAACAGGCCAAAACATCTGAGGAATTCCCAGCACACCTTTCTGCCCATCAGATAGAGAGACGGAGGGATGGGGAGGGTGAGAGAGAAAGAGCTCATGGGAGAACGGCTGGATGCAGGAATGTTAAGTAGAGACTTGCACATTTATTCTCCCGTTCTTCTCTCATTGGAAGTACAGTAACTCTCATGTCACATGTTTGTATGGGTGATGCCTGCACGTATCATCTCTGATTAGGCTTTGAATCCCAGGCATGTCATGACCAAGACTGTGTAGCATGATACTTTTATTTTTTTGCATGGATCAGGTGGTTGCAGGTGGTTTTGATTGAGATAGTTTGGGCCTTTGCTTTTGTTTTCTCTCAGATACACATCTACATGGCAGCTGGAACAATAACTACTTCACATGCTCTTATATCTGTAATTTTATTTAATTTCTTATTTTTTATTGTATGGTTTATTCTTTTATTTATTTTTATATTTCTTATATAATTTATTTAATTTTATATTTATTTTTTTATATTTTATAAAAAATTTTAATCCAGTTTTAATCTTATTTTTATTTCATTTATCTTTTTTATTTTATATTTAATTTATTTTATAATTTTTTTACTATTTATTTTATTTTATTTTTTTTATTTCATCTTTTGTTTTCTTTTTTAATAAGTCAGATAAGTACAATTTGAACCATGCTAATGCACTTCCATTAATACCAGTTTAATGGAATACCAAGTTTTCTAGTCTTTTCAAGAGAATGTTGTGGTCAGTAGTGTCGAACGCAGCATACGATTCAATAGCTACTAACTAAACTAGACTAAAACTGTGTCTCTGTGTGTGTTCACTTCCTCTATACGACCACATATGTTTTGACTACACATCTGTGTCATCAGCTGTGTTGATTCATCTTTGGGTTATGGTTAATTTCAAGTTCATTTGACCACAAGTTACACAAATGTACTGTAGCCTGCAGCAGATTCGCCTCATGAGAAGGCTATCATTTTAGATTAAATGTGACTAATACTCTCAGGTTATTAATGAGATGGTCCGCTAGAATAAATAGCAGTTTGATAATGATACTGGACTGCTGCTCTCTTTCTGTCTGTCTGTTTGACTCCGAGCTGGTAATTGGTCCCACATGGCGTCTCTCTGACAGAATCATAATTAAAAAAAGCACACAGCCTTAAATATAGAGGAGCCAGAGGACACGATCTCCTCCGAGGAACAGCACTTTCTCATGTCTTTCACTCTCTTTAAGTATCATTTAGGTAATTAACAGGCCAAAGCTGAATGTTTGCTCTTTTCAAATATCACATATAGTTTATTGTGATATTAATATCTAACAATATTTTTTTTTTATTCTTAAGGGCATTATAATTAATATAAATGATTGCTGGATATACACACACGCGCACACACACACATATGGAAACATATAGGCAGCAATATAACTTTTGAAATGTAATATGCAAAATGGCAATGTATTTCTGTATTTAAATTTACAATTTCCCACACATGTGCAACGGTTAGATTCAAAATGAAAATTCTATTATACAGACATGGGGACTTGTGACTTGGTGACTTGGACTCGAGTCGACTCGAGTCGCTATTTTTATGACTTGTGACTTGACTTGACAAAAAATAAAATACTTGAGACTTGACTCGGACTTGGAAGTTAAAGACTCGGGACTTGACTTGACTTGAGACAGGATGACTTGAATGACTTGAGTGTTAATCACATTATGTTTTCAGTTTGAATATAAAATATATAAATTATTTTTAAAAAATAAAATTGATTACTCAGCTGGAGCGCAGGCTGAGAATCGCGTTGTCATGTCATGACATCATCAGTCATGCCCTCTCTACCTTACGCAGACCACGCCCACTTAGATCAGATATCACATCACATCAACATCTCAGCTTGAGGGGTACTGAGGGTCATCGCTTTTGTCGTCAATAATTCGCGCCTAAAAACGCGTGGAAATCGCTAGTTGCGCCGCTTTCTCCTTGTTTCCAAAGCGCTCGGACAGTTGCGCCCCTGAGGCGTCGAGCGCGTCGCGACCGCGTTGCTTCCATTATGAGCGCGCATACCGGTGGCGCATACATGGTGGGATAGGCCATATCGTGCTCGGCTTGCAGACAAGACTCTCGAATCTTATATTTTGCAAGTGCAATACCTTGTAATAGAGGTTATGACTTACGGATGTACTCTGAGAGAGAGAGAGAGAGAGTGTGTGTGTGTGTGTGTGTGAGAGAGAGAGAGAGAGTGAGAGAGAAACACACTCGTGCTTCACCTGATGAAGGAAACCCAAACTGAGTCTGACTCCAATCACAACCCCAACATTCAGAAACTAATTGACAAAAATCTGAAGTATAATTAAGATGAAAAATGAAAAAATGAATTTGAGCTCCAAACCAAACTTCAGTGTTATTCGGCCCTAAACAGAACCACAAAACTGGCAAATTACTTATCACTAAAGCCATTAAAAGAAAGACAAATCCTTTCAAAATATCGACTCAGTGATCATGATTTGGAAATAGAGATTGGTAGACATAAAAGATCCTGGCTACCGAGAGAAGAGAGACAAACACTGTGAGCTGAATCAAACAGAGGATGAGAAACACTTCCTTCTTGTCTGTCCCAAATACAGCACTACAAGAGAAACATTCTTCTCACAGTTTGAAGCTTTGAATCGTTCATTCTTGTCTCTAAATGACTCTGAGAAACTACTCTATATACTTGGAGAGAATGAGACGGCAGTCACAATAGCTGCTAAATATTTATACACCATACGAAAGGGATAATTTATTATATTCAACTGTTTTATTTGATATTCTTAATTGTATATAATTACTATTATTAATATTAGAAATATTATCTGCTGCTGCTATTTTTATTGAGTGGTATTTTATTGTAATCATATTTTATTCTGTATCTAAATGCTAAATTTGGCAATACTGTAACTCAAATGTCATGCCAATAAAGCAACTTGAACTTGAGAGAGAGAGAGAGAGAGAGAGAGAGAGAGAGAGAGAGAGAGAGAGAGAGAGAGAGGAGAAATGTAAGAAAGTTTAATGTTGTATGTAAACTGTGTTTGAGGGGAGGTCGTGGCCTAATGGTTAGAGAGTCGGA